>NC_059473.1:123208631-123551756 GCF_018139145.2 Gymnogyps californianus | reverse complement strand
TCTTTCCTCAGATAATAAGTTATATTGCAGCATAGAAATCTAAAGAAAATACAGTATATGAACAAGAGCAAAGCTTTTTGAAGTGCTTGAGTTGTACTTGCAACTGTGACAGCAGAATTCTCTGCAAGCATATGTGCAATACACACACACACATAGATGTGTGTAGATATATATTTAAGGATAAATATGCCTATAGCAGAGACCTGCAGCAGTTTTGCTCTCTCAGAAGCATGCGCCGCTTCTAACTGAGGTTAGCTCTGAATGCTCAGGACAGATTCTGGCCTGTTGGCTGGTCTCATCCATTATTAGTAGTAACTATGGCCCAAGGGTAAAAATAGCTCTTGAGTCTGTAGCATAGTGCCCAGAGCTTAATGATATTGCCCTCCAAGGCAGATGGTATTTGTTTTACCGTCCCTCTGGTGGTTTTCAATTAATGACTTATTACCTTCCTCCCTATCCCCCCAAAAAAGATTGTTTCAATTAGGTTCAGTTTGTTAAATAATAGACCATCAATATTACATGGATAAGGAGATAAATGAGCATGGTTCTTGAGGAGGCATTTCATGTTTGGGAAGGTAACCTACCATTCCTTTGCAGAGAAGTGGTTGCTCGGAGGAATGAGTGGGAAGACATGTGATATGATGCGGCTGGACATCTGACACGGATGGCATCCCTGCATACATGGAGAATTGCCATCCACCATCAATTTGGAGGGCAACCTAGCACAATGAGTTCTTGTCACGTGACACATTTTAAAGGAAGCAGGTTACTTTAAAATCTGAAAGATAAATACCACATACATGGGCACACTCTTTGGCAGATACACCTAGTGTAGTGCATGTGTATCGTATTTTGCATTGTGCCTATAAATAGCATATACAGATGCCTCCGGACTGCCTTCTCTGCCGCCCTCCTCCTCCACTGCTCCCATTCACATAGCTGGCTAAGCTCAGTGCTGACAGACATTAAGCACTGTCATCTGATCAGAAGAATAAAAGTCAGCAGACATGGATTCTCACCCCTCTAATTTTGTCGGGAATATCACTATCTTCATACTTAAACATTCCTGGAAGAGGTCGTGTTTTCTCAGAATGACCTCCAAAAAGTCCTGCCACGCAAGGTGGTGTCACTAGCACTAATTTCTGAGAGACCTGTTCATTGGGAATGGAAGTCTTACAGAAACAATTCACGGCATTTCTGCTTGCCTGGATCCAGAGTAAATCCCTATACTGTACTATACCATCAACCCAAGCCTACTCCCAACTGAGATGTTAACAGAGGCTCTTAGGAATGAGGACAAGTATTTTAATAAATAGTCTTATGATCCTTTGCAATTTGTGAATGCAGTCTGAATAGTAATATGGGATAGGATTCATCTCTTCTAACTTTAAACACCTACAATTCAGATACTTTGTCTAAACTAGCCATCTTAACTTCTTGCATAGTTGATTTAGAGATGTAGGGACTCCAAACAGATTCTTTTCATGCAAAGGTGGGATGACTCAGACCATGCAGTGCCTTATCTCTCTCTACTAGCCAGAGACAGATAAGCATAGATGTGGCACTCTTAGACAGATAAAATGTGGGGAATGAATCTTTCCATTCACGTTTGTGGGCCAATTTTTTTTTAATATTAGCATGAATCCTGAACAATTCTCTCCCAACTGCAATTTTTAAAGATGGAATGATTAAAGTCCGATTGCAGAATCAAAACGATGGCACTTCCTGGAAAATAAGGGCTATAAAAGGTTTATCAAACAGTAAAATAATTTTTGCCACCTAAGGGATGAATATTTGGAAGCTGGACGGAGATTTTTTTTTTTTTAATTTAGGGAGTGATTTTAGAAGTCTTTTTCTTTCTATTTTGTCATTCTTCTCTCAGATGGCAACTTGGCCTGTCAGTTTTGTGTCACTGCTTGTTTATGCCATAAATGTCATTTGGAATGACAACACTAGGAAAAGGTCAGGGCTATTACTGAACAAGCTTACCCCCCGGAGCCTAATACAGTCAAGACACTGTGATTCAACTGCTAGGAGTGGCTGGAGAGATGGCAGCAGGGAGAAATATTTAGGTATTTTTCAGTGCTGGTCCATGGAAATCATACCTTGGGGCTCAAAAAGGGACAAAGCCAAGAGCAGCCTTACGCGTTTGATTCAGGTAATGTATTCAGAAGAATTAACAGCAAGCTCCAGGATTTGAGGAGGCAAGCAGAGCTGTCTGTTTCTTTTTATTAGTGCATGGATGCTAAATACTGCTCAGAGAATGAAGTTTGATCAATAAATCATACCCTAGTTGTTGTTCTGCATTGGCTTCTTTGCCTGGACTGTTAGAAAAGGACCATGTGTTTGCCTTTTTTCTTTCCCCCCAGAGTAAAAATTCTTCAGTAGGTAGAAACATGAAGGAAAAAGGAAAGCAGCTGTAGCTAAATACTATTTGCTGTCATCTACCGCTTAGGTAAATAACCTTACATGTAGGTGACTCCTGCTAAGGTAGTTAACTCTCTAAATAACAACAAAAAAAACACCAACCCAAAACTGTACTGTCACACCAGTTGATCAAGAACCACCTGAACAAGAGGAATAGAGAGAGGAGGTAACCCTTCCTTAGACCTCTTCAGATCAAAAATATTTGACTTGCCTATGGCAAGGCCAGGTAAGAAACCATTTTTTTGATACGCCATCAGATAGATCAGATTTTTTTTTTTAATCAGCTGTTGTCAGGACTATGAGACTTCCGTATTGGACACCATCTTAATAGAGTCCCTAAGAACATAATTGAGCTTAGTGAAATTGTTCACATATTCAAGTTGAAGAACGAGTGGGTCTACCATCCTTATTTGAAGCTACAGGAAAACACAAAAAGTTCTTCTCTTTAGGAAAGATCCTTGGAAAAGCCATGGAAATAAAGACCTGCTGAAAGTTGTCCCAAAGCACACTTACTAGCTTTCTTTGAAGTAGTGAAAAGAGAGAAACTAAAAAATAAGCAAGCAAACAATCTTCTCATCAAGGAATGATGAAAATGTGAAGTTGTAAATACCTGACAAGTAACTTCTGGCTGTTTGGCCACTGGAATTCTCTTTGCTCCTGATAGTAGAGGAAAGTTATCAAGAAAAAATGTAAAGACAGGTTTGTATGCTCAAAAGCTTGTTTTTAAACTAAATCTTTGGAACTGTTAGAAGATTTTATCTTTCTCTTGAAACATTGGTTGGTAAAATAAATCATACTTTATATAAAAAATATACTTTTGCTGGTTAACAAAAGCCAGGTGTAACAAAAAATGTCTCTTCCAGACTTTCAGAACTTTTTTAATTCTGCCTCCCTCCTTTTTACTATTTTTTCTTTTTTAGACAAGAAAAAAAATCCCCTAGTGTTTAACTTTAAACTGAGTTTTAATTCCTTTATCAGATGAAGTCTTGAAAAGATGCAAATTGGGCTATTGCAGCTATATTTGTATTTATTTATTTCATTTCTATTTTACAAGCACTTATCTAGCAATCTTGGCACTTAATGTTCCATGAAAACAGTGCTGGAAATTCAGACTGATCCAGATCTACAAAACAAAATCCAAACTCATCATTAGCAATACAAGATCCGTAAATACTGATAGCCTTGCTGTATGATGGGGGGGGAAAGAGAGAAAAAGAAAAAAAAAACATGGGGAACTTTGTAATAATTATTGTTTATTATTCCATGGTGAAAAACGGAAACATTGACAAGGGAGGTCTGATTGGTCCCATCTGTGGCACGAAGTTCCCACTTCATTTTGAATGAGACTCTCCATTTCTTCCCTCAGCAAGGATTCCTGCTTTTTCAATAAAGACGTGCACATTCTTTAGGAGAGTGGGTCTTTCCGGACATTTATCTGCAACCATTCACCCAACTTTGATAGCTCTGCAGCCTTTAATGAGAAAGAAATACCAAGTCACAGCTGGAGATTAAAGTCAGACCTTGCAGCTAGCTTGCATGTGCTGTACCAGCTCAGCTATGAGGCATGCCATACCATGCCATAAGTGCTCTCGCTGCACTTGAACCTCCTGGGTTTGCTCCCCAGCAGTCTGACTGGATTAAGAATGGAGTCAAATGCTGCTGTTGGTCTTATCAGAACAGATCTGAGTCCGAAACGATGAAAACATAAGGAATCAGGATCACGGTATTTTCCCTCGGTGCTCTTGTCATAAACAATTGCTACAACAGAAAGAACATCAAGGGGCTGTGTTCTTACTGTGAGATTTTCAGATCTCTCCTTCAATTTGGGCTGCTTTTGGGAGCTGATGACTGCCTAAACTCTTCAAATGCAAAGCCAGGGTGGATTTGTGTAGTGGAGGCAGCTCAGCAGAAGGTCTGAGAAACAACCCTTTCTAGCACAAATCTTCAGCGGACCACTGTCGAGAAGAATAGAAGGGAATTCTCGCACATTACAAGCAAAAGCAACTGTCCCTTCAACGTGGCAAAATGCAAAACCCCAGCAAACGTGTCTGTTTTGATAAAAAGCATGGAACAATAGTTACACATTACTGCAGGAGGTTGGGAGCTGTGGGAATCAACAACTGAGCTGTCCCATCTCAGCCAGCATTGCGGGACTTAATACATTCACTTGCCTTCCCCTCCCTACTGGTGTGCCCATAATTTCCATCTCTATGAAGCCAGTCATCAATAACAATGAAATTCATAGGGGTATATTTTGGAATCTAAGTGATGAATTTTGCATCCAGGCAAGCAGCTCTCGATTAGAGTAAGTGGGAACTGGAAAAGTAGGACATTAACCAAACTATAGGTGTTGTCCTAAGGTGCTGGAGAGCTGATACTTTTACAAGAGGCCTGTACTCTGCGTGATCTTGCAAAATAGAAACAGTAGGCAGGAAAAAGGAGATTTGAGCAGTTCACACAACCCTCCCAGTGCCTCAGTTTCTCCATTGAACAGAAATCTGCATGTTATACTCCAGAAGAGTCTCCCACGTTTCTTCAGGATATGTTTTTCTCAATCTCCGTATGCAGAAGCAACCTTTGAAACCAAGCTTAGGGCCAATTATCTACACAGACTCAGGCATTACAATTGCTGTATGTAAATTATTGCCTTTCTTTCTTACAAAACTGCAGAGGAGAACAGCAAAGTATCTTAGGTATGGTGGTTGGCCAACAATAAACAAAAAGACTGTAATCTCTGAAAACTAATATGGTATACAGGGGCCGCATAGCAAGATGAATGAAAAGCTGTATGGTGTGTGGAGTGTTTGGAGGGATTTTTTTTTGTTGTTGTTGTTTCAAAAGGAGTTTTTTTACCCCAGGCCAGAAGCCTTTGTGTCAGGGAGACTGTCTCATTTCTCTGCTCAAAGGCTGTCAGAGATGACTGAGATTTGAAAATGCTTTCTGATGTTGACGAGGTCAAGGGAGACAGAGCTGCCTACCATCAGTCGCTGCGTCAGTGGTGGGATGGGAGGACACGTGAGAGGGAGAGTGGAAAAAAATAGTGAAATTATGATCTCTGGAGAACCA
Organism: Gymnogyps californianus; assembly: GCF_018139145.2. NCBI lineage: Eukaryota > Metazoa > Chordata > Aves > Accipitriformes > Cathartidae > Gymnogyps > Gymnogyps californianus. The sequence continues at coordinate 123,546,263 of NC_059473.1, read as the reverse complement.
GATAAAACAAAATAAATAGTATAAAATAAAATACAGGAGAAAGAAGAGGTACAGGTCAAACAGTCACACCAAAGTTTATGGCATTAGTATTCAGCTGGAATAAGGGAAAATATCTTGGTTCCCAACTGGGGATGTTCTGAAGAGAGGGAAACTGACTGGAGGCAAAAGATATATTAATATTACTCCACTTAATCAATACATAAAATCCTCCAATGTGTTTTTTGTACAAGCCTGCTCTGCAAAGTTAACACCTGCAGTGTTTTCTGATTTCATCTAATTGTGCTTGCAACAGTTCAGGACTGCCCAAACCAGCCAGGAATTGAATCGGGCCGTGGGATTGGGCAGGTGAGCTGCCACAGATTGAATCCATCTTGCCCAAAAGAAACTGGGTCAATGCCACTGTCACCCTTAAAGATGGACTCTCTCTGTCACACCTCACAAAGAAGCAGCAGGAGGCTCCTTGGATCAACCTGGGACATTATGTTTAACTGGTGATTTCCAAAGTTCACAAAAAAGCCTTGCACATGGGATATAGTTCTCCATGGGCCATGCTTCTACACAAGGATACCCAGCTGGGCTGATCTCAAGTAACCTTACATCTCAAATCTGTTCAGAGGAGCAAGCGCTTCTATAGGGCAACACATACGGCCAGCTTTAGAGTACTTGCATTGGTTTCCAGCATATCAGTACACACTGGTAGCTGGTTTTGTTATTGATTTCACAAAAACATTAGACAGAAACAAAAAGGGATGCCACTATTTATAACTGGAGATTTATATTGGCCATATCTTTCTTAACTTTTAGAGCTCTGCTTTTAGCTAAAATTACTGACTTTCTGAAATCACAGGTCAGGTTTGAAAGAGTCTAAGGAAGCTTTTAAGACATTGTGGACATCCATTTCAGACAACTTTGCCCAAAACATCCTTTTTTTTTTAAATTAAAAAATAAGTACATTTGAGTTTCACCATTCCCTTTCTGGGTGTTGATGGTGCCCAGCTGTGCTGGTGGAGGCTCTTGAACTTGGCAATGTAAGAAGTTGCAGTAATTTAGCACAGAAAGTGAAAAACAGCAACAAAGCACAGCAAGTTCTGTGACAAATACTCTTCTACAGCCTGTTGCTTCAGTGTTTACTTGAACTGAGGCAGGCATAGGATTTCATATGTGCAGCAAAGTAACTAACACAGCTAAAATAATTTGTGTCCGTTTCTCCACTATGTTCCCCTTATAAGCAGGCAAAGGTGGACTTGCTGATCCATTTGTGTCGGGCAGGAAGCACAGCTTCTGCTTCATGGTTCCTTGTAGTTTGCCCAAAATCGCAGCTATGTGAACGGTTTATGACTGTGGTGCCACAAACCTCCTCCTGCTCCATGATTCCTCAGTTTGCTGCAGTGCCCAGTGGACCACAGGAGCTGCTGCCCACTGTTGGATGGGCTCCTAGAGTCAGAGGGAGGCCGTAATGATGTGCTGGGATAAGGGAATGCCACCCTAGAAAGCTGTATGCTTCAAAGGATCCTACAAGGTGATAAAAGTCCTGTTTTATGACCCCTTCCTTGTCAGATGACCCAACATTTAAGAAGTGGCCTGCTTGTGTGTGACAGGTAACCATTTTGTCTTATATACGGGAAGAAAGGCATGGGAGAAGGCATGTAAAATGAGTCCATATGTACCTGTTAACATTGCCTAGTCAGCCGTAATTGAGCACCAAGGAGGACGACAAGGCATCCGGCAACAACATATTGCTGCACCACATCCCAGTAGCCATGCATGTCAGAAGAGAGGGCATAGCAGGTAGCAGGGACTTGACTGCACATGCCTGCACTCACAGCTCCACATTGCAAATCACACCCCACCAGAGCCAGTTTAAGACATTTCCACTCCCAGATCCCATTGATAGAGAATCGTTGCAGTCTCTCCTTTCCCTAAAGATCAGTATCCCTTTAATTGTGTCAAATCAGCTGTTTGGAGGGTTGATATCTAACGTTGTATCAGTGAAATAATCTGGTTTTAAATAACAGTTTCCTCCAAAGACCTTTAAAATATTTTTTTTTTCCTTGTGTGCTTGGTATTAAGTTGGCTGTTTCACAGATCTGGTTTGACGGTAAGGCAAATATAGTCTTAAACCAGTATAGCTGAGTGGGAGCCAATCTTCAGAGGTCATAACAGTTTTGCTTTAGGTAAGGAAGGAGGCTCCCTCTCAAACTCTGCCTGTGCAGGTGATGTGGAGCCACAATTATTTCTGTATTAATAAATGTGGAGAACAATTAGTTTTTTATTTCTGTACTAATAAATGTGGAGAACAATGAGTTTTGTATTAATAAATTTAAAAGTGCCGTGCCCATTTAACACTAGAGCCAGGTGGCATGGGATGGTCTACGTCCATAATATTAAACTGTCTTGACCTCCAAAACTGAGAGGCTGCATCCAAACTACTTATTGGGAATAGTCTCTGGACTGTGCCAAGTCCCATGTCAGGATATCATTCAAGGCAAAGCTAGCTGGACTATACCAGGACAATTACAATGTTTAGTCTCTATGCCCATGGCCTATAACTATTTAATTTGCTATTACAGACATAGTCATAGAGTTTAAATTTTAATTCGCTCAAAGCCCATATTTATAGCCTGACTAAGGGTACAGCTTATTGTACATTTTCTTACGCGTTTTTTTTGCTTTTCACAGCAATCCAGTCCAAGGTCCTGAACCTGGCTACTCGTTCCCATCCTCCTCACATTGCCATCTACTCTCCTGCCTACCACCAGTTCTGCCATTAAAATTATTTGTATGTTATGTTGTAAACCATAACAGTGAAATGACAGTAAGGGAAATAAAGACAGCAGGACACAGCATTAGTCATTTGCTTGCATTAATTTTTTTTATTTCAAAGTGAAGGCACCATGCATTAAATCTCAAGGTGGCTTCCTGATCATTATTTTATCCTAACAGTAGGGAACGCTAAATAATCTAGCGTATGACCTAAACTGAGGCAAATGCGGAAAGGGATATTGCATCTATGTTGTCACCAAGGAAACAAGAAGCAATGACAGTTTTCACCAGCTGAGCACTCACCTCTACGCCTTTAGCTCACCTGGAGGTAGCAACCTGGCGCTTTCATTAGGAATGGGTAAAGTAGAAGGTAAAAAAATAGCAGTAGACAGAAAACTATAAAAAAAAAACAGGGAGAGAGAAAATAAGAAGTAATTTATTCTTTCCCATCTACTCACATAGTTGCAATAGGGCAGATGATTCTAAAGCAGGGGTGACTGTGCCTTGCAAAAGTGAAATTCATTAGTTCCAAGAAACCCAGACCTGCAAAGGCAGTCGGGTACTACCCAGTCAGGTACCAGCTGGGGTAGAGCTCATGGGAATTCCTGAGAGAGAAGCTAAAAACACCTTTGGAGATTTGGACTAAAAAGCCTATCTATCTGCTGTGTAAGAAAAGTAAACAAAGAGGAATAACTTTTAAAATAGGGGACTAACATGAGGTTCCTAAGTCTATAATCAGCTTAAATGTGTAAATTCAAATATCACTCTGTTCACACTCTCTTTTCTTTAATTAGACTTACAAATAAATAGAGCTAAATATGATTGTTTCTTTGCATCTAAAATTTCCGTTTGTTTCAAACTCCTTTAATTGCTACTTCAGAGGTTATGAGATAAAGATTTGCTTCTTACCTTAAAACCTCATCAAAATGAGCTTAAAACATAACCCTCCTACCTTCCTGGGAGGAAATTCTTCTAGGTGTTTTCTGCATCTACAAGCTCTGGGACTTATCTGTGCTTATGAGGAAAGCAATTTTCTCCTTCTAACAAGATTTTACTCTGGAGTAAAATATATTTTATTTGGGATAGTTTTAGTTTATATAGCTACAATAAGCTTCCACCTAATGCTTTCATTTTATTTGTATTTTTTAGGTGATCTAGAAGTACTTACTCTAGTCATTTAAAAATCAAGCAAATAAACACATAAACGCTTTTCACATAGCATTCTATTAAAAAAAACCAAACAAAACAGAGCATCAGAGAAAGCAAGTATCCAACAACAACTTGGAGTAGATTTACAGTTCTTCAGCCTTTGCTCTAGCCCTGGAGCCTGATGGGACGCTGGTGTCCTTGGAGGAATGGTAGAAGGAATTGCTAGGGGCCAATTGCTGATTTTATCATTCAAACACAAAATTTGTTACACCACTTTATCGGTCACAGGGAAAGCAATTATAGTGTGGTTCAATTTTCCACTCAATGGCTGTACTGGGGATCAAAGTCAGTTTTTTATGATGGAGAAAAAACATTTTGCTATTTTGTTTGTTATTTAAAAATAATAATAATAAAAAGCTTACACTTCCAGTACAATACTGTGTTTGCCTGTGTGCCTTTTCTCTTTCTTGAGATAGAGCTGATTATTTTCATTTTTCTCTTGTTAAATCATCAAGGTATTTTGTTGGTGGAATGTTTTTTTTTTTTCTTTCTTTCTCTCCTCATCATTGGCTAAAGTCATTGCAATGTAGAAATGAAATTGTCACGCTTAAAAGCAGTACAGCATTAGAACTCTAATCACAAACACTGGAGGTAAAATAGTCTGTATGACACATGTCTTAATATGAACTGTTTTCTTTTGGTACTCTTTCAAACAAGAAAGATATTCAGTGTGCACTTGTGTTTTTACGTCTTTAGCCACCTAGAATATAATTGTCGTTGTGATACAAAATACTTCAGTATCATGCTAAAACACAATCCATTTGCAAAAGCACACAGGCATATTTGGTGATCATACAAAAAAAATGGGATTGGAGTCCACTGTAACAGATAAATCATCCACAGACCTCTATTTTAACATTAAAAAAAAAAAAATCTTTGAAAAGAGAAAAAATATAAGGAATCAGAATGGACAATAATGGAGGAAGGAAAGTGTATTTCCTCAACTGGAAGTGTAGTAATCACACTTACACAGAGCTTTTATCTGCAAAGCTCTTTACAAATGTTAACTAATATATCCTTCAGACACTCCTGGTGCAGTAAGAATTTGAGCAGTAAGAGCACAATGTTGCCACATCAAAGAAAATCACATCAATTATTTAGACAAATATTTTAATCATTCATACTCAGAAAGAAAAACAGAATTTCCTAAAGATTTTTTCTTCTTCATTCACTTTTTTTTTTTCCTTTTTGAACTGGTTTAACAGTCTTGCTTCTTAGAGTGGCTACATAAAATAACATCTCAGACCAATGTGCAATTCCAAGTTCCTCAATTCACTTCCGTTGTTGTTGCTGTAAAATTACCTCTTTCTTTCTATCAAAATCAGATTTGTCCTTGTTAGAAGTAGTCTCTGTTCAGTAGGAATCTGTATGCCTTCTTCTATCAAGTGTTCACTTTGAATGTGACCTATTGCAGTCAGTGAAACTTCCCATATTATTAAAGTTAAGCATGTGCTTAAGTGCCTTATTATACTAAGCTTTAACACAGAGAGAAATACTCAGGAAAAATAAAATCATTAAAATTTGGCCATTTTTTTTTTCAGAATGAAAAAAAAGGGATAAAAAAAAATCGGTGTGTTTTTTGGGGGGGGGGGGGGGGGTGGTTAATCTTGTGATGCTTCCATCAGTGCTCTGGTTTATGGATGATGAGACATTTGGTGAATATGTTCCAGGAGCCAGGTTACTGAGTACTATCTGTGAGATAACACACACTACAAGTTCTGCTAGCAGGATGTGAACCCTTCAGCAACCCAGAGGAAGGTCTCATATGTCACTACCCAGCCCCAAGGCTGAACAAGAAAGATCCTGCACATGTGCTGGATACAGCATGGAAGTGGAATGGTTTCTCTCCTCTTGAATCAAAGGCATTTCAATGGCTTGTAAGGACATTATTTACACAGGATTCACCAAACTGGATTTTTCCATGAAGGTGCTGGAAAAAGTTCACAGTCAGGCACCTGCCAGGTTGTATCTGAGCTTCTCTGCTATGGCTTTTGGATCTTCTGATCAGTCAGTGACAGTTCAGAGAACAGATGCTCAATAGAGCTGGAGAAAAAAAAATCTAAAATAATAATCCTCCCATCCCCAAAATTGTTTGGAATTATTGAAAACTTCCACTTGTCTTTTGGAATAATTTTGCATATTTTTCTTCAAACTATCATATATATTTATTCATCATATCCCTATAGTTTTAATCAACATTAATGATAAAACCACAGACATTTTTGAGGACATTGCACGGGGGTTTAAAGAAAATACGTTCCTCTTTAAAGAATAATATTTGTCTGAAAGATTTTGACTAGCTTTACCACTCAGATACTATGGAGAGAATCCTCTCGAACTATTCCCAATCTGTCCTGACACAGAAGCAACATGGACCTTGACATGAAATAACTACTCACAATGCTTGTGCATACACACACACATATGCATGTGCACGCATGCACAACCCACATGCTTTGCATTCCAGCCACTTCAGAACAGAGACTGTAATAATATTCTTTTAGAGTAACCCATGGGTTCCTTCTAAATTCCACACCAGGAAAGGTCATAAAAACAGGTTCTTACTTTTTCTATCTTGTGTTACATATAAGAAAGCAAAAGAAAATTTTGAAAAGAAGAGAAGGAGAAAGAAAAAACAAGAAGAGAAGGGGAAAAAGAAAAGGGAAAAAGAAAAGGGAAAAAGAAAAGGGAAAAAGAAAAGGGAAATAAAATCTCAGGGGGTTAAGTCTGACCTGCAAGCAATACAGCTCAGTTGTTTGAAAAACCTCCTGCTTCAAAATATTACCTCTGAATTAATGCTTGACAATTCCAGCTCCTGTAATAGCAAAGAAAACCTCATTCCCAGGCACGATTTGAGGAACCCAATTTTGTTTAATATATTGGCCTGCTTACAGTAAAATAAAAATAAATAATCATCACTTTGTCCTCCCCAGCTATAAAAGCAACCAGACAGCTCCACTCTAACAAATTCAAATTAGCGGAAGGTTTCTCCCACTTGGGAGGCTGCAGCCCTGGCCTGTAGTCAGAGATAAATTTTTCAGTAAACCTGCACCTAGAGTGATTAAGGGAAGCCTCCCAATTTACTCTGTCACAGCTGAGCTGATAACATAGCAGAGTTGCCTTTTTGTTGATGCCCAAAGATGTCATGCAGGGGAGCAGGAGCGATGGCGTGGGCAAGGGAAGAGGGCAGTGATGTGAGGAGGTCTCCAGCTGGGGAGAGTGAAACCAGGTTCACCCACCTGGCTGCATGTAAAGGGACAAATGCTGGCCTGATGCATGCTACTGAGTCTGTTTGTCCATGTCTCATAAATAATAAGTTTTGGAAGATTCCCATTAAACGTGATGAAACTAAATGTACTGCAACTGCTAGAAGCAAAGGGCAAATATATCCTTAACTCAACAAAAACCATCAAGTGCCAGCAATTCACCACACTCTCTTTTCAATCTCTTGCCTTCCTTCTCCTGCTTCCTCATTTTTTGGCTAATATTTCCCCATTTGAGATTTTGTTTTGAAGAAAATGCCGATCTCACAAAGATCTGAGTCATTTCAGACACTTTCTTATTTTTAAAAGATTAATTACTATGGAAACAACTTGCTATGGAACATCATGATGTAGGCTGAGTTTTTAAGGAAAGGATCAATCACTTTAACTCCTGATAGAAGTATTGGGGGAAAAATGTACATATAAATGTGTTAGTTTAAGCAGGAGTTCTGGGATGTAGGACATTGTTGGGAGGTAAGACTTCCTCATCTGAAGTGTGAGGTTTTCTCAATTATCCTCTTTAGGGATCTAAGGGATTTGTGCAGTGAGGACATCTGACATGCAAGATCATATAAAGAGACAAAAGACCGTAGAACAACTACAGTTGACATATGAGATTATGGAAGAGACATGTGGATGTCTTGTGGTGGGACACATGAGATATTGCAGTTGAAGGTTGAATCCCTGCTCCCTAAAGGAGAGTGGATGCCATGCCCAGTGTTGTTACAGAGACAGCTTGGATCACCATAACAGTTTTCCAGACCCTATCCTTTGTTCTCTTATTTTCTTTAATTTGTGAATGACTGTGCCAGCCTCTGAGGATCAAATTGGTGAACTCTAGAGATAAAAGCAATGTTCTCCAGAGCGTGAGCTAAAAGAAGCAGCTTTCTGAGCTGGCAGGAATAACAAGCTCTCTGAAGCATCACAGAGAATGGTCTATCTGAGATGACTATTTCTTCTCTCATTGTCAGCTGGAGAAGTCAGCTCGTAATGGTCATGATCTAAATTAGCCTGTGTACTATAATGGAGAAGGAGCTTGATTTTAACAGGTCGTTACAGAGAGGTAGTTCAGCAAAATGGTTCTCACCTCCTCAGCTGAGAGGGATGACTGAGTAGCTATTCGTTTGGGGCTAGCAGTGAGTTTGCATTCAACACCTAAATCTTTGGGAAGTGGACAAAATTAACCAATGTGTAATTCTTTCTCTGAATGTCAGAAATGGAGAACAACTACTGTTTTCAAATCTTTACGCAAGCAAGAGTGAGAATTGTCTTATGATGGGTGATTTCATGGCCCATTGATTAGACAATAATTTGGAAAGTCTAGGTTCAAATATCTGTAGCTGAAAGCCGATAAATATGTTGTCAATCCTTTCTTGTGTTCTCCTCAAAAATACTATAGGACAATAAAATGTTCATTCTTGTACTTTATTGCTAGTAAGTCAGTCTTACTCTGTGTACTAGTAGGAAAACTTCGGCATTCTCTTTTCAACAAAGGCCCAAACCAAAGTTTTGGGGGGTTGTTTCTTGTTTTATACAAGCCTTATGATAGAAATACACAATACTGTATTTTAAAGAAAAGAAACACTAATGTTTGATGGCATTCCTTTGACAACTTGTCATGTCTCAATCTAAATTAAAACCACATCTGACACACCAAAAACCTTGTCTTGATCTGTCTTGTTTGGATAGTGCCAGTCCATGATATGACCTGAAATCCATTCCTTGAGGTCATTTAGACAGACTCATTGAAGCAATATATACTGGCTTCATATATTGGCTGCTGGTCAATGAAAACTCTGTCTAATGTGACACTGGAGACTCTATTCCTGCCTGAAAGTAGTAAATGGATTTGATTTGGGGAAGGGAGGGAAGGAAGCAGAAAGTCTCTCAAAGGGAAAGTTCAGTAATATGGCCGTACCTCACATGAATAGTCCCTGTGGATCACCTCCTTTTCTCACATGGATGAGCACAGATACGGATAGCTCAAAGTTAGAGAGCACCTGACCTGGAAGAAATGAATCTTGTTTTTCCTCCCTGGGTTTACTACTGTGTCACCTTGGGAAAAGGCGTTACAACAGTTATACACTTTTTTTTCCAGGTAGAAAAAGAGGGAGATTCCTGCTTCAGTGGATTCACTCCAATAGCTGCACACAGCAAGACAGTGAACCTTTGCAAAATTGTTCAGACGACTTTCAGATAGAAACTACAGTATAGTACATATCTTCAGAGTGCTAGGGAAAATACTAAGCAAAAGGAAAATCACTAGACCTTTACTTTCAATCTTCCATCTTGTCCTGAGAACTGTGAGGTCTACTATAAGTTAACTCAAACTGGTTTATATCTCCTTGGATAACTACCGTGGCTTAGGGAAACAAGAATTATGTCTATACCAGCAAATTAAACATGCCTACACTAATTCTCCATCGCTGAGGCCAGCTGGCACAGAATGGCCCACATCCATACTCTTGAACTCCCTTAGCTTCTTGAGTAAGGAGGCTGCTTCTGAATCGCCTACTGGCATGGGTCCTTGGCTTTTGCTAGTTTGCAAATGGTTTGGGTGAGGGCTAGGTGCCCAGAGCCAAATAACCTCCCATTTGCCCAGTTTAATGGTATAGATTATCAAGTTTCAGTGCTTGGGAATATCTCCTGGAGCTGTTTAGTTTACTACAATAGATCACAAGCATCCCCTCCTCCAAGCATTTTGCCAAGGAGAGTACAAGTAAGCAGTCATGGGAAAGAAAGGGAGACTCTGATCCTTCAAATAAAGCCTGCATCTGTGACCCTAAATTGTCACTCTTTTCCTTTGCCCTGAATCCTTCATGCCTTGGCTCTACCCTGCCCATCTCACCAAGGCTGCTGAAGGGCCACTTTCATACTTGACCCCACTGGGATAAGAGTGAAGAATTCGCAGGTCCTCATGCCATGAAGATGCATTAGGTTGTCTAATCCACTTTCATTGTATTAACACCCTTGGAAGGCATTAACATTTTACTCTGTTTTCAGTTTAGTGACAGGTGTCTTGATTAAAGCTTCTTCAGAAGGTTATCTACACCTGATCTGAAGACACTGAATATTGGAAACTCCATCCCTTGCCCTGGCAATGTGTTCCAGTTCCACGTTGCCCTCACAGTTTAAAATGTGTGTCTAATTCTTCATTCGAATTTCTCTGCTTCCAGCTTTCAACCATTGGATTTTGTTATGCCTTTACCTGCCTGATTAAATAGCCTGTTAGTTCAGGGTAGTTTCTCCTTGAAAAAGTAGTGCTGCTATGTCTTCATTTTCTTTTTGATAAGTCTGGTCTCTTCAAGTCTCTGATGATAAGATGTTTTCCCCCACCTATCTGGGGGCAATTTTCCAATGTATATTTCAACTATTAAGGACATGAGAACACCTGTATTGTAGACTCTTTTTCCTCTTCCTTTCTATTTGCCTATGGCGGTAGGCAGTATCTAGAAGGCATATTAGCCTTTCCAGACCTGGAACTCCCTCAAAAATGTCACTGATGTGGTATTGCCTCTTGGTACTCCCTTATATCGAGATTCCAGTCCACTATAGTCTAGACTAGTAAACTAAGCAGTGGCAGGGCATGGGCATAGGCTCTTGAACTCTACCATCCATGCTGTAAAATTGTTAAAGGGTTCCTTGCAATGTTTTTGGCTTCCAGCCCAACTCCTCAGTGGGCTTTGGGAGTTAGCACAGCCTTTCACAATAAGCAGTTTGGATGCAACCAACTATTTTGGAGACTGAGAGAGTTTAATAGTATGGAGGTGGCCAGCCTATGCCAGACAGCCTCCAGGTTGTAGAACAGGACCTGGCACTTATACAGTTACAGATATAGGCTAAAAGTTCAGGTTCCTTTTCAGAAAATCCTTTTCAGAAATTCCTTTGATAGCTATTCCAGACAGAAGTTCAGCAGCCATGCATATTGCAGACAAAAATATATTTATTTAAAACTAACCAAACTAGTAGGGAGACTTGGTTAAAAACAGAACTCTAGAGATTTAGGAACTCCAAAATAAAGCTAATTACTAGTGACTTGTCACAACTAGCTTTTACAGTTGAAAATCACTGTCTTGAAATGAATTATAAGAACAAAACCAAGCTGCACATTACATGCTCTTTTTACAGCACAGTCAGACACCAGTTCCCCCTGTTCATCAAACTCCTGTGAGGAGACGGAGTGGAGTGGATATTGCCACAGCCAACTGCACCTCCTTCACATGGAAGCCAAGCTGCTTTGAGGGATTTGCACATGTGAGAGCCAAAGCAGGTTGTTGTGTGGGGGAAGTGGGGAAGGGATTTCAATTCTCACATTTCCATGCTCCACACCTCTCCAGCACCTGTTTTCATAGCACTTTCAATGAGGGGAATTGAGTAGGCTGAATGTTGCCATGGTTAAGTCAAACTTTCTGATATCATGCTTTTGCCAGAGATTATTTCAAGTGTTAATACACTTCATTGTGAATGAGTACTCTAACTTCCTGCATTGCTTTCTGTCATGATTTGGATCACAACAGAATTAACAAGACATCTTTGCACTCCTTTCCTGGCATGCGTTTTCTGCAGGCACAGAAACTCTTGGCAGTGATTTGCCTTGTTGACTTCAATGGCTGAGCCTTTCCTCCCAGAAGCAATCCAGATTTCCATCTATGAATTGCTTCCATAAGGTCAGGACATGCTATTTTATACAAAGGCTTTCCTGGAATGCCCCCTGGAGCTCCTAGCAGCCTTCCTCCATAAGCCCCTTGTCTGAGGGCAGCAGAAGCAGTTTGGCAGAATCAGAGGGGGCTGCTTGAAGCAGGTGACATTTTCCAAAGGGGTAGAGCTATGTTTCCAGGTGCAGCATCTCCTCCTCAGAACGGGGACAAGATATTTAGCAGGAATTCAGAATGGAACTTTGTAACCAGGGGGATTCTCTAAGGGAAAAGCCTCTCTGTTAGCCATTCCCTGACTTGCAGAAGATCACAAGATAGCAGCCACCTTCTAAATACATGGAGTAAGTATAATGTGGTATTTCATATGCTGAGGTAGATTGAATCCCCTCTCATACTTACAGTAGTTATTAAGTCTGATTCTACTTTTGCAACCCCCTTCAGCCTTGTGAAAGCAGCAGTTGGTTTGAAATGGTGTTACATGTCCTGAGAGAGCAGGGTTAAATTCTTAACAATTTTCATAGTCGGTGAATCCATAAAGACCACGTCTTCTCTTTGACTACTCATTGTGCTGTATCATCAACCTGAACTATACAGTAACCCAGGCTCAAGGTATTATAAATGTTATTACATCTATAAATCTTTGGAACTTGAGACATACTTAAATTGTCTGTCTAGTAGCTATGAATAAATGGGCAACATTTTTATTTATTTATTTATTTACATGAAGAAGGAGAGTTAAGATTCAAGACAATAGTAATAGGCTCACCAAAGACAGAGCCTACTGTATGTTGCTTGGCTTAGAAATAAATAAACATTTTTAATATTTTGTGTAGTCAATTGGTATGCAAGTGTATATCTGAAATACAATTGGATAAAACTGCTGCAAAGTCTATACTTATTTGAAGACAGTTTACTGAACCAAACCACTTCATTATCACCTTACTTAGCCAGTCACAAACCTAGATTTCTGTCTTGTGTGCAAAAGCTGCAAGTTCTGTAAGCAATACGACTGTAAACAGCACTAAAAGTAAGCATGGATGATTAGCTGCAGAGTGGCAAATTTAATTTGAGCAGTTTTGACAGGTTGTGTTGCTTGGGTTGAACTTGAAATAATGTCTTGACATATCAGTGGTTCTTGTGCTTTTCCAGGCTGAGTCGTTCCTTAAGGTGTTGAGTCGTATAACTTGATGATGGAGTGTCAGACATAATGTGTTAAACCTGAAGAAAGAAAATAACAGATACCATGATGATCAGCACATGGTAAAATATGTTTTACTGTTTCTAATTAAAAACAGTAGATTTTCAGATATTTCAGTTCAATATATAGCAACAGCTTTGAAATGTCCCCACTGTGCAAAACAAAAGGTACATACTGTTTTAAATGGATGGAAAAAACAGATTAAGACATTTCCATTTAAATTAAACAATAGTTTATCGTTTTAGGATAAACAGTTTAATGTGTTTCTGTGAGACTAAGAACACCCTTAAATGAATTTCAAGCCAAAATATCAACACCAAAAACATCTAGCAGAATAAAGCCCAGTAAAAGGCATCCACTAGGAAGTATGTGATGTGAAGTGGCTTAGTGGTATTTGCATGCAAGGAGATGGCAGCCGTATAAGTGAGAGATAACAGAATAGTTGAGACGGAGAGTAAAATTTATCATAACATGTCTAGTGATGATTAAAAGCCTGTGCTTATTAGATGCATAAAATGTATTACTAAATCATTTTTGGAACATATAATTTTCCAATTATTTATGCATCACAGTAATTAATGATAGGAGGGACAGAGTCAATGATTCACTGTGTAATACATATGGTAGTTACCTGGGGAGGAAAAAATTACAGTGCTACCAATTATTTGCTTTAATGTTTTTGTAATTATGCCCTACACCCAAGTTGAAAATTTCTTTAATTCTTTTTTAAACCCTTCATTCCTAACAATGAAACGGCTTTCTTTTTAGCCCTTCAATTAAGTCTAATTTTTAAGCTGCCATCCAAGAAATATACAATTCCATAAATGCCTCGTTTGCTTTTATATTTTGCTGGCAACGGTCTGCAAGTATGAAATCTTGCCCTTCAAGCATCTTATTGACGAACTAATTTAGCCAGTCTGAAGGATGATCTTCTGTTTAATACACGTGGCTGGGATTTATGTGATCTCAGTTTCTTTTCTACTTTGGCCTTAACTTCTTAACTGCAGGAAAATGAACCAAAGCCCTTGAGCTGTTTCTCACCAGGTAGGTCTTTATTCCTGTGGGTCGGAAAGGAAAAATAATTCTGCATTCAGCAGAGTCACTTTTGCGCTGCACATTTCTCATGTTCCCTCTTTTGGGGTGGAGGGATCTACAGATGGTGAGAAAGAAGTGCCAAGCAGAAAAAGAAAGCCTGCGATGTAGGGCCAGCTGAGTTGAACTCGTTCTTATTTAATGGTACATGGCTACAGTGTAAATGTTTCTATTATTTGAGCTAGCCACGTTGGGGTCCTTTCATAGACAATGGAAAGAAATGAACACCCTGGGGTCAATTCATCTGATGTATCTGGGAGATTTTGTTTAAAATGCCATCAATTATGTCCTAAAAATGTCTCCTTCTCTCGGTGGACTACAAAGAGAAGTGTGAGTAACTAGCTTAGATGAACTTTCTAGCTATCTAATCTGAAACTAGATGAGTTAAATCCCTCCAACTATGTCCATCCTGCCCTATGAGAATTCTGGCACTGGAATGCAATTGCACGTACTCTTAAATGTTTGAGTGGCATGGCATGTTTTTTTTCTGATGCAACAAAACCAATCTGTGAAATGTCTCTCAGACACTGCTCATGAGCTAGCACCAGGGACTATTCCCAGAAAACAGTCTGGATGCATCCATCTAGTTTTGGAAAAGAAAAAAAAAAATGGTATAGGTGCAAACTCTTTTGTGCCAATTTGCCCCAGGAGTAGAGAAATGTCCCGGTTCGTCCCAAGATTTGGGTGGATGCTTTGAACTTAGCTGCCACCAGACAACCACATGTAATTTGGGTAGAAAGCACACAAGTCATGCAGCTTCACATACTTAATCCTGCTTTTACCGTTCTTCACCTCACAGTGAGCCCCCCACAAGGCTACACGCTGCTACACATCATGCATCTGCAGGCATATTTCCTCCTTCTGTTCCCTCTCAAAACAGAAGTCACGGCAATTCTTCCAAAAGATCAGGCTGCATTTCCTATATAACTGTCAGCATTCGGGGATTTTAGCGTCATAGTTTCCAGGGAGTATGCTGAAATCTAGTGACCTGATATGAACTTTTCCCTTTCTAAGAACCTTATCTAACAACCTCTGTTTTGCTGTCAGCTATGACAGACAAAAGTCATCTCTTCTCTGTGGGCTGGGCATGGTGCTCCCAAACAATTCATGCAGTTCCCACAGGACAAGAGAATGCATTTCCTTTAAGCCACAACCAAAAGCCTTTTCCAAAGCAGACTTAGTAGTGTTTAAAGGATTTATTTAATTCTTTTCCCTCAAATAAATGAGCTTGGAGGGTTAGACTTTCCTGTGAAGAAGATTTAAAAAAAATAAAAAATGTGTAGTGCATTTTGGCAGATTATGTGGGTGGTATATGAATCAATAAAGCTTCCAGCTATACAAAGCCTTTGGGTGCATTGAGATGTTTGTTTGTTTTTTATTTATTCCAAACAGAGCTAAATCTGAATAGGTTTTTTTTTTATTTCTGCCAAGAAATGAGGACGTAACCCTCCCCCTACCCTTCCCTGTTCCCCGTTACAAGTGTACTCGTACCAAGCATTTATTTATTGCAAATATTCATAAGGAAAAACTGTCGATGCTAATGATGGAAAAAATATTCTCGAGATGCTTCCTCCACATCTGCTCAGGCATACATGTATGTGATATGTACTGGAGATTAGATAACTATATACTTAGCTGAGTCTGCTGTTAGGCTACGCACAGTCTGGTGGAGGCAATGGCAAAGTTGTTAGAAGCCTTAACTGGTTCCGAGATCCATGGAGCCTTCTGGGTTGTTGGTGTAATGCTGCTTTTGGATATTATGACCTGGTCCATGCTGTAAATTGTCTGTGGCAAGAATAAATTAAGGGTGATTTTTTTTTTTTTTTTCTCCTTTTTTACCTAAGCTTTTTAGTGCGCTGCTTGTGGCCAGAGCTGACTACTTGCTCTGGCCTGTATGAAGTTGTCCCAGTGCTTCTGCGTTGAGGTTCTAAGTTCATGAAAGGTACCATAAAGTGTCTGTGCTGGCCAAAATCTGTCATGGGGAAGAAAGCTGAGTTACTAATTCTTACAATTTTTTCCAGCTCTACTGAAGTCCACATTTGAAAACAAAAGCTCTAAATTATACAATAGACTATTTTAGTTGAAAGGGACCTACAACGATCATCTAGTCCAACTGTCTGACCAATTCAGGGCTGACCAAAAGTTAAAGCATGCTGTTAAGGGCATTGTCCAAATGCCCTTAAACACTGACAGGCTTGGGGCATCGACCACCTCTCTAGGAAGCCTGTTCCAGTGTTTGACCACCCTCTTGGTAAAGAGATGCTTCCTAATGTCCAGTCTAAACATCCTCTGGTGCAGCTTTGAACCATTCCCGCACGTCCTATCCCTGGATCCCAGGGAGAAGAGATCAGCACCTCCCTCTCCACTTCCCCTCCTCAGGAAGCTGTAGAGAGCAATGAGGTCACCCCTTGCTCCCACCTTTCATAAGAATGTCTCAGATTAGGAGAAAGAAGACAGAATAGCCATTGCTTTCTGTCCTGGTTTCAGCTGGGACAGAGTTAACTCTCTTCTTAGTCGCTGGTACAGTGCTGTGTTTTGGATTTAGTGTGAGAATGATGTTGATAACTCGCTGATGTTTTAGTTGTTGCTAAGTAGCGCTTATCTTAAGCCAAGGACTTTTCAGTTTCCCATGCTCTGCCAGCAAGCAGGTGTGCAAGGAGCTGGGAGGGAGCAGAGCCGGGGCAGCTGACCTGAACTAGCCAAAGGGATATTCCATACCATGGAACGTCATGCCCAGTATATAAACATGGGGGAGTTGGCCGGGAGGGGTGGATTGCGGCTCGGGCATCGGTCAGCGGGTGATGAGCAATTGCATTGTGCATCACTTGTCTTTTCTTATTTCTTTTTTGTTGTTGTTGTATTCTTTTTCATTACAATTATTATTATTCTTAGTTAGTAGTGTATTTTTATTTTTACTTTAGTTATTAAACTGTTCTTATCTCAACCCACGAGTTTTACTTTTTTTTTCCTTTCCTCCTCCCTACCCCACTGGGGAGGGGGGAGGGGGAAGCAGCTGCGTGGTGCTGAGTTGCTGGCCGGGGTTAAACCACGACACTTTCCAAGACCTTTGCAAGGACCATTTCATTCTGCAAAGATACATCCATGGAAAGAACTGCAGATAGGATCTATGCAGTAGACCAAAATGGTGCATATCTCACCTAGAAATGAGTTTAAGGCTCATGGCCATGTCAATGGTGAACACTTGCATCACAACAGCCTTCTAAAAAAGCCTGGAAATGCCATGATAGCAACATCAAGATACTTTAAGGATCCCATCTTTCAGTCAGAAATTACTCGTTCTACAATATTTTACATTCACATTAGCTCTGGGAATGCAAGATGGTTGGAGAGGGAATAATGGAGCATTTAGATAGAGCCATCAGAAAGCAATGTGGACGTGTATAGTCCCTGATGTCCAGCATGGGCAGCAGCCATTACTAAATTGATGCTGCCCAAACTGAAAGAGTTGTTTATGGGACTCAAAAACAGACCAAATGGATGACATTTACTTTTTGTGCTATGACAGAAATTAGACTAATCATCATAATGGTCCCCTTTGATTTACAATATCTAAGAGCTGTCTATAATTGGGATATAATTGGAGCTGGCTGATGGAAATTAATCAATTTTATATGTAGAGATCAATGATGGTAACAAAGATTTGGAAATAAGAAAATCCTTATTTTTCATGAAACAGCAAGGTCCTGGATGGTTGTATGTCAAAGTGAGAATCATCAGAGTGAGTCTGCAACTGTCTGTATCTGGAGTGACTGTCTGGACTCCCATCAAGTCAAAGGAGAGAAACAGGTTGAGGGTGCAATTTTTTATCTCTTCAAAAAGTGTAAATTGGATCACAGGAGTTGTAGTCTAATAGTTTCACTTTCTTCACTGACAGCCAAAGCTGAATAAGGAAGATGACAGAGCAACAAGATCCTGAAAGTGGTGGAAAGTGAACCTCATTCCATGTTTCCATTCTTTTACTTGGATTTTTGAAGAATGCTACAGCAGCCTTACAGCTTTTGGCTGTATGGGTATGGTAAACGGACAGGAGGCTGAATGACTTAGTGGAAAAGAAATCTGGGGCACTGCAAGAAATGATGGAGATCTGTAAGGAGAATTTTTCCTAAGTTGTTAGCATTGAGGCTTTCTTTCTTGAGGAAAGTGTACAACTGGAGATAACATCAGGGAGAGCGGCTGGTAAGGGAGTCAGCCTACAATTTAAGAGGTCAAACTTAGAAGGCTAGATGTAGCTGTCTAGATTAGAATTCAATGTTTAAGAGGTTTTAAGAGGGTTTAAGAGTGTAGATGCAGTTAGACTGTGCTAGCTGACCTAGAGGCCAAGGAATGGTAATAGCATTCAATATGCCAGCAAAGACCTAGCATTTGTGCTTTTTAAGGTGTGTATTTTTAGCTCCCCTTAAAAGTGAGACAGGCTCCTAGTTTGCTTAGGAATTTCTTTAAGCTCAACTTTTTATTTCTCTGTCTTTGAGACACACAGATATTTTTTGCAAACATGGCCCTAAGTGATTTGACCAGCATCAAAAAACGGCAAGGAACATGACATGCAATTATGCCTGCTATTTAACTACTACTACTTTTCTAACCAAGGTTATTGCAAAGCTGGTCCTATCTTGTATTAGTTAATGTTTGCGTCCTTTGTTTCCAGCTCTCCTCCTTCTGTTGCTCTAGCAGCCCTCTCAATACCTTCTCCTGCTTTTGTCAGCACAGAGCAGTATACTGTTATTAATGTCTCCTCTCATTCCCAGTCCTTTCTGCATCTCTTTCCTGTTGTTGCCTCCAGTGACATGCAATGATGATAATGGGATGCAGTGCCACTGGCATGCTACCCCAAAGCCCTGCAAGGACTAGTTCAGAGGTACAGAATTGCTTAAAAAGCCAGGAGCTTCTCTACCCAAGGGGAGGAAAAAGCGATTGCTTGCTGCGTTAGGATCTGAATGCTCCTTGCCACTTCCTAGCAGAGCAGTTTAGAATCAAGCTCCACTGGATGATAATTGTTTTAACTACCATTGTGGTTCTCTCTTTTATCCAGGGGCATGGCTGGGGAGGACGGGTGAAGTTGTGCAACTGATGTCTGCCTAATTCACAGGGTATTCCTAATTGGTTGGGATAGATCTGCCTGCCCTCCCTTCTCTCCCTTCCCCCCACTGAGTTGCAATTTGATCCTTCACTTACAGCTTTTCCAAAGAAGTTTATGCTTTCTTTACGCAGTCTGCATAAAAATAAAAGGGGCCAACATGAGCATCTTCGGAATACAGCCAAGATTAGAAACTCCTTCATTTTGTTACCAGAAAGAAGAGATGTCTAAAAATCTGTAAACCGTAACGATGTACAGTTTTTATAGTACAGAGCATTGCAATAAATGCAGTTCAGCTGAAAAAGCCTTTGCAGGGGGAAGGTTGGTGATAGGGATGACCACATCAGCTTCTTTCAGAAGAAATGTGTCATAATCAGATTTCCTACCTTAGACATTTACAAAGACTGTTCAGGTGGCCTATAAATTTAGACTCAGTTAAAGGAAGAGTGTGCTGTCTCTGAAGAACAAACCAGAGCCCCTGAATGAGTTGTATATGATTTTCTGCATTGACTGTACTGGGATGGTAGAAACCTCAGTGCTCCCACTGGGTGAGCTGGGAGCCACCTAGACCTAGGTGGTAGGCAGCATGAGGGATTACAGCATGTCTAAACGGGAGCCTGACTTGCTGTTGACCTCGGAGCCTCAGCTATACGCAGTTGGGAAGATGTTCTGATGTGATCCCAGAACTGTGCATCTATACCTTTTCCATTTAGTTTCTGTCTTAAGGTAAAATTTCCTTAACACAGGGGATGGAAGGGTTGGACTCCTTCGCTATTCTGTTTACGATATTCTTTGCCTTTGGAAGCCATCAATAAACTGTTTCAACTGGGTTACTAGGCATTAATGAGCACAATAAATTTCCACGCATTAAGATTACTAATTGTATCAATGAATGTACTCTACCAATGAGACTAACAATTTTCACTCCATAACCAATATTAGTTTCTTTCCGATTTATTTAGTCTTATGCAGAAGTCATAATTTTTCAGTGAGATATACTCAGACATGAACTCTGAATTTTACCTGCCTGAAAAACCCTAAAAGCATTTAAAAACTGCAGTGTTTCCACTACCACTTTGGCTCTGTACCAGTTTTGTACCAGTGAGAAGTCCTTTTGGACTGATAATCTATTCATCATGTCCTGCAGCGTTATTCCCTGCTTCTCTGAAGAGTTCATCTAATCTAGTGGTGCTGTTGTCGAATAATTATGTTGAACGTTGTCTGCTGATGCTTACAGATTCATTCAGATTATGGAGTTTGTTGCATTTCTTCCATGTTTTTGAAAATGTAAGTCATTGCCTTGAATTCTTTTCACTGAAAATATGTACAACTCCTTATGCTGTTCTTGCAAAATTGTCGCTTAGATCTGAAATAGGATAGGCAACAGAGTTCACTTTTCCTGTAGACTTCAGATTTTCCATCAAGTCAATGATACAAAAAGACAGGTCGCTAGAGGAAGTCGAGTTTCCTTGTTAAATCATTATATGTAGACAAATTTTATTTTGTCAAAATTAATTTTGTCAGTTAATGTATGCACCTGTTCTTACAGAAGCAGCAGAAGCAGTTTCTTGCATCAGGAAAAGAATTGCTGATCACCCGCTTTGAACGATCTTTTGGCTTGGTGCTTGGGGCACTCATCTGTGATGTGAAAAAGTGCAGTAAAAATCCCTAGTCTGCATGAAAGACAGCACTAACTTGAATCTTAATCTCTTCCACCATAGCTATCCAGGGCTCACACTGTTCATACACTTTATTAGTTAGCAAAAGAAAAATATTTTTTTCTTGAGGGCTAATGCTAACTATTCTAATAGCCTGAGGGATTTTATTTATTTTCTTCCAGGATCCTATCGCAGTGTGACTTCTGCTCCAGTTCTTGGCAGGTAGGCAGGCAGCCAGAATAACCATGACTAATTCAGATGAAAAAAATAAATACATCCTCTTTTAGACTTTAGAGTCTTGCACTCTTTTTGTGCTGTCTGACTCCAAATCTTATTTTGTATCTTCTGGTCTAATAACCACACTACAGTTTCTCAGCTGGCCTCTGCTCCTGAGAGCTTGGCTAGATGAACAAGTTACTGGTCGACAACGCAGGCTGGAGATTTGAGACAGCTTTAGCTACTGTGTGCTTCCTGTGCTACCTGTTTAAGGCAGCTCAGCCCTCTGTGAACATCACTGAGTTTACCTTGCTTGGGAAGTTACTCTTCTCTTAATACATAGAATGATTTGGACACCAAATCCTGCACCAATCAAGGAAGATACCTTACAACTAAAAATTAATAATGAAGAAACTTTTGGAAAATTACTCGAATGTAAAACGTAAAGGCTAGTCATGAACACTGGGTCAAGAAAACGTCACCGTGAGGTCAGTGTGATCTGAGGCTGCCTACGCAACAGCCTTACATATTTAAGCAGAGGAGCAATTCTTCAATAGTAAGCTCTGATGCAAGTTAGTGGGAGTACCTCATCCATCTGGATACTTCTTTATAACTGAAAAAAAAAAAAGAACAAATGCATTTGGAGAAGAGTGGGGACTTGTGAGGGATCAGTTTAAAAAAAGGGATTAAAAGCACTGCACACAGCCCTGAGGGGAAGCAATAGTCTACAGACATTGGAAGATTGCAAGCATTAAAGACTGAAAACAAACATGTGAGGTGCTAGGAGAGGGTTTAGTTAGATCCCCTTTTCCCATGTGAAATTGTGGGTGAATCTCTAGATAAACTTGTTTAGAGGGTTAGCTATTTGCTTATAATAGTATTGTGACCAATAGTGTGTGGGAATTTAAAAAATGCTAGCATGGTGCCTAGAAAAATAAGTGTGAATTGACTGTAGGAAGTAACTCTATACAGGCTTGGAGATAGTTTGGCATAATCAGCTTTTTCCATCCATAACTCAGAGGATATTGTGCATTATTAAAAGCAGATACTTCTAGCCACTTGACTATTAGTCTCTTACAGCTATAAGAATATGAATGGTAGGTGTTAAAATCAGCCACAGGAGGGCTCTTGCATTATTTCCCTGCAAGCCTTTAAACATATTGAGGATAATAAAGGAAGAAACCTATTCAAGCAAGTGTAGACAGAGGCTAAAAAGATCAAGTCAATCTGTGCTCTAGTTCCTGTCAGTATGTACAGGAAAGGAACGCTCTGAATCATGAATAGTTCACTGTGCATTTTATTTCATCTGCTTGTAGAAGCAAGAGTGATTTCCCCTTCTGTGATTTTAGCTAGATGCCATGTTTCTCCAATAATAGGGCACGGTTCAGTGTATACGGTAGAGGTCTGGATATGAGGACTGAGATAAAGACGAAGTTTCCATGGCAGTGCTAAACATCTACTCCAGGTTTTCCAGACATCTAAATTTGATGCTGTACTAGTCATTACTAAAGCACTTTTTCTCATTTTTGCTTCTACTGTCTTCACTGTGACTTGAGGCCCATCAGTCAGTGCTACAGCAATTCAGCTGAACTCCCAAAACAGCATGCTGAATTCCTACAGCAGCAGGCCAGAGCACATGGCCTTGGACATTTTGGATGCTCGAGTAGGTGTCTGATCAGAAGCAGTCACAAGACACAAGTGAAACCCTTGTGGGACTGACGGAGAGCTCAATATTGTTAGACCAGTTGTGAAATAGGGCCTACTCCAAAGGAACAAACATTCACATTGGAGCTCACTCAATCCATATCTTGCTTTCTTCTTTCCCTCAGGAAAAGAAACTCTTACCCTATGCTAGATTTACAGGTGCTAAACAAGGACCTCCCCACCAGTCAGTTGATCTACAGGCTTTCTTTTTTGCCTCGGGGATACCCAGCCAATCTTTCCACTTACCAAGTGTACAGACATGATGCAACTTTATCTTCGTTTGCCTTAGGACATCCCTATCACAATTTGTTGCTCTTCCAGAAAGACTCTATTTCTTGCAGGGCCCTCAAAATCATTCATATCCAAGTACAGGGATCAAAACCCTTCCTTTGTACTCAAGGAAAGCTTTCCAAAACTTGCTGCTTGTTCTCCGATTTGCTCATGCTTTCCAGATGAAGCATTTGGGGATAGAGTGGGTGTGTAGAGAATTAGCTTATTATTGCCCTGATCCAGAGGAAAGATTTGACACCCCTTCCTGTTTTTATGTGCAGTTCAGAATGCACCGGTAGTGGACCCAGCTTAAGAAAATAACTAAAATTTTGCAAAAATTGGTTTCTTTTTCCCTGCGGCATTACCAAAAAAAAAAAAAGAAAAGAAAAAAAAGCTAAAAGCAGAACAAGAACAGTCTGCTGTGCGAGACCTTCACAGTGGTGTTAGAAAACTGGTTTCAAACTATAGCTCTGAATGAAACAGTATCGAGACTTTACCTCCGATCTATTCTTCCTCAACTGAAACATTAAGTTTTTTTTGCACTCAGTGGAAAGAGACACCTCATCTCACATGAGAGCTGTTGCTCTGGGAGTCACCATCCATCAGCACTCATAAAATGTCCTTCTCTTTCTACTGATATGTAAGGAAATTCAAATGACTAAATTCATAAATGGGTACCTCAAATATTTAATAAATAGATTAATAAATAAATAGATTGATAAATCCTTATCTTTTACTTGGGTGGGACCCAAGTAAAGTCAGTCTGCCCCTTGAGTGATCAAACCACCAAGCTATTGGTTATTTTGATATGGTTTGAGACATAAGAGGACAATGTTTTTTTCACACCTGAGAATGTTTTTGGTTTTTTTTCTTTTTGCCAGAAGTTCTGTCCTTGTCTATCTTGGCAAACACCTTCTTTTGCAAAGTGTACTTTTGACAACATTTTTCCAAGGAAAA
The DNA here is from genome assembly GCF_018139145.2 of Gymnogyps californianus. NCBI lineage: Eukaryota > Metazoa > Chordata > Aves > Accipitriformes > Cathartidae > Gymnogyps > Gymnogyps californianus. The sequence continues at coordinate 123,522,183 of NC_059473.1, read as the reverse complement.
AGCATTTCATCTGGTAATGCTTGACCAGCTCTTTGGGACACAAACAGTTCATGTTTTCTGACTGAATCCTTCCTGGAGCACTAAATGCCACTTTTTCTGGAACACCCACATTTTTAGAAGCATTTGCCCCTTTGGGTGTTGAGCTTCAAAGGGGAAATCCATCCACAGGTGCCAACGTGAAGGATGTGAATAGTGTGAGATGCTGTGTTGTTTGTACTTCTGCACCTGGGCTGTTTTGAAAACCATCGCCACTACTGCTCCCTCTGGCACTTATCCCCTTTCCTGGCCCGCGATGTTTTTTTACAACCCCCCGAGGCCCAGGATATCTGGCCATCAGGACAGCAAGCCACCAAGCAGTGATAAACAGCAACCATGTGCAGAGAATTCCTTCAGAGTACCCCCCCCGATTTCTCCCTTCCTGAATGTTTGCTCTTTCATACTTCATTGGAGAATTGTGTTATCTCCACAAGATGTGGTCGGGCTTAGTGCGGGAATGTCTGCAGTGGCACGCCGCCCTCCTCCCGGAGACACTGCAATGGGATAAGTTGCCTAATTGGTAGGAATGGGGGCTCTTCTTGACTACAAGAAATATAAATAAATAAAATAAATAAGTAGAAGAACTGGGAGATGGGGAAAGGAGAGTGGGGGAGAGAGGGAAAAAAGAGCGCGCAACTTTTTTTTTCCCCCCTTCTTCTCCTCTGAAGGAAGCAGCAGTGTCTCCTTGCAGAACGACAACCCTCAGGATACAGCAGTTGTCTTCAAATCTGTGACCATAAAAAATCATTATCTCTGTGAAATACAGCAATTTGGGAGATAATCAAACAGTGACCAGGGGGCAGAGCTGCCAATCTGAAGGATTATGCTCTGTGCACGCTTGATTCTGTCTGACCTTCCTCCGAGCCAGCTGTCAGCTTGGCGAAAACGCACACGGATCGACTCAGGGCACATTCATTAGACTGTCTTCGGTGAAGAAGTCATTTGCATAAAACCCCAGCTTTCTTAATTAGTACTTCATTTTTCCCTTGACTTATTTTGTGGCTAAGTTCACTCGCCTTTTTTTTTTTTTTTTTTTTTTTTTACTTGCCGAAAAATAAAATGGGGGAGGAGATTTCTTTTTTTTTTTTTAATGTGGGGGCAGGAGGGAATATGACTTGCAAATTAACTCAGTGATAATTAGCCTATTAACATTTTCAGAGATGTAGGAGGTTTCCAAATGTTAAAAAAAAAAAAAAAAAAAGCAGAAGGGGGAAAAAGTGGGGGGGAATACTGTAGTTGAAATTTATTATCTAAACTTCTGGATTGACAATATTGAAATGTTGGGAAAGACAGTACAGTCCATGTGTTGAAAAGTCTCTCTCCTTCTTTTACAATGATATGTACTCTTTACTCATTCTCAAAGACTACTTAGGAAAATGTTACTTTATCTTTCTCATGGACAAGCAATGGAATTTTTTATTGCTAGAAAAATAAAAATATATTTTTCTTCTACTGCAGTTAACATTGACTGAACTGTTTGGATTAGGAAGAAGTTAACCACACACTGCAGTTTTACCCGGACTTTTCTTGTATGTACCAATAAAGATTTTCACATCCCCTAAAAGCTTCAAAACCATAGTTGTGTCAAAATAAACTGCAAATTGTTGTATGAGTATAAAGTATTCACTTAAGATGCACTGCACTTTACAGATTTAAAATTGTTATGTGATTGCTAGGAACAAACAAGCCACAGGAACGATTGCCTTGTGTTACAAAGAGTGTTCAGAGTAAAGAGAGATGCCAAATTAGTGCAGACGTTATCAAATTTGTTCTTCAGTTCAAAGTGGATGCTAATGATGCTTGTTCTCTGTTTGATATTCTACTCTTGCCTGATGTAGGAAGGTATTTCAGAGTGCTCCTAAGTTTAATCACAAACTAGTCCAACTTACATCTCAGTACCACTATCAGAGAATAATTATTGCACAAGGGGAGGGAAATCCTGAAGTCCAAGCAACATCCTTGTCACTGATGAATCAGAAACTAACAGAGACAAAAGGTGTACACATCCTGCAATGCTGCTTTTCTGGCAGCATTCTGTTTAAAATGGTGCAAAAAGCAGTAAAACTTGCTGCCATATTTTGTAAATTCCTCACCATCGTGCAAGAGAGCAAAATTGTAACGGGGGACATCTCTGTTCTTAGATAGATATTGCAGCTCTTCCTCTGGTTTTACAGGCCTTCTCCAATATAGGACTTTTAGAGTTTCAAGACAGGAAAGGTGGCTGCAGTCGGGATATTGAACATCTCTAAATTTGAAGAATCAGGACCAACCTTCAGAAGGCAGAGTATTTCAGGTAACTGTTCATTAGTGAATTGAATAGTGCCAGGACCTGTTCTCTGGTCCTGAGGGCAACAGGCTCAGACCGGTTGTGTGCATACTACTAAATAGCCTCAGCCTCCAAAACAGTGTGAATGCATCCAAATTGCTTGAAAGGAATTGCCCTTGGCCCACACTAATACCCCAAATATGTAGTAAAATAATTTGGGAGAACACTAGTTGGTCTGGAACAAAACCACACTGAAGACAGCTCTGGATATATAACAGTATGAACGGCCACGTTTTAGTGCCTGTGTCCATTTCCAGCGGTGTTTCGTTTACTCGTGCAGATGTACCTTCAGCTATTTCCATTTGGGAACTAAAACTAGTTTTGAGGTCCATTTCAAATTTTGTTCACTGAAGGGTTGCAAGAAACGTACTTAAGCAATTACCTTGAAAACCCATATATGTATGTTATTAATACTATTATTAAAAAGGCAAATTAATGAAATATTCTGAGGACTATGCCTATAGACTTTTTATAAACAGAATGAATGCAACAGCATGTCAAGCTCTTGCTTTTGTGAGTTATACATTGGTATAGACTAATTAACAACAGTGAACTGCTTCCGAATTTCGGCTGCTGTGGCCCTGCTCCAAAGGACTTCCACATTTCTGAATACACATTTTCTTTCTCTCGTGATGTATAATAACAGTATTTCAAATGTGCCAAGAGCAGCTGTAGTTATGGAAGACTAATGCAAAGAGCACAGAAGTCAATAGAAAGATTGTAAAGTTTACTTCAGCCATTTTTACACTAAGTTTCTCCCAATTAAATTTGCAAGTTTATGGACACTTGTCAGAAAAAGTCTAATCTTCAAAGATTTTTATTGTTTATGTATAGACTAAAGATACCCAACTGACTACTAGGACATGTTCAGTAAAGCTGGATTAAAAGAGGAAAAATCTCTTAAAAATGCCTACATAGTTTCTTTCTCATAGAAGAAAAAAAAAATCTCCTGGGGAAGGGCCGGATTTTGGAGCTCACCAATATGCAGTCCCTCTGTGAATTACGCTACACTTATCCTCAGTAGGTTTTGGGTATATCCAATACACTCTCATCCTCCCAGCATTTAAAATCTACTGTCTGTAGCCTTTGATGAACTCCTGTAACCTTCTCTTACTCTGGGAAAATTTACTAGATTGCAAAAGATAAACATTGATTTCATTATTAGACCAAAAGATCCAGCAGTAATTCCCGATTTAGTTACTAGGAATAGTCTAAAGTCTAGTTTTAACCTTTTCACACTACTTTTATGCCCTCTCGGTGCCACCACACTCAGCAGACATGTTCATTCAGCTCTCAGGCTTTGTACCCCAATTCCAAGACTCCTGGCACAGACCTATAGGTGCTTCACTCATGTTATTCAGAGCTCTATTCTTATTCTATTTCCCTCTGAATTACAGCTGCAATTCAGAAAGGTCACGTTCTCAGATGTAAATAAAATATTGTTCCTATGACGCATTCATATAAGTCCAAGAGGAGTCATCAATCACTGCTGGTTGATTCAGTACAGTAACAGCTACTTTAGGTCCTTATCAAAGAATTCATTTTGCATTTCCAGTCTAGGTGAAGGTTATCTTACCTAACTTTTCCAATATCAAAATTAGGCATTTAGTCTGAGCTAGTGGACTATGCTCCTGCTATAGTTGGAAGGAGATAGATGTGTCAAGACAGAAAACAATTCCAACTAAAAGAGACACCAATTTTATGATGGGATGAATTATTCTCCCTGGGATCTAGTCTCTCCTTGCTGACCATTGGGGTATGTCTTGACAGCTAACTTAGTCAAGGAACATTATTTCTAGAAAACTACAGTTCTGTGAGATGGGTCAAGGGATTAATTGCTTGATTACATGGTACAGAAAGCCTTGAAAGCTTTCTTGTCATTGTAGTAATTTCAACTTTGTATAATAACAATTTTACAGGTATAATGTCATGGACCAATTTCCAAACTCATTTTCTGTCTTCCTTCCTTTGTCTTGATTTTTCTGGGAATCTCAGAAAAGTGATTTTTATTGAATAATACTTATTTTCTGTAGGCACTTACCTGAGGTGATAGTCTCTTTTATCCATTTTGACTCAGATCTACCTTAGCTAACAAGTTAGGTGTGCCATCTGAGCTGCTGGTGTAGGTTCCTTCATTAAGGAATGGGGAGACACGTGAATCCCTGGAGATTGATTAATCCCACCTACAAGAGGTGATTGAGACATCAAAGTTGAAATGCTTCTCTGGATGTGTCTGTCTGACTGCAGGAGACTAGATATCTAACTAAGGCTAGGCTCCTAGTTTTTTAATGGCTAAATTGGAATAGAGTTTGTTGATTACTCCTGAGTATCATGCGTAGTGCCATTGAATTTATTAGAATTGCCATGAAATAAAGCAGTATTGCAGCCTTCAGTGATTTTACAATGAGTGCTAGTAGGTGATGGTTTCTCAGATCCACGAGTTCTAGGTGCCCAGAATATACTGAATAATTTCCAGTGTTCTACTGCTTCCACTACTGCTTCTTTGTAAGACACCTAATTACCTTCTCTTGCGTTATCCTGAGATAGTAAGGTCTTTGGGACAAAAGACATCTGAATTGTGAGTGAAGACTCAATGAATCACTGTTCAGAAATCTCCACGGCTGATTCTAGTGAGAAAACATATTACAATGGTACATGGAGGTCCTTGTGGAGAGCAGGATAGCTGCATCAGAATGCTGCTGTTTCAGCTAGCAAACGTTGTGTCCAATTATAACATGTATTTGGTCAGTTCTAGATAAGGTTGCCACTTTTGACATGAAAAAAAAAAAGAAACCGTGAAGTCCATAATAAAATCCATAAGGCTGGATGGTAAACCCCAATACAATAAAGATATGCCAAGAACTTCTGGCAAAGGGATGGAGATACACACCCACCTTGTATCCCCACGTTGAATAACCGTCTCCCTTCAGTCCCCCTCTTTGGCTCCTTTCAGGTTTGTGGATACACCCTGACAACAGTTATGTATAGACATAACTTAATGACTAAATACCAAAACAGGGCTTGCTTCTTCAGCAAAGCACTTTAAAGAAATAATAACAAAAATGTGTAAATAAGGGAAATATGCTTGTATGTGTTCACCGGACTTAAGGAATGCTTTACTCAATCAAGACACCTCCTTGGTAAGGTTTGTCTTTTCTCAGCCTTCAGCATTTCACACCATGTCTTCTCATTGCTACTTATTTTGTTCCCTGAATTATTGCATTTTTTCCTTTTCTTTACCATCTCTTCTTCTCTCTCTCTTTTTAATTACTAAAATTTAACCTAAATTTCCCTGCTGCAGCTTAAATCCATTACATCTTGTTCTGTCCTAGTTGACTAATGAGAATAATTATCAAACTATTTTTCAATGTGAATTATCTACTCAGGCTAAAATAAAACGACCAATCTCATTTTCAGTGAAAATCCTGAGTCTGGCCAGCAATCTCAATCCCTGAAGTAAAATAACAGGGTTTTATTTACTAAGGTCTTCAGTCTATTCATTGGTTTTTATTGGCATTGAAATAACATTTGGGCAAGATTATATTGCATATTTTTTTTTTTTTTTTTTTTAATATGGCTGTTTAAAAGCTCACAATTAAAAAGCCTCTGTTAATACTCTGATAGTGCCACCAGGATCGAAAAGGGATTAGTGCCAGCGTTCTGGGCTACTAAAGCATGCGCATACTACTGAACGCACACTCACTGGAATGCTCATTTCCAAAAAAAGAAAGAGGCATAGAAATAGGATTCTTTCCAAGATGCTCCAAGCATCAGCCAAAAGACCGGATCCTTGTGCTGCCTTGGCACAGGGAATCTCTCAGCTGGTGTAAAACTAGTGTACCTGGCTCTTATGTCAGATTTTCCCTTAATATAGCTTGAAAATCAGCTGCACTAGTGCTCATCTGGGACGTGATTCCTGGAACCGCAGGCAGCCTCATAAAATACGGCACTTTCTGCACTGCTCTGAGTTACTCTTTGCAAGGGCCAATAAAGACAGGGCTTGATGCTTGCAGAGATATGCTGTATTAGGATATAACATCTTACTGTGATGGAGAATAAATATGTACAATTTTTTTAAAAAAGAGGTAAATAAAATATTGTCGTATTACCATGAATATCCTCAATAGTGGATCAAATCTTCCTGGAGAGGAGGGAACAACAGGCCCAAAAATCACTGGGGATGAAAAAATGCAAGAAAACAACTGTGGCGCGCAAAATGAAGACATGATTCCCTTAGAGCAACTGCCTTGATTCCATTGGCTCAGATACTTAACAGAGCTTGCATTACAAGGGGCGAACACATAAAACTCTGTTGAGTCAAATTCATTGTCCAGCATCAAGAAGGGTTTGGAGTCAAGGCATGGATGCTGAGGAGCTCTGAGGGTAGTTCTCGCCATTGCCACAGGAGTCCCATGTCTTTTTGGCATTACCTGAGCTCAGTGTGCCTCAGCGTCGGCTCTAGACAACGTTATCCCTTTGTTCAGACAGCTCCTAAACTTTCCAAGCATTGTGACTTACCATGTGTTTGCACTCTCTGTCTTGAATGGTTCCTGAGCTCACATCGAACCTTGGGAGTACGAATACCTCCAGAAATAAAAATTATCGCAGATGGAGGGACTCTCCTTACAGCATTTACGTACCCATTGCTAATCACAGAAGTGCAATAGCAACACAGGTTAATAGTAGTGTGAGTTGACAACCCCCTAATGTAGTCCTGTATCTAATCCATGGAAAAGGATAATAGCCTTCTGAGGCTTGCTAAGGGAATTACACCACAGGCACAAGAACCACCATTTAGTTGCCTAAATATAGGTGCCATGCCAGCAAGCAAGGGTATCTAAAACACCCCCAGAAGGCCTAGGGGGACTCACGCTTCTCTGGAGTAGCAACTGGAGGCCAAGCAAGGTATCTCATGGTATGCAAAATGACACTAGATGCCTCCATTAAGGTGGCTGAATGCCTCTCACATTTTCAACTCAACAAGTTTTATATCTCTCTCTGTTCCTAGTATCATCTCTTGGCCCAATGCTAAAGAAGAAAAAACAAGTTTGGCAGCGTGACTCTTTTTTCCTACATCCTGGTTTTACCTATTGTTGATTTTTTTTTTTTTAGCAAAATAAACTGAAATGAAAATGTCTATTCTGAATAATTTAAAATCTATAATTTGACTGATCTTTATTATGAAATGTCTTGTTTAAGTTTCTGTTAATTTTACATGGAAAAAAAAGTTAAAATTATACACCTTAACATTATTAAAATAAATTCCAAATCTTTGATATTTTAATTAACCTTTTAAAAAATATAACCTTATTCTGAGGAAGAGAACATAATTTCGAAATTGTAAAATGAAAAGAGAGCTAAGGCATGTATCTTTCCCAGTTCTGCTGCTAGTTCTGCTGCTGCATTTACAGAAGGCATTATTAGAGAGATGGAAAAGATTTGAGCATAGCATGAGACTTCACAGAGATTTCTTAGTGTTCAGGACCCGGACAATCACAACCGCAAACACTGGTAGTTTCCAAACTGAAACACCTGGTAAAACTGTGCAGAGAAGGAGATGCAGCTCTCTAAAAGAGCAGCTGGTAGCAGACCAAAGTTTTCATTTATAGAGTGACTCCAAATTCACCGGATTGTTTGACAGAGAAAGTCATCTTCATAGAATCATAGAATCATAGAATGGTTTGGGTTGGAAGGGTCCTTAAAGATCATCTAGTTCCAATCTCCCTGCCATGGGCAGGGACACCTTCCACTAGATCAGGTTGCTCAAAGCCCCAGCCAACCTGGCCTTGAACACTTCCAGGGATGGGGCATCCACAGACTTTCTGGGCAACCTGTGCCAGTGCCTCACCACCCTCACAGTGAAGAATTTCTTCCTTATTTCTAATCTATAACCTACCCTCATTCAGTTTAAAGCCATTACCCCTTGTCCTGTCACTACATGCCCTTGTAAAAAGTGGCAACACTGAAACTGCTTTTCCATGGATTAAAAAAGACACCAAATATAATCTTAAAGTAAGAGACATGCTTTAATTTCAGTTCCAAGATAAAAATAAAAGCAATTAATGCAAGTTTTTGTCACCTCAATGTAAATGAGAAAGACCCCCGAGAGCTCAACAGAATTATTCCAGATTTTCAACGATATAAATCAACCAGGATTTTAGTCATCTTACCTGAATAGAATTAAAATGCAACTTCAAATTACTTAGTTGCCTAGACATATTTATCAACACTGAGTGTCATCTCATCCACAGGACTCAGTAACAAAAGGTTTATATCAAGTTCAGAACTTCACTGTACTAAGTGCTGTTCCTACTATAAAAAAAAGGCCAGATCCTGTCCTATTTGCAGTCTGAATAAATGAGGCAGATAAAAATCAGGAATGAGGAGATGATATTATCCCCTTTTTTAAAGATCACGGAATGAAGCACATAGCAATTAAGTGTTGCAGCCAAGGTCACATTGTGATTTGCAATCCATAGCACGTCTAGGTTTTGAACCCATGTTTCAAGCTTCACAACCAAAACAATATTTTTTATTGTTTTTTTTTTTACAAAGAAAAACTTTTGTGTTGGGGTTTTTTTATGGTTAGCGTATGACGTGGCAAATGCAATTTTAAAAATTATATAGCTTAACAATTCTCTGTTTACTTAATTTATCCTGTTTGTTCATTTGGAGTGATGAGGTTTTTTTTGTTTTTCTTTCTTTTTTCTTTTGGAGGGGGCTTTTTGCTTAGGTATCAAATTGCAATCTTACATAAGTCCAAATAAAATAAAATAAAATAAAATAAAATTGCTACCTAAATACCATTACCTGAAATTTTGAAACATTAAGACTTCAAAAGGGTTAATTAATTACATTAGCTGTGTCATTATCCTGGCAACATTCTGCCGGAGGGTGTATAGATCTATTCAGCTGCTGAGTTTGAAAGAGCTGTGTCCTTCTCTCACAGAAGAAAATTCATCAGACATTAAAAACATAGTCATTAGCAGAACACATTGTTTTCTCTCCACCAGATTGGAGAACATCAGATGGAATAATCAAAACAAATATTAAATAAATACTTTTTAAAAACAAATATGGAACCCAGAATTCATCACAAGTCAGAATAGATTTTTTTCATGATAACTTGCAACTGCTTAATATTTATTGAAAGTGGAGAACCAAACTCTCCACAGTCTCACATCTTTGTAGTCAAAACTGGGTGTAAAATGTTCTTGTATTAGAATGATAAAATGATGCTATCACTTTTAACAGGTGTAAATAACTGTATAAGATACATCTGGTATAAATACAGAAAAATTGGTAAAATAAAGAAAGGACAACAAAGATGCTTAAAGGTATGAAATGGATTCCATGTAAAGGGAGATAAACTAAAATAAAACTCTTCAGCCTGGAAAGGCTAATTGTTTCAGGATGTGACAGAAGTCTATGAAATCATGACAATCATAGAGGAGGTGAAGAAAGAACAATTATTTGCTATTTCTTGTAATACAAAATCTAGGAGGTATCAAATAAATTTATCTAAAGATGGGCTCAAAATGATTAAAGGAAAGTACTTTTTCGCGCAGCACATAATTAAACTATGAAACCCGTTGCCACAGGATGCAGGGAATGTCATAAGTTTTTACGGGTTCAAAAAGCAATTAGATACAAACATGGAAGGAAAACCCTTCATAGACTACGATAGACAAAGAAATAACCCCCAGGTCAGGAAATTGCATAGCCACAGATTGCAGGAAGCTGGAAAGCTAAAATGTGGGAACATCAATGTATATTTTCCTTTTTATGCTCCTTCCTAACAGGCAGTCATTACTGGCCATTGCTGGAGACTGAAAAACTGTCTATATAGTCTGTGGTCTTGCTGAATACATCTTCTTTTACAAACCAGTTGAGAATTAGTCTAAAAATTTTAGCCCTAGAGTAAGAGGAAATATTTTTTAAATTACAAACATATACTATGTTTTCATGTGGTGCTGTAAATCTAGTACAAACCCCCGTGGGTTCCTCCTTTCTGCAGTGCTAGACAGCACTACTCTGGGACACATGATGAGGAACACGTCAGATGTTTGTGATAATTAGGGAAGATCTTTCTCATGAGAACTTGGAAATGCAGCCACCAGAAGTGGTCCTGTTGGAAACTCTTTTATCTCCATCATCTAGAAAAGTCAAAATGAGGGTTGCATATCCATTGTGTTATGCACCGACCACTGTGCACTTCTTTTAAATGCTTCCTAAACAAAAAAAAAGTAGATTTTCATTTATGAGATGTCAGGGACCTAGAAGAAATCCTTGGTTTAAAAAAAAAAACACGAAAATTATCCCTGTTTTGATTTGAACTGTACAAAACCTGCTCGCAGTTATAAGCAGTTATGCCCTGATGTCATTGCTGGTTAGTGATGGGCTTACACGGAGAAGGACTCACAGCCCATGAGACTACTTCTGATTTCACAGTCTGATGTCAACTGCTTTTTTCCTGGGTACGTACAGGTGCCCAGAGTGAAGTAACAATAATACTAATAGTTAAAACCGCTTTCCAACTAGATAGGCACAATGGTAAAGAATGAACTTGCATGAGCATCTTTCTTTCTGGCATAGATGTAGAAACACAAGGCACAGTAGGCAAATAAAAATTTTCGAAAGTATATAAATCAATCAAATCTGAGTAACATTTACGATATTGGCAAAAGGCACTGTCTTGACACCTGGGTCATTCCCTGACAAAGTTCACAGCCCTGTAAACTGCCTCAAAAAGTGATCACAATTTTTATAAGAGAACCAAAACAGATGCATTTTCCCAAATACTGTGCAGAGAGTCAACTTTAAATGTGGGAATGGTTCCTTGCAATTGGCAGAAATTACTCTATAAAAGCTGAACATATGTACAAGGTTTTTAGGTTGTTTTTCCTTTTTGCTGTTGTTATTTAGAGACCTAAATAGAATTTTCTAATATTCCAGTGACGTAAACTGTGTGACTATAAATAAGAAATCTAGAAATCATAAGAAACTAATTTCATTTATTATGGGAAGGAAAGTTTGAGGATAAAAAAATGAAATTCAGCAACAACTCTGCCTTCCAAAGCTATTAAAAAGGGAATATCAATAATTGGTCTCATAAACAGTTGATTTCGGAGTGGTAGTTGCTAAAAAGGAATTTGGAAGGACCCACCACCAGCCACATAGGAAATGGTGTATAGCAAATAAGCAGAAAAGCTTATGAAGCAGATCTATAGACACGCAGTATTAAATACACTAAGAATATATACATCTCTGTACTCATACAGCCAATCTTCACTTGATCCCAGGCACAAAATTTGAAAAATCTATGCTTACTGATAATGTATTTTTACACATAGAGCTAAGGGGCAAATGGGAATCCTGGCAATGGGTTTAGACCCAGCATAGGAGAGCAAAAATATTACATCTACCCAGATTGTTTGGACAAAGCACCCAGCTTCCCTAAAGTCTCTGTTAACTCTGTGCAATGCCTACCCTACTCAGGATCTGTCAGTGAAGACCACTGTGTAAGAGGCCATGGTTTTTCCCCTGTACTGGGCTTTTCTATTTCAAAAAGTCTGCTGGTCTCTTGTTAGGAAATGGGGCAGCTAAGGGTGTTCATTAGCACTGACAAATGCATTGCAATGTTTCTCGAATCTTACTAGATTCCAGAAGAGAAATAGAAAGTATCCATACTTTCTATTTTTGTTGTCTCCTGATTCATCTTTAAAAACTCTTCTTGTTGGAAAGGGTTTTTTTAATTTATCATTGAATATCAAAATCATGACATGAGCTGAAATCTCTGAATCCACCTTAAAATGCCAGTGAGGAGATTTGCTCGTTCAGCCCATCACTTCATACTTGAATTATGCAGCCTGAGTTGATTTACAAAGGTCTTTGGGTCACTGTCAAGCGCTAGAGACTCAGTTCAGGTGCCTCATGGAGACACCAAGTGTAATGTGAGATGCCAAAGGTATCCTGAACATCTGCAGGGGGCAGCTAGATCTAACTCGGGACTTTTGGGAGACCTTACCACCTCTGGAGCAGCAGTTGGGACTTGCTGCATATCAAATGGCATTGTAAGTTGAACTGAGTGCTTTGAAAGATTTACAGACAAATGCCTAATTCTCCTTGATAGTCAGAAAGGCATCAGGAGGCCAGCTGGCCTGATTGATTTATTTATTTACTTATTTATTATTCCTTTTGTGGGCTTAACACAGTTGCCGACATACAGGTGTTTGATGCATTTGAGTCACCCAAGGGTGCCTGGTTTCTCCTGTCACTCGGGAATTGCACAGATCACTGTACATCATGTGTTGTATCTGTCAGCCCCTTACAGTTGTCTTGGTTCCCAACGCTTTAGATACCTATGCTGAGACAGCTAAGCTGATCCCTATACCAGTCTGCCTGCTTAGACACGATACTGCTTGTCGTGGTTTAACCCCAGCCGGCAGCTAAGCACCACGCAGCCGCTCACTCACTGCCCCCCCACCCCTGGGATGGGGGAGAGAATCAGGAAAAAAAAAACTCGTGAGCTGAGATAAAGACAGTTTAATAGGACAGAAAGGAATGAAAAACAATGATAATGATAATAATAATAATATGACAATAGCAATACTAAAAGAATTAAACTATACAAAGCAAGTGGTGCACGATGCAATTGCTCACCATTCGTTGACCGATGCCCAGTTAGTTCCCGAGCCGCGATCCCCCCTCCCAGTTAACTCCCCCCAGTTTATATACTGGGCATGATGTCATATGGTATGGAATAGCTCTTTGGCCAGTTTGGGTCAGCTGTCCTGATGGTGTCCCCTCCCAGCTTCTTGTGCCCCTCCAGCCTTCTTGCTGGCTGGGCACGAGAAGCTGAAAAATCCTTGACTTAGTATAAACACTACTTAGCAACAACTAAAAACATCAGTGTGTTATCAACATTCTTTTCCTACTAAATCCAAAACACAGCACTATACCAGCTACTAGGAAGAAAATTAACTCTGTCCTAGCTGAAACCAGGACACTGCTGCTGCAGATCTGACCTACTGAGTCTATCGGTATTTAAGACTGGGTGTAATTTTAAAAAAAATGGGATTTGCTCCATTAGAGTTCCATTGAAATTCCCCTTTGTTGCTTCTACCAGCTGCTGCAAGCCTGTAGCAAACCTTTTGAAGGTGGGTACCTAAAGACAGGCACAAGGGTCACTTAAAGTGTGGAGGTGATTCCATTGCCAAGAGATCTAGTTCCATATCTGGGTGTCCCCAAACCCCCAACCCTGAAGTGGAACTTCTGCAGCATGCAGATGTTCCCTCCAACAAAGGAAGGAATAAATCAGCATCCTCCAAAGCCTCGGTGAATGTTTCAGCCACTAAGGTATAACATATGCAATAACACTACCTCCATTTTTTTTAAAGTTTCTTGGTGGTTATTTTCAACACCATCTGGCTATGAAACTTCTACCTTCTTAAAATAAAAGTGCAGAATGTTCCATCCCACAGTAGGGACCAACCTGTCCAGTTAGTATTATGGATGCCATCATAGGCATATTCAAGGATGCCTCCTATATGAAAGCTCCCTCTGGAGCTCGCTACCAAAATCCAAAGGGCAGGATTAGCTTCATACATTGAAAATCATCTCTATGCAAAGAGCTAACGCATAACATGTAAGTATTTTCATCCTCATATTTTTAAGGACATTCAACTAGTTGTATAGCTTTTGTACCAGATCTCCACACAGGATGAATCGGATTTACAGTTTGTGGGCTTGATGGCTGACAGAAATTTATCAATTATTTCCTATAGTAAATAATGTGGGAATTTAACTGTGCATGTGGAAAATAAATAACTTGCTCCACTTCATAGTACATTGAGAGGAAGGGGGAGATACTCATGACTGTGGATCTCTTTTTTTTCCCCTCTCACTGCTTTTCTACTCATAATATATTGAGAAAGAAATGAAATATTAAGTAGAAATATTATAGAATGGCTTTCTGTTTCACGAGGGGATGACAGATGAAGTGGAGAGGATACCTGTTGAGTTTATGGAGCCGATTCATCAGCCTCCTGTTTGACCCACAGCTGTCATCTTCCTACAAATTGATATTTACCACTTTTAAACACCTTCATCTTGGGAGGGATGAGAGGGGAGAGGAGGTAAGGCAGGGAAAAACCTAAAAGAGAGGTTTTGTGAAGAATTGCAGGGAACATAGTACACCATAAGTTAATTACAGCTCGGCCTGTCCGAGTGTTACTCTGCAATGGTGAATTATAGGCGTGAGGCTGCAGCACTTCACTTTCTTACTCATAACTAAATCAGAATCCTTTTAAGTTTTAATTAATCTGCTTAGCTTTAGTTGTGAGGGAGCAGAGGAGTGGGGAAGGAAGGCAGATTAACCCTTCAATTGACAAGTACTCTCACAGTGTCTTCTCTTAGGCTATTTTTTTCTTAAACACCTGAGGGAGACAGCATTATCAGTCTGACGTGGGGGCCTATTAGGCTATGATTTTTTTTTTTTTTTTTTTTTTTTAATTTGCCAGTGTCTGGCTAGTCGTTTCTATTTCATTATCAAAAACCAATTAATTTTCTATAAAAGCATCAAATTAATTACAAAATACTATGGAAATATAAAGAATGGAGGAATTTCCCTCTTCTCTCCTCCTACCCTTGCCTCATTATGGGAAACATGTTGGGCCCCTTGGCAGCAAAGCCCTATTAAAGAACTACAGATGGCCTAGCTCCTCATTTAAAATTCTGTTGGTGGTGTCAGGAGACCTGTGTGATGGGGGTGAGTCCATTTCCACCCACACAGATCATTTTCCAATTCCCTAGCACAGAAAAATACAGTCATAAAATCATTAGAAGTGAGGCTGGAAGACACCTCAGGAGGAAACCCAGTCCATGCCCTCTACCTGTTCACCAAAGCTTCCAGGCATGGACACACTACAACCTTTCCAGATGATCCACTCTGTTTTGCAATGATCCATTTCATTAGAAAGATGTCCCTACTGCAGTTTATGTTCATAATTATTTCTCCCATACTCATTGAATATGGGTAATAGTTTTCTTTTTCTCCTTTATATCTGACTTCTAGGTATTTGAAGACTATTATTATGTCTTCATCAGTCTTTTCTCCAGTCTATTTTGTCCCTCTTCTTTCTATCTTTTCTTTATAGGTAGCATTCACTGTGGCTCTTCTAGTCTGGGTGGTTAAAATGACAATGGTAAGAATGGAACTCATCTACAGCTTGACTGCCCCTAAATATAGACCTATAATTCAGATGCTTGAACATCAGTGTTCAGTGCTACTTGAGATGTCCTAGGATATTCTACCTGTGTTCCAGCTGCCAGTTGTCCTTAGGTCCTGTGTCATGTCTGTTATGTCTGGGCAAATGCCACATCTAAAATGGCAGTAGACGCCTATGTTTAGAAAAGAGAGTTGAGCCCCAGGTGTACATCTGTAGGTGTCTACAAGAGAGCAAGCTTTCACAATACTCGGTGGAATTCTAACCAATGCAATTCATTGAGTCTAAAAATAGAGATTCAGTTGACCAAATGGAAGTGTTTGCTTAAGAGTAAGCTGAACCACTTTCTGGTCTCCTTTGACTTAGATATGAATGAGATCACTGACTATAATGGAAGCTTTGATAGCTGGTACTCATGTAGATGCCTACAGAGAGACACAGAGCTCTATGGATCTGTGTCTGGGGCTGACTCCCAATCCACTTCGTGTGACTCCTTCTACATACGTAGTAGGGTTGCAAACACTGAGATGTGGGGAAAAGAACATCATGTTTGAGAGATTTTCACAAAATGGAGATTTCAGAAACTGTAATTCTGAAAATTTCAGAATCCTTTGTATTTGCAATTTCTACAGTAAATACTTGGCCAAGATTGACGTTAAATGCCTCTGAGTTTTCATTGAGGATCTTTGCTAATGGTAGGCGTATGTAGTTCTCTCCAAAGGATTTGTTAAATATGAGTATGTTTCCGTTATACCCTCTCATTTCTGTATCTGCTGCAGAGGTGAATTCAGGTAGTGCCAGAGCAGACACAACTACGTTTCCTAATTTGGATCCATCTCATATAACCTTGGTCGTCTGCTAGACTAACATACGCGTCTGGGTTTAGATCCAGATGTGCTTTGCTGGACCTGATCACCTGGGACAATAACCATTCAGAAATGGTGCAACCCCTGTGTGCATGTTTTTATGTGCTTAGGTGGACAGTGGAACTGAGATGTCTGGGAGGGGTTATATATCTGCACAAATAAGCAGATTTGCCATTTTGATTATTCCTATATGTTATAATTGTGATCCCCATAACTAGTACAAAAGGTTCACTGTATTTTGGTTAAACCTACAGTTATATTGACCAAATGATGTTGGCCTCCTTCCTAAACTCCTTTGGTTTTGTGTCCCTTACGTAATAAGTGTACTAAGTGTTGAACGAAGAATGCTCATTCTTCAAAAACAGTGCTCTGACCCCAGAATCCACTATCTTAAGGCATCTCAACTTTCCAGTAACGTAGCAGCCCTATCTCATTTTCTTTTTGCTCTGAATTCTCCTTGTAGACCACAATTTAAGCAACAGGAGTACGTGGAGCCTTAAAGCAAAAACAGCTCCATTTGGCAGCTGATACATTCTCCTTAAGGCTATCAGAGCACAAGTAGCTCAAACACTCAGAGGACTGCAGGAAAAACTGAATGTTGCCTCTGTAAAGACCAGGGTTTTTCAGGTAACACAGGAAGGGTGAAGATGGGTTGAAAAGCCCTGGAGATCTGAGTTTTCTGATCCTGCTTCTACCCAAATGGTGGTGACCTCTAAAAAGGTCACTCCTATGAGCACCAGTTCTTTTATCCAATGTGTCTCCTCCCCCAGACAGTGATAATAACGGCCAATCCAGATTTGCAGACAAGGCAAAGCAGGGAGTCTGGCCATTGCCAGACTGCTGTTATTCCTGTCGATGAGGAAATAATTATGGGATAATGGAATGACATTGTCACTAGTCCTAGTCTGGTCCGTATCGCGCTCACTTGACCACTGCCCCTACAGATTCTTATGTTATAACAGGGAAATCCTCACTGATATTCAGGATACCTGATAAACGTGGGGAAAACTATGTTAATTTTGATTGAACAGAGAAAAAATAACTTTGGAGGAAGGAAAGCAAACAGAAGGAGGTGAAAGTTGCAACACATCTGTTGTGTAGTCAGTTTGAGAGAGGACTTTGCTACTGTGCAGAAGACTTTTGCATCAGTTGTCTCTCTCTTCTGGTGAACTGTGAAGCTTCATTTAAGTTACACCCTTTCGTGCAGAGGCCCTGTGTAAACCAGAGAACATTTAACTGATAAGCTTGTTTGATGGCAAAAGATTCATCTCACCTTAATTTATAGACAATATTGTAGGTAATAATGTGTGAATTAGCTATATTTTCTCATTTACAGTCAGTAGGCAGAAACAGGCACTTCTAGATCTCAGATTGCCTGAAATATTTTAGATGTTTACCAGAAGAAAAGTGAATTAAATCTTTGAAGCATCTTTTCATCACAACTGATCCTAAAAGGAGCCCAGGGTGACTAGCTCAGATATGTATGTCAGTCTAACAGACAGCCAAAGTTATATGAGATGGATCCATGTTTAAAAATAAAATTATGTCTATTCCAGCACTACCTGAATTCACCTCTGCAGCAGGTACAGAAATAAGAGGGTAGTAATCTATGTTTATTCCTATTCAAAAAGTGTTTCAGAAACTATCAGTCAGTGAGAAATAAATAACTCTTTTTAGAAATATTGATAAAAACAAAGTCTACTCACTTCTGACCTAGGGAAGTCTTGAGAATAAGACCCAGTCTTCAGTTTCTGTAACTCCACTCGTTCTGTTGAGCTGGGCAGATTTATACCAGCAAAAGATTAGGATCAAAATACAAGCCTAACATCTTTACATGCTTTAATTATTTATCCAAGGCTGTTTTGACTTGCCCTCTGCAGTTGGCTGTGAGTCAGAGGAAGCCTTAAGTAGTATATTAGCAATTATTAACCAGCTTAAGCTTTCACTGCATATTAGGAATCAAATCAGACTTTTTTATTCTTTTAATTATTATTTTTTAGAGAATGGAACAAAATGTCTAATTTATCTCTGTAAAATAAAAGGCTAAAATAGCGCTTTGGGTAAAAATGTCCCATTATATGCCTGCCAGAAGTAGGGGAGAAAAAAAAGAAAAAGAAGAAGCGTGGAGAAGCATTTCCCAACTTCAAAGGATTGCATAAACATTGGCTGATGGTTGTTTCACCACCCGTTGCTCATGCTTGACCATGGAAAGTCATAGTCTCTAGGGGGCAGAATGTCAAAGACAGCTTTATCAAGACATCAACTGAACTCTTACCTTCCATTTTCCTGTCTCCTGAGCTGCTGGGAAAATTGTTGTAGTGTAATGGTGTTCTCAGTCCATAGTCTGCAAAGGTTAATGTACTTAAACAATGCCACACATTTAAATCTCAAGGTGCAAAAAAGTTCATTCTGCTACAGATGTGGAAGAATTAATTTCAATCTCACCTTCCTTTGACCCAAATGTAAAAGGTTGGTGGTATCTGGTTGATGGATTAAAAGCAGATGAAGCCAATGTCAGTTCA
This sequence comes from Gymnogyps californianus, assembly GCF_018139145.2. Classification (NCBI taxonomy): domain Eukaryota; kingdom Metazoa; phylum Chordata; class Aves; order Accipitriformes; family Cathartidae; genus Gymnogyps; species Gymnogyps californianus. The sequence goes on along the minus strand of NC_059473.1, from coordinate 123,503,207 downwards.
TTCCTTTGTGTGCTGTTAGCTACAGAAACCTTGTCCACAGTAGCTAGTGGATTGACTAAGGAGGCTTGGGTGGCCTTTTGACCTTTTGTTAAATACTCGACTCTGAAATGTAATGGAAGAGATCAGCATCTTCGGACGCAAAGGTTCAGACACAAAAGGGACCTTAGGTGAACCTATTTTGTGGGACGTAATTAACACTAAATAAATGCAAGTGACTTGGAGCGGTTTTGAATGTCTCATTTTTACTTTGTCTGCAATGAGTTAGGGAACAGCTGTGTGTGTCAAGCTTGGAAGGAAAAAAAAGCTCTACCTATATAGATGGAAAATTCGGGGTTATCTGCATGCCAGTATGAAGACAGTGTTTCAGGGGTTAGGAAGAAGGTTGGGACAGATGGTGAGTAGTTTCCTTTTAGTTACTAAATTACTGGCATTATGCCTTCAGATACTATCCTAGAGTCACCGCACCGAACTGCAAGGATCTTAGGTAGTTAAGGCAGGAACTCAGTCACACTGGGCTCTCCTTCCCTCCACTGAGAAACCACTCTGTACTCTCTTGACCTTCAAAACAGGGTGGCTGGATACTAACATCTTATCAACAGTTGTTCCTAGCACACACTATCCCATTGAACATTGCCTGTGTGTTACCTGGGAAAGCGTTAGTCTGGTTAGCTATTTTAGAGACACGACTAGCAGCTCCACAGTATGGACACTCATAAGACAATATCAAACTCCACAACCTGGGCCTACTTATCTTACTAATGTATCTCTAACCACAGGAAAACAGCCAACTCAGAACATCTAAGTTAATCTCCTGCTTTCAGTTGCCTGCTAAAATGTTTTTATTCATGAAATGTTCATACAAGGATTCTAAAGAGGTTGACTTGGATCCCTGAGATTAGTTTCTTTAGATACCAGTACATAGATATCCGAGGTCATAAGCGTCTTAGATCATCTTGATCTGTGTTTTCCATAGGCATATTTGAAAGAAAAAAGATTTTTTTTTTTTGTTAAACCAACACGTACACAGCCAAGAAAAGCAGTGTATTCAGTATTTTAGAAAGAAAATACAAAGAATGATGTACCAATGTTTTGAAGTATACAAATAGCACTGATAAGATACAACAGGATGACTAACAACAGTGAGCTAAAAGCAGGAACACTTTCATCTTGATGTGACCTATCAGGGTGTAATAATGTTGCAGAACTAATGCTGGTAGCTTGAGGTTCCCAACCGCTGGACCCAAATTGGGTTCAGCAAAGGCTAGGAAAGAGCACAGAAGGGTATACTTTGATGAGATCCTCAGTGTTTTTGTAGCTGAGATCCTTGTGGGAAAAAAAAAGCATATATAATGCCAGCTCTTCTCATTTACCTTCTGTTTACTTCTCTATGGCCCTCATTCCCGTGCTGCTGTTGCTGATGCTTGCTAAGGGTAGATGATCTGCTGTAGCATATACAACATTGGAAGGGAAATAATAAATCTGCCTGAACCTGGCTGATGGTCTTCAGAGCCTGTACCAATGCTCCCCTGAGCTCCAGGTTTGAGGAACACAGTGCAGTTATAGAATCATAGAATCATTTAGGTTGGAAAAGACCTTTAAGATCATCGAGTCCAATAGTAAACCTAATACTCTCACTCAAGCCAGGATCACAGAGGATGAGAAATGTTATCCTCTGAGGCTCTGCACTGTGTCTCATCTATAATATGATCACACCTTGCCAGTGAGACATGTCTTTCAGGTTGGGAACCACTGAAACAGCTTTATATCCTTTTCAGTTGTACTCTTTAGTCAACTTGATTTTAACTTCAGTGCAAAATTTTCACAATAATCCCCAAATGCAGAAAGTGAGCAAAGCTTTTAGCAATTGGCTCTTTATTTTCATCTATGAATGTGGCCTATATCACAGTCTATTTCACAGTTTATTTTGTCTTCAATTTACTGCAACGTATCAAGGGCATTCTGGTACCCTTACATGGAAAATAGATCATGGTGCCCTTAAACTGAAATCAATAGGACGATTCAATAAACACAAACGTCAAAAGGTACACCTTTGTTTCTGATTCAGTCATGAAAGATGAAATTAAAGTTGCACTGAGAAGAACAAGTAAGCAGCCTTTCTTGGCACTAGTAATTAGAATCTGGGATGGCCCCCAAAATCCTTTTTTTTATTTTGAACCAGTCTGACAAACAGTGCAAGTAACAGAACTGGAAAAGACAGAGCGCTTGGCAAAAGCCTGTAAAATGGCAAAATCGTTGAAACTGTGGGTTGTTATAAAAGACGCAAGGAAGAAATACTCCCCCAAGCAGGACATGTCAGTTGCATGGGCATGGCTTAGAAAAACAGTTACTTAAACACTATGACTTACAAACCTCTGAGATGGAAACAGAATAAGTGCCATAGGGGTGTAGTACAGATGAGAAATGAATTAAGCACAAATGAGGAGGAGAAAACTGGAAGAGTCAAGGAAAGTTTCTGAGGTGGAAGACGACATGCCCTAGGAAGACAAGGAAAGTTGGGATGAAAAGAAATTCTCCCTACAGGCAGAGACCTTGTCTATTATGTTTTACAGTATTTCAGGAATTAGGTTAGAGGACAATGATTTAGTAGTTTGCAAAAATCCTTCTTTTCAATAAGAAAAGACTCTGCATACACCTGTATCTATATTTATACCTAGAATTGCTAACATACTGATGTTTATATCCCTATGTACCTATATCGGTGTATATATGGAAGTAAATTATGGCAGTGTGCTTCTGTATTGTACTGTAAATCTTCTTCAAAGGGATTGAAATGTTTATGAAAAAAGAGACGCGTATTAGGGACATGAAGAAGTGTCTGCTGATGTTAGTCTTAAATTATAGTTTGGAACACAGGTATTACAGTCATGGACTTTCTTCTTAAGTCATTCTTACCGCAGGTTGGGAATTGGTTATATATATACATTAAAGAGACAATACTATTAGCATAAAAAACTAATACATTTTTTAAAACTGTTGATTTCAATGACTTTTTTTCCCCTAATCTCTCAGAACGGAATATTTCCATCTCCTTATTTGAGATTGCTTTCTAGAAGGAAAACAATGCTATGAAGAAAAATATTAAATATAAGAAAGACAAAATAAAGGAATTTTTCTGTGATAGCTTTTTTTGATGCCCTCATAACATTATTTTTTACAGTTTCACTTAACAGAAAAACCATTTCGGAAGAAGCAAAAAGAACTAACTGTGCAAAGCAGAATATCCAGTTCTTGCCCAGGGCTGCTTATGACGTCAGTATCCTAATAAATCATGATAAAAACAATGTTTCGTATTCATAGACCTGATACGGTCTGAATTTATGAAAATAAGTAAAATAGAAGGGTACAAATGATAGTTGTCATCAGTTTGCATATATGGGTACCCAGGAGGAATATAGAGACACTGTCAGAGCATGCAGGAATCAGGGTTAGGAGTCCACGCGGAAGTTGATTCTGACAAAGGACGTGAAGGCCAGCAAGAAGAACTCCTACAGGTGTGTCAGTGGCAAAAGGAAGACCAGGGAAAAAGTGGGCCTGCTGCTGAATGGAGTAGGGTACCTGGTGACAGATGACACAGAAAAAGCTGGGGAAAGTCCATGTCACCTTTGCCTTGGTCTTTACTGATAAGATTTGCCTTCAGCAGCCACATGTCTCAGAGATCAAAAGGAAAATCTGGAGCAAGGAAGACTCACCGTCGGTGGAGGAGGACCATGTTAGGGAACATTTAAACAAACTGGACATACTCAAGTCCATGAGACCTGACAAGATGTGCCGTAAATACTGAGGGAGCTGACTGATGTCACTGTGAGGTCACTCTCGACTGTCTTTGAAAGGTCATGGCCATTGAGAGAGATCCCTGAGGACTGGAAGAGAGCAAATGTCACTCTTATCTTCCAGAAAGGGCCAGAAGGAAGATCCAGGGAAGTACAGGTTGATCAGCCTGTCCTGGATCCCTGCAAAGGTGATGGAGCAGATGATCTTGGAAACCACTTCCAAACATACGAAGGACAAGAAGGTGACTGTGTATAGTCAACATGGATTTATGAAGGGCAAAACACTCCTCCTCAGCCTGGTAGCCTTCTGCAATGAAGTGAGCAGCTCAGTGGACAAGGGGAGAGCAGTGGATATTGTTTATCTTAACTTTGAAAATGCTTTTGATGCTGTCTGCCATAACATCACCACAGACAAGTAGATCAAGTATAGGTTAGATAAGAGGACAGTGAGATGGATTGAAAGCTAGCTGATCTGCCAGCCTCAGAGGGTTGTGACTGGGGGCAAAAAGTCCAGATGGAGGCCGGCCACTAGCAGTGTACCCCAGGGGTCACTACTGGAGCCAATACTGTTTAACAGCTTTAATGACCAAGCCGATGAGACAGAGTGCAACTCTGCAAACTACACAAAATTGGAAGGAGAGGTTGATATGCAAGATGGTTGTGCTGCCATTCAGAAGGACTTTGACAAGCTGGAGAAATGGGCCAACAGGAATATCTTGGAATTCAGCAAGGGGAAATGCCAAATCCTGCACGTGGGAAGGAATAATTCCATGCACCAGTACGGACTGGGGAATGAATAATTGGAAAGCAGGTTGGCAGGAAAAGACATGGTGGTCCAAGTTGAACATGACCCAGCAATGTGCCCATGCAGCAAAGATGGCCAATGGCATCCCAGGCTGCATTAGGCAAAGCATTGCCAGCAGGTCAAGGGAGTTGATCCTTCCTCCTCTACTCAGCAGTGGTTAGACAAATCTGGAGTACTGTGTCCAGTGCTGGGCACCCCAGTGCAAAAGAGAGGTGGACATACTGAAGAGAGTCCTGTGAGGGGCTAGCAAGATGATTAAGGGCTTGGAGTTTGGGTAATTGAACACTGGAACAGGTTAGCCAGAGAGGTTGTGGAGTCTCCGTGCTTGGAGATATTCAAAACAGGACTGGACACAGTCCTGGGCAATGTGCTCTAGCTGACCCAACTTTCAGCAGGATGTTGGAACAGATGATGTCCTGAGACTCTGATTCTGTCAAACAGGTAGACAGTGATTCTTTAATTTCACTTAAAATGTACACTTTTTAACAGAAATCTAAACAGAAATTTAAATAGAAATTCATTGTTTTTCCATGTATTATGAATCATAGAGAAACTGTTAAAATCATTTATAGGAACTATCCACAATGGATAGGACAGATTAACCATCAACCCTCCAGGAATAAAAATCATCAACATGGGTATCACGAGGATGACTGAAAAATTGCTGATGCTGCATCTGTTGATACTGGTTCTAACAGAAGTGGATCTGTCGCTTTCTTAACAACCATCGTGCAACTCATTTCCACTGTCCTCCCAAAGCCATCTCAGTGCACTAAAATATTTTTAGAGTCTTCCATTTCTGTTTCACTGTCAGCTTCTATTGCTATACTCCACTCTATTAGTTTGTACCTATGCACATGATGAGACAGCATGGAATTTTATTGGCATAAGCTTGGGCTGACGACAACATGCACGTGCAAGCTACGCAAAGCTCCCTCCTTTTTATCATTCTGCATGTCTATGTTCTGTGTATGTTGCAAGGGAGAAATGTAAACTGGAATAACCACAATACATCTGCCCTGAGGAAGTAGGCAGCTAAAAGTAAGAAATACTTCTATGAATTACTTCAGGAAATAATTGGATATTCTTTATACCTTGTCCAAATTCTATCACCCTTTTTTTTATATTGAGTATGCTCTTACCTCATAAGTAAACCCATGTGAATCCATGAAAGAGGCTTTTTGAGGAGTAAACGTCTATTTGCTCGTGGATATTTGCAGCGTACTTAGTCATCAAAATTAAATCTTCTTTTGTGGAGGTACCTATGGCTTTCCATTGATAATGAAAAAAGTCCAGACACGTAATCTGAGCATAGAGAATACCACCCGCTTTAACCAATGGACATTGTGAACATTCCCTGGGCAAATTAAGCTGATAGTATCTGGCCCTAAGGTGTCATAGCAAGCCATAAGGATTTTTTTTTTTTTGTATGAATTTCCTCATATCAAATAGAAAGAATGTGGGAGAAAGGAAGAGGTGTGACTTGGAGATCATTATGTCATCCCCTTTCATTGCCTGGAAAGACATGTAGGCCATAAATGAAGAGAATTGCTTTGGAAAAATTTGAAATGGAGATTGTCCTGGACCAATTGAGGCTATTGAAACTTGTTAGAATGCGTAAACGGATTCAGATGAGCTCTCCAAAAATATTTCATAACTAGTGATTATGGACCAAAGAATGTTTTTGATCTCTAATAACTGGCACTGGTGAAGACTCAAGATATCATCATTAACCTAAGACCTTGAACAGTAAACAAACACAATATTGGTTTCAGTTGATGAGAAATATACTGGGAAAGGAGGAGGAATAAAGGGGAAGGAAGGAAGGGATTATATATGGTTTCCTTAAACAAAGGTTGAAAATTTCTGTAGAAATAGCCTTGTGGATTCAGAAGGGAAAGAGCTGTCTTTTCCTTTGAAGAAAAAGACTATTTAGATTACCTTCAGACAATGAATAGATGATACATTTTTAGTACAGCCTACTTGGGTAAACTTGACCCTAAGAGCCTAGCTTAGATAGATTTTAAATAATCATTGGAACTGAGCACAAATTACATGCTATAATTCAGAAAGACCATGACATCCAGTATCTATATGAGAACCTGAAATTTCCAGGAAGGATATATAAAATACCAGCAAAAATAAATTTTCCAAGGGCAAGTTATCCTGAAGGTTTTCCCCTCAAAGAAATAAATTTTAACAGGTAGTTTATTCTCTCAGATCTAGTAGTGCAATCTGCAATAACATGGCACATACAGACAGGAGAATTGTTTCTTTATTCCTGGTTCCAGAAAAACTCATTGTGTGTTCTTGAATAATGCTGCTACTTCCGGGGTTTTTCAGGTAGTGGTATTGGCATCCAAATTCTTTTACAAAGCCCTAAGAGATCACTGGGTGAAAATCATTATAAATCTGAAGAGTACTCTTCTTCTTTCATTATTATTGTACCAATAATCTTTGCTGCCATTCACACTAAATTTTCTACTCATAGCACCTACAGTACAAAGACTACGAAGAATTTTATTGCAATACCAGATATTTTTTCAGTGCCAGTGCTTTAACACCATTCACACAGGGGGAACTTTTTAACACCACCAGGACCAACAAGACACTTGCTTACTGTAAAAACAAATAATTCACTCGTTATGGTGCCTAAGCAAATGTTTAAAACCTTAAATTTGTCATCTATTTTTGAAAAATCTCAGTTGAAACTTTTGCAAAAACTACAACATCTTTCTTATTTATGGATCATTAAGTTATTGCAAGCTGTTTGTGGGTCATTTGTTTACAGACTATTGAGACACAAGGTGCTGCTCACTAGAACTGGTAAATATTACAAAGTATCTATGAACATGCATTTTGAATACAAATCAGAAAATTTCCATTACATATGCAATCTCCTTTTTTCATTTCCCATTATATACTCAGCAATATTATTGAAGAAACAGAGTTTTATAAAAGCTTATACAAATGCTCATTTCCTCAGTCTACGATCCAATACAAGGAAATACTGATAAGGTTATCTGCTTCTTTTATTGGACTTATTAATTTTGCTGAATATATTCAAAGACATGATGTATCCTTCAGAGCAGACAATGCAAAACCCAACATTAGAGGACGAAGGAAAACATGCTTATTGTGCAGTGCTGTGATAGGTCAGCTTTTGAACTTCAGAACTGCTGGTGTTCACAATTTCTGAGTGGCAACTATTCAGTATCTCCAAAAAATAGCTTAATGTACACTGAAACAGCTCAAGTATCATAGTTTCTTACATATGTCCTATAAAGCATTTCAACTCAATAAAAGAAAAAGAAATTTTTTAGCATAAGGTCACTAGGACAATGAAAACTAACCCATACCATTTTACTGCCAGAGAAGTTAGCACCTGATTCAGGTTGTTTTCCTACTTGTTCAAAATGTTAATAGAAGAGTTTGTTCTGTATGCTGCCTTATCCTATAAAGTTATAAATACGTAAAATGTTTCAAGTATATTTATGCAATTTATATGTACATACATAAATATAATTATATGAAATTGTTTTTCTACATTTAAGATTTTGTTGGAAAGATTTCAAGAAGAAACAGATCCTCTCCAGAACTCTCTGTCCAGAAAAAAAACCACACAAGCAACCTATGGGTCACATGCTTTTAGGACCTGTTAGACTTAGTGAACAGGAACAGCACATACCATTGCCCCATTGTACATGGCCATGCCCAAGACATCTGCCCAAGACCTCTAGACTTCATTTGCATGTGGTCATTGGATATGCTTAGGAGTTCCAGCTCTTATGTATTGCAGTCTCTGACTGAGCTGCTGGGACATCGATCGCATTCATTGTTGAGAGGGCCCTTCAACAAAATTCACCAGATCTTCAAGTTCCAATGAAAGAAAACTGCAGTGGGGGAAAAAAAAAGTATCTGTTGAGAGAAGCACAAATGTACAGTAGCTCAGTGAAAAAGTCTGAATTTGCCTCACTAATATGCCAGAACATTGATCAACTCTTTTTCTATGAAGACTTCTTGTGCCCAAATGTCTACATCTTGGGCCTAATGTTCAGTCAAAGGGAATTCCCTCTGCTTTTTTGCAGAAACAAGGTGAACTGGGAAAGAACGATGCATAAAGCCTTTTAATTCCTATGAATTGCCATAGCATCTCTCTTTTTTTGTTTGTTTCATTTTATGTAAGTATATGTACATGTGTACCTAACTAATATGTATACATGAATATTAGTTATCAAGTTCTATATACATATAAATGTGTGTGAGCGTATCCATGTTGGTTGTCCCAGACCAGACCTTTGTAGATAGATCATTGTAGATAGGTCTCATTGGAAATACTAAGGGCCAAAAGGGCATAAAGTTTAAATAATTCTCTTGCCCTTCCAGGTGGTTCATCACTCCAGGTCAAGTTCAAGATTTATTGATTATGTAGCTTAAGGGAAGGTCACAGAGCTACAGCCTACCTTCCCTAGGGTTTTCAGTAAAGTAGGATATTTTGTGGCTAGTTGGGATCTCATACCAGTTATCAGACAGGACTAAGACTACTGAACAAAACAACAGACCAAACCTCATTTAAAATCAAAATGAGATTTTCGGTGGCCAGGGCTATAAGTTTGCCATTTTTACAAAGTGCTTTAAAGTAACTATTTGGCCTTCTGATATTTGTAGTATTTTTTTGCAGGTGTCATAACTCATTCTAATATGGTTTTTGTACAGCAAGTTAGGTCTCTTTGTTTAAACAAACAGCTTTGGTTACCTGTGCTTACACTGAATGATCCCATTCAGCAGAGCTCTTCTGTTATCCTCTCTGCTCAGTACTTTTAGCATCTTAGTCAAAATACTCTGAGATCTTCTGATTTTGTGTTTTGCTTCTGTGATAGAGATCATCCAGTGTAACTGAGACTTCCAAGGATCTGGGGGGTTTTTTGAAACTAGAAGGATGGAAAAAGTAAAAAAAAGACCTGCAGGATGCCTCTCCCAATGAACCCTTGAGGAGAGATAGCTAGAAATGATCATCTATTTAAAAAAAGATACAACGTTCTTTCGCATGCAAATTACCAGAGATCCAACTCACATAGTTCATATCCCAATAGGAGGAAATACAGCAGAGCTGACAGATGTCATCAGTTGACTTAAATGACTGCATAAAAATTCACAACGTAAGTCTTTTATCTACAAACCCTGCATGTTTAAAAAAAAGAAATGTGCCAGTGGTTATAGGCTGCTACTTTGACTGCTAAGCCTTTGTCACCTGCAATTCCATGGATAAACAGTTCTAAATCATGTGCCCTGTTAGACTTACTCAACAATATCAATAATTGTGATATAAAATGTTAAAGACATGGATTTTTAAAATAAAAATAGAAAAGAACCAAGAAATTACTCTTGTGCATGCATGTTTCTTTATGACTCAATGTGCAACACTTTTACAGGCTGTATGTCTGAAAGGAGATATATATAATGATGTTTAATGTGTAGTTGAGAGCAAAATTATTACAGTTTTATATATAGTGAAGCCATATAACAAAAGAGCAGTAGCTAGTGTTTGCCCTTATATGAGATGCAGTCCTATAATAGAGAGCCTTAAAGCTAGGGTTTACTGTACTTTGGGAATTAATCACATAAACTATAAATTGGGTTCAACAGGCTGGCTGGGTAAATAGGCGCAGCTAATGAGGACACTATGAGATCTTATAAGAGCGCTGACTGCCCCAGGACAAAAGTGCCGAGCTGCACCTGATGGAAAACTAGAAGACATCAAAGCATAAAGGATTAGTGCTCTCACAGTGTTGAGAAATGGCCAGGGGGAGATTCACCAACTTATTACCCACATCCAAGCTAATCCTGTTATCTGCAAAATATGACTGTGTTCAGGAACTGCCACCACCTAAACTTGCAGGAGACTAATTCTGTGTTTACATGGACAAAAGTGCGGGGAATTTTCGTCTGGGCAAAGAATATAAGAGATGAGAATTTTTAAGGGTTTCCTTTGTATCAAATGCATGAAGAAGGGAAAATATAAAATTAGTTCTTTAATGGCTAATCTGTATCCTATATGGGTATCCTATAGGACATAATTCCTTCTCTGAGAATACAGGGTAAAAGTCACATAGAATTTGTTCTCTCTTATTTAGTTGGAATGTAGTTACACTTTCCTAAAAGAAAATCAAAATACATTGAAAGTAACTTTGAAGATGAGAGGAAATGATAGTCCCCCAATATCCCTGCCCAGGAAATCTTTTGTGTAGCAAATGTCTGCCTGATGTTTTTTCAGTGCAATAAAAGAAGGTGAAAAATATCCCAAGGTCCTTGCCAGCACACCACAAAATATAATTTATTATCCAGCCCAACCTATGTGATTAGGCTCAAAGTTTTTTGTAAAAAGTTTATAATTACCAATGCTAGAAATCTAATCTTTTTTTATACCAAAGATCCATCTGGTACAGCCAGCGCCTATGGTGAATAATGGACCTCATTTTTCAATTTGAATAAAACAGAAATAGACCTAAACAGTACGTCTTGGAGCAGATAATTCCAGGGAAAAGCAGATAATTTAGAGAAAAGGTCTCCAACTTGTATTTAATCTAAACATGCAATGTGCTCCTTCCAGTGGCTCATCAGCGCCAACGATGGTTGCCTTCAGGGCAGAGTTTAGGCATGATCACCCAGGCAAGCCCATGGCTAAGTATTTATATGGCATTAAGAAATACCCCCAGCACACAGATCTTGCAGGCAAGGATTTATCTAGCTATCTAAGGGAAATGATTAATTTTGTAGGTTTTAATTTTTAGGGACATAAGAATGCCAAAGTGCTTGGTGATGGAAAAGAATCATTGTAAGAATGGCATTGCTCGCAGGCTTCCCTTGGCTTTCTTACTGTTGTTGCTGTTTAATAGCACCATATCCAAGTTGTGAGAATATTGCAATTAATGTCCTCCCATTAGCAATGAAAAATAAGCACCCTGGTGAGTCGAAGGTAGCGATTACCTGATGGTAGTGAATCACAAGTAAGTACTAGGGGAAGATTGGTGTGGTGACCCCAGGATACCTGTGGAAACAAATGAATACCCTTGACTTGCATATCAGCCCTTTTGTCCCACTTACATCCTTTCTAACCCTGGACATCTCTGGATTTCTTCTTTTCCTTCTCCCCTGGCATCATCCAGTCTAGTAACCAGACTGTCACACCCATAAACTCCTTGACCATTCACTGGCTTTGAGCCCAGACATTAATGGATCCTCCTCTGTCTATATACACATATCTCTTGATGTCAGAGGAATGATCAGGAAACAGATCAAGGAATGTTCATTGGATGATTCTGCAATTTCCTTCATTTGACAGGGGAAGGTTCTTTCATTCATATAACTGATATAAACTGAAAATCCAGACACTGAGATCTCTCAAAAGCCTCTTGATTTTACTGAGGTCTTTGTTTTGGAGAGTGAAAAATATTTAGCAATTTTTTTTAAGATACATAAAAGCTCCACTTCTAGAACTTTTTTTTAAAATAGAGATCTCCCTTCCTTGAGTTTTGAGTGAGAGAGGTTTTTAATTATTTTTTTTTATTTTTCTTAAAAATGTGCAAAAAATTGAAAAGGTGTCATTTGTTGGATTCAAAGCCAAATAATTTAATTTTATCAGTGTAAAATGCCTTATTCAATTCAAAATAGATCCATATGAATTTTCAATTTGCTAAAGAATGTTTTGCAGTTTTTTAAACTTCCTAAGAAACTTGAAGATCCATTACAGCCACTTCCCTAGCTAGGTGTTTCAGATATCACAGTGCTATCAATGAGGTGAAGAACAGCTTCAGTTAAGACACAGGTGGTTAGAAAAACAAGCTAGAAAACAGTAGAATAAAGAGGACAGATTTACAGCCATTAAAAAATGAAGTAGTTATACAGAGCACTGATAATCATATAAACTTCTGTATGATAGTCTGATTGTGGGCTGAAAAATATTTCTTAGTTCTTCATCTTATTTAAACCAAAAGAAAGAAATGGAGGAAGACAAAATACTGTGCATTCAAAATATGAAGAAAAACAAAACCTGATCCCTGCCTGGAACCTGTAGGTACTGACAGGGTAGTCATAACAACTGTTTCCCTTCTGGTTTTAGACCTCTACTGATCAAATGGGAAGAGGGAATGAAAATTAATAATATCCACTAATGATTTTGCTTTTGTTATTGATTTGACATTCTCAAACACAATTTTGGGTGACAGAACAAAAACCTCAGAAAAGATACTAACAGCTAAAGAAAAACACTAAGTTTGAAGCTACGATTTATAGAAATCTTATATTTAACCTGAGATTGGGGAGTGTTAATGAAAGAGAAAGGTTTTATCAAACATTGTCTGATTTCAAACCCTTGGTATATTTGGCTCAAAGTTCAAGTTGTGCCTGGTATATTCTTCTGACCTCTTGCCAGGGTTTCCCCCCCAGCCCCCCAGGAAATTCATGGGCAATAATCCTCATATGCTTTGCTATTTGATTTTTCAGAAGTATAGATCACCTCTTCACAAATCAAGCTGTGACAAGAATTCAAAAATTTGCATCCCGAGCCTTAATTACTTCTGAAAATCTTGACTCACAACACACGGATCCCAAAATTAACCAAGGTTCACCCAAAATGCATGAATGAAGTCTTATGGCAACAAGTCCCTGATGATTCCAGAGTGGATACGTACAATTTTCCTTGGCCCTGGGCAGACATTAGCTCCATTTGGTCATCCTTGAGTTATTCAACTAGTATGTACATTTACGCATTTATGTAAAAAAGTTTCCTAGCTGGAGAAAATCTATATATAAAGCTATATAGGTCAATAATTCCTCCCCTTCCACCTCCTCCCCTCTCCCCAGATCACATCAGAAAACACTGAAAACACTTAGTTTATATTCTTTAGATTGAAAATAATTTTTTTTTCTCTGTAGTCCAAGCTGAACTACAAAAAGTGGCAATAATCGAGTCCTTAGCTTGCCACTAAGTCCTTCTGGAATGGGAGTAAAACTAAGTCTACAAAGTATCTTGTTTCTGTTAACTAAATATTTTGCTTTTATTTCCCAAAGCTATGGAAAATGTCAATATAACAAATTTCAAACTACTGAAGAATTTTTTCTTTGTAGCTGCAGAACTATGATGCCTTTACTTTCTCTGTATTGATGTTTTATGTTTTTGAGAACTAAGGTTGCCCAGAAAAGCAGCAGCCAGTTTATCTTCAGTGTACACATTTAAGGGACATGTGACAAGGTATTTACCTCACCTAACCTCATATGTCTAAAAGTTAGTGCTCAAAATTATATTCAATGGGGTTCTTGGCTTAGGAGTACTTAGCCCAAATAACTGCATATGTTTACAGTGTAGATAGCTATATTTGGGCTAGTCAATCTATGTAGTCTATTGGAACCGTTGGTGTACAACTCGTCATCATAGATATCTAAAAGGGTGAATTCCTTAAAGATGTCTGAAGTTAGATTAGGTGAATTCCACCTTTTCTGACCATTTCTTCTCTTTCTTTTCCAAGCCATGAATGTCCACACTTCATCTTTCGTTTTTCTATTTCATAACAATCTTTTCATACCCAAAATAGAAATGTTTTCAGGGACTGGCTGGTGTGCACTTTTGAATTTTTATGTTTGTCTGATGTTCCAGGAGGCTGAAATGGGGATAAAAGTGAACACTTGGTTCTGATTTCTCCTTCATTGTCTGGAAGATTCACAGGTTTCATTTTATGGTGAAAACATTTTTTAAATTACTTATCTATTGTACAGATGTCCATGATTAGAATAAACATTTACTTATATTTCTGCTATTGCTGTTATTACTGGCATTACAGGTTTGCTTGGGTCCACTGAGAAGAGGTGATACTCTGGTAGGTGATGTGCATACATGTGACAAGAGTCACTGTAATCTGAAACAGCTATAAAAGTAACCAGATAAAGAGAGTGTTGCCATCTTATTCTGTTGGTGGGTGACCTTGTGTGGGGCAGGAATGAGAACTCAAAGTCATGCAAAGAAGTCTGTGGTGTAGTCAGTTACTTCTTCAGAGTCAAAATTTCTTGAGTCACATACAAGCCCTTTGTTCCTACACCATGTTTCTCTCCAGGGTACTTCCACAGTGCAACCAGGAGATACAGCTTTGTGTAGACCTGAGTGAAAATGAATCTAGTTCTCAAGAAATGGTGGTATAATGCAGCCTTCTGAGGCTCATGGCATTGTCTTTAGTACTGCTGAAGCAGGACGATTAAAAGCTTATGAACTACAGAGTGGACATAAATTTAACTGTTACTACATTAGGAATAAAATGCAAAATACCATCTTAATCTTTCTTGCTTTATGCTTTAGTGACAAAAAAAGCTATCAAATATTTTTGATTGCTTCCATGCTAGGACACGCTCTGTTTGCTTACATTGGTATAGGACAATTGATACAGAAGTAAGAGATAAAGTCTGGACATTTTGAGTTCACTTGTAGCAACATGAAGTTAAACAGTGACAAACTCAATAAAACTAAGTCGTATTTTGCAAGATACATTGAAAATCTTAGGATAGGCTGAGGAGCAGGAAAGGCCTGAGGTGAGCAGTGTCTTTTGAGTTGTCAATGTACTCTGGGTCTGCTTATGGCCATGTTTGGCTGGAAAGCACTACTTAGATTAGATATACTTGGCTAGAAGGCAGAAAGCTTAAAACATTAACTTTTAAAATATGTGCATATATTCGGAATATAACATATTCTGCTTTTTGGAGGTATATTCTGAGTAAATATCTAGTCAGTATGATGTTATCCTTTAATTTCTCAAATGGAAATATACTGTTTCAGAGTCAAATCTTGCTTTTGCACACATGCACACTGTTTTTACACAGTGTTCAGAGAAGAGCATGGATTCAAAAACGGTACTAAACAGTATCCTTTTTTTCAGTTAGAAAATGTATAGAAATGCTACAAATTTACTGCCATTATAAAAATACTGGAGTGATTTTCTGTTTTTTAGTTCATTTGTTTGGTTATGATCACTGAGGAGAGGGTTAATTAAGCAATTTTTTTCTTCAGTAGGGATGGCTCAAAGCTTCCAAACAGTGTGGACAAGCTTGAATTTTGTTGTCTTAGGGTGAGACGATAGGAAAATATATGATCCCATGGCAATCTGCCTTTCATGGTTTCCCTCTCATCTACTTGCTTCTTTGCTGGGGCACATAAGACCACCGCCTAAACATGCAGGGTTACAGAAAACTGAACAGTCAAAATATCTTCTCTTTGGGAATAGCGTAAACTTGGAGAAACTCTGCTAATGTCAGTAGAAATTCCCACTGGGAAGAACTGAGAGCAATGTTGGGTCGAGCAAGCCTGTGAAGTGATAATTTATACACTGGGGACTCAAAATGGATGAGTGTTTGTGGGTTCACTTTTTGTAGCATTCACAAGGTGAACAGGCAGAACTTCTTTCCACCCTTAAAAGTACAATACTTTCTCTTGGCCTGCTCATTGATTTCAGTGGTCTGGATGAACTTGTGAGGCAAGAATGAAGGAAGTCTACCTTGTAATTGGAAACCACTTAATGGATGCAGTGAGAAAGAACAGCCAAGTCCAGCAGGATTTGTTCACCTGTATGTTCTGTGCCCATCCAAATTAATTTTGGGTCTTTTTTTCTGTTTTTAAGGCAAGATCCTGCAAACACATGGGAACTTGAGTATTTTTCACTTGAGGAATATGGTCCCTAAATCATTATTCTGGGATTTAGGAGGCCTTACGAGTTCCTTTTCTGAGACTTAGGCTCAAGACCTTAATCTTCTGGATATTTATAATGTGACCTTGGGAGATCTGCATTTAGGCAATGTAGCACCTTGTTCTACATATTTTGCATTCCACTGCAATCCAAAGTTTGGAATTATGTCATTAGACTTTCATTCTACACTGTGTACATTCCTGGAAATAAAATTCACAAAAAAACAGAGTTTGGACAGTCACTGGGGATTGGTGACCTTGGGCTTCAGTCTTCTTAGGAGGCGGCTGTCTAAATCTCGTCGGCAGATTGATATATCTTTTTACTCAGACACTTTTGATTTCAAGGGATTTTCAGCTCTCAGAAAATGTCCTAATAAAAATTTAGAAGTATTTTTTTAACCTGTTCCACTTCATAGACATTGGGTGTGATTCTTCTGTGCTCTTTCAGACATTTTCTGTAGTATGAAATGAATCAAGCTCTAAAAATGTCAGAAGGGAATTTTTTCATTGTCTGTAAGGAGAAGGTAGGATACGTGGTTAACGTTAAGTCAGGTGAATCCTACACTCACTGACTGGGACAAGCAGTTAGATCAATAGAATAGCCTATTTTGTGAATCCTAATCTGGTTTATGCGTGCACCAAGGTTCATCCCACCTAACAGTCCCGCCTTGGACTGAGATGAAATTGTCCGAGGGTTCGTCTGTAGTCAGTGGAGACAGATCTACACCTCCATATTGTATTTAGAGCTTAGGTGGGCCTCCTTGCTCTCTGGGGAACTCATTTCTGTGCATGTTGAACAGAAGGCATTGAGAAGACTTGGCAAAGAGAAATTTGGTGCGGAACTCATTCATCTTCATTTCTACCTAAATTAGGTTGTAGGCCATAAGTCCTTAAGCCCTTGACAGTGACAGAGTTTGCTTATTTTTCAGGACTGCCTAATCCTAAATGTGCTTACGTGCCTTCCTGCTCCACTGAAAGTTCAGGGTTGCTTTAGTTACCCATACATAGCTGGAAATGTCTGCTTTGGAGACAGACATCATAATCTAGGCTTACGCAGAACAATGTCTGAATCTTACTCATGTCTCTTTGGAAGGTACCTGAAACATGGGACATAGCAAGGAAGTGATCTACCAGCTAGACTGTGGTGTGAAAGTGATATTTCTGTCTTTTAAACAGTAAGGACATTCATCTTAGGGAATTGTGAAGTACTCCATGGTTTTGTCTCCAGGACTATGTTGGTTTACTAAACCCTGAAGGTCTAATGTAAAAGGCATGTGCCTTTTGGTTAGTTTTGTCAGAAATGTGGTCCCTCCTCAGCTGAATACCCTAACTACAAGCCTGAGTTAGCCTTTCTCTAACCTTTTTACTATATAACTCAGTGAATTTTGTACTCTCTCCTCCTCAAGTATCTAAGAGAAGGTACTGCATAGCCTGGCAATTAAAGTACTCACAGCCTGAAAGACACTAGCTTAATCCCCCTCACGACACTTAGCACCTTGAATTCTGATCTCCCACTTCACCATTACAGAAACAGGAGGAAATAATATTTGCATCCCTTAAAGGGGATTAGATGAGTTGCATCTCAAAACACTCAACGTTTCATGCTGATTCCTTATACTCATGGCAGAATAAAGTCAGGCTAGGTTGCCCTGTAAATGTGCCTAGTCAATAAGAATAGGGAAGCTTCCCCATTAGGCAGACCGGATCTGACTTTTCAGGAGTGGTACAGAGAATTTAGGTGGTTATTTAAGACTCACTGAACCACCATAGGCCAAATGTCGAAAAAGCCAGTGTCAAAGTCTGGACCTAAACCAGGTGACAGGATTGCACCTTTTAACATTTAGAGGCTTAAATTTCAGCAAAGCAACAACCAGAGGATTTGTGCTGAAGTCCACTCCAGCCCTTAGTTAATCTATTCCCCAGTTCCTGTTTTTAAAATGTGAGTATTGACACAGGGCTTGTGAGATTATATCTATTGAGGATAATGAAGCGTCCATATGCTGTGGTGATGATTATCATCGAAAGACTCAGGAAAGGAGTGGCCTCTATAAATTGCTGAACAAACTTACTCCTGACAGGGCTGTGAGATCAAGCCCTTAAGCCAAGACATCACAGAAGTCTTGGCAAACAAATCAGATATGTTGTGTCTCAGAAATGATCCTGCTCTGCAATGGATAGGGCTTCTCCTCCTTGCAGCACTGAAAAGCTTCTGTTGATTGGAACAGGGACGTCTTGGGGTTCTCTAAATTACACCAGAGACACAAAGGTAGCAAGTGGGTGCCTTTTTCTCTGTCCCAGCTCTGGGCTATGCTTTCTTTACTGTCCCTTGCACATTAAGTTTCACAAAGCAATATGCATCGAGCTATGTGTATCTAGGGTCCAAGAGACAATTCAGGCTCACCAAAAATGGACTTAAACAAAAACAGAATATAGGCTCAGGAATGTTCCTGAGGAAAAGTCGCTCTCTTACTCTTAAAAGGATACATAACCCTGAACTGTCACAGTTTGCATAGTGCTGTGTACATGCTTTTAATGAGTATTGAAGCCAGAAGGCTTTCCTATTATATTTGCGTGGTTGGCATTACCTTTCCATGGTTCTAGGTGAAGTGGTAGTACAATACCCACAATTCCTTCAGCTCCCCTACCCGCTGCAGCTTCAGCTATAGTAGCTGACAATGTAATACTCATTCAGCAGCTGATTATAATTAAAAATATCAGAATAATTAAAGTCCTCAGCTTGACAAGCAGAGCCATAACTTTGCCTTCAGACATTCCTCTCTAATTAGTTAATTAATCCTAATGCAAATTATAAGCAATAATTAGTCAGCCAAGCTTGACATAAAAGTCTGCTGACTTACAGCTAAAAGGCTTTTCTGGTTGTTGGTTTGTAGCTTCTTAAGGTGTCTTTTGTCCACTCATAGTTTCTGTGTCTCCGGTCCTGTTAACTTGCTGCTGATATATAGATATGCAAATTCGTTTGCAGAGTGAGAAAACACAGCTATAAAAATTTGCTCTACCATAGGCACTATTTTATTTGCTTAATAAACTGGATAGTCATGATGTGTATAGAATATAAATAAAACATCACGTATGCATTCTAATATAATACAAATGTATGTTTTTATACAAATACATACATTTAAGAACTTTCACATTCCCAGGTTTAGCAGAATATATCTGCCTGTAGATGGTCTGAGATGTTCTGGACAATGACATATTGTAAAACCCAATGTGATTCTAAGATTAAGCTAGATTCCAATCTCCCATATCATAAATGAAATCAAATTCTTTTGTACCAGGACAACTGGTATCTGATTTACGTTTTTCCATAGGTTTTTAACAGATTAGGACTATGTTAAAGTGAGATAATTTGAATTATCATCAGATAAATCAAAAGTGTGAATATTGCATTTCACATGGCAATGCAGCTAATATCGGTGTTTTGCATTCCACAAAGCCACAGTGCTGACATATCACAGAAATACTCACAACTGACTTGGAACAGTCATGGGTGCTTATATATTTATTCTTTTAAAGCATTTTGTCTGAAAGTATTCCTATTTACATAAAAAAAAGCAAAGTTACAGTGCCTAAAAAAAGTGGAAGGCAAAAATGGAAAAATTATTCAGAATGCATAAATACTTTGTGGTGAGAATCCTTTTTCTAACAGGGTGATAGTAAGTACATTTTTTATACTACACTATGCTTACTTTCATTCTAGCTTCTCATGCAGTTAAAGGTAAGCGGGATCACAGGACCATAAGACACCATCCTACCTATTGATATACACATGCTTTTCTGGTGACAGTTTAATCATGTTAAATATTATGCCTATGAAGAATAAAACCCAGAAGCATGTGTTTAACCTGCATTTTTCTGAGCTGTTGCAGTGTCGTGGTTTAACCCCAGTCAGCAGCTAAGCACCACACAGCCAATCCCTCACTCCCCTCCTGCTCCCAGTGGGATGGGGAGGAGAATCGGGAAAGAAGGTAAAACTCGTGGGTTGAGATAAGAACGGTTTAATAACTAAAGTAAAATATAATACTAACAATAATAATAATTAATAATAATAATAATAATGAAAGGGAATATAACAAAAAAAAAAAAGAAGAGGGGGAAAAAAGGGAAAAAAAACAGTGATGCACAATGCAATTGCTCATCACCCGCTGACCAATGCCCGAGCAGTGATCCGCCCCTCCCAGCCAACTCCCCCCTGTTTGTATACTGGGCATGACGTTCCATGGTATGGAATACCCCTTTGGCTAGGTCAGGTCAGCCGCCCCGGCTCTGCTCCCTCCCAGCTTCTTGCACACCTGCTTGCTGGCAGAGCATGGGAAACTGAAAAATGCTTAACTTAAGATAAGCACTACTTAGCAACAACTAAAACATCAGCGTGTTATCAACATTATTCTTACACTAAATCCAAAACACAGCACTTTACCAGCTACTAAGAAGAGAGTTAACTCTATCCCAGCCAAAACCAGGATATGCAGTTACATTCCGTGTGCTAGTAACAGAGTATTGAGAACAGGAATAAAAAAAGCTGGAGTTAGAATAAAAACAGATTAACTTATCTGAATTCCCTTGAATTTGTAACATTTTGATTAAAAGTAGAGTTTTAAGCATCTTTAATTTAGGTTCAGCAAAACCATAGTCAAGACCCGTTCTTGTTTGTTAATCCTCTTGCTGTTCATCTCACCTGACTTTAACTGTCTGAGCTATGGCGATTAAGACCCAAATAGATGTCCTCTAGAGTTAGGGAGGGAAAGAGATTCATATTGTAGTCTGGCCAGAATCACCCCTGGGGATACCGATCTTTTTCCACTGTCTACAGAGGAAAGATAAGGTGATGATAGCCCTGAATTAAGCCTCTCAGTTAAGTGCCTAAAGTTGGGTTAGAATATCTCAGCCTTGTTAAACAGCTTGAGCGATCCAAAATGTGGGATGACGTTATCTATTTATAGTGTTATCTTACTGTCTGTCTATTCACTTGGTGAAAGGAATAAAATAGAACAGGAGCTATTATTCAGTAAATCACACAATGGATTTTGAAAAAGCTCTTTTCAGGCAATTTCATCTTCAAATTTGCAGGCTGAGCAGAAAAACCCAAATCATTCAGGAATGAGCAGGTAAATTTTCATGCACTTTGGAAAGAGTCTGGAAATCTGGCAACGGCAACGTTAGGTTATCATAGAGGATCATATTCAGGTGGCAAATAATGGGGAGACATTGAAAATCTCAGAGAAGTAAAGCTTCTATGTGTACATGAAAGAAGGAGAAAGTATTTGTGTGTGTGGAAAAAAATCTCACAGACAACGTGATAGCTCCCAGGAGTTAGTGGTTACTCTGGATTTGTACTAGCTTTTTGGGATCAGTTAGAATTGGAGGCTTGTGCCTGTTTCACTGCATTCTCTTTTTGCTATCATCTCAATTTAGGAGAAGAAACAGGTCTTAAAATGATTACAGACCTGTGACTTTTTGGTTTTCGAAACTCTTGCTCCAGTCTGTGTATTTCTTTTGTTAACTGGCTGTTGCTTCTAACGCCATGGTTAATCCCACCAAAATTTAGGTCCATGAGGTGTCTACTTTGTCAGTTACTCGACAACCCTTATAGAGAAGGAATAAGAGAAGCACTTCTTGAGGCCATCAAGGAATGTAGATTGAAGCATCAAGAATACAGATTGGAACTCTTCTTTCTATCTTTCCATTGGCAATATAAGGATGCTAGAGTGTGAAGCTTCTAATCCCTAGTAGTCAAGTGGTTAGAAGTAGATGAGAAGAATCATCCACTGACAATTACTGCTCCAGTCCCTTCCCTGTTCTTCTTTCACTTGTTTCAGCAGGTGTCAGGAAATTTCAGGGATTAATGACAGGAATTTCTGACCCTCAAGGAAACTGAAGGGCAATAATCTACATTTAACTATTGCATTTACGTGTTCTGAAACTTAGCAAGGCTTCTTTCCCCACCACCAGCCCCGACTTGGCTTTCATTATGCAGCACTTTATATGTGTGAATTATTTTTCCACTAATGAGAAGTGCAGTGATTTTGGGTGCTAATGGAAAGTAGTAGAAAATTAATGAGAGATGGGAAACAAGGGTAGATTTTTTTTTTTCAGTATGTTTGTGTATGAATGGGAGTTACTCTGTTGTATCAAGGGGAGAATAGATTAAGCGTTTTGGAATGCACAACCCAAGAGGGATAGTTAATCCTGTTTTTGACAATCGCAAATGTAATACGTACAAATGAGGGGAAGCATTATGCATGATTTTCCTCATTTTACATACAGCACAATATGTTATTTTCCAGCTCTTAATTCATGTCTTCATTAAGCAAAACTGCTCTAAGTCTAACTGGAGCATGTTGTAGATTTGGGAAAGAATTAAGATCTCAACAATGATACATTAAGTTTTCTTTTCTTTTTAAAATATTTTAGGACATGAGCTTTTTATTAGCAGAGAAAAATATATGATAAGGAAATGTGGCCATCAGGCTTAGTTTGCTTGGCTACTATTGACTGATCCGTGGTGGCTGTGCAGGCCACCAGTTGTAGCTGTCAATGTCATGCCCAGCCAGTGTAGGTATCTGCTCTTTTCCAGGAAATTAGCAGTTGAAGAAGACTCTTATGCTTCTAATACACATATCAAGGCTGAAATCCTAGTGTTGTGTGTTTGTCTCCGTCATCTTCCTATCTGCATGCCTGTGCTGGCCCTCCACGTAACCCAGATTTCTCTCTTAAGAAGGCTGGACCCTACCCACGGCCATGGCTGGCAATTCTCTTGTATGATACCGCTCAGGAACAACTCTAGCACTTTTTGGAGCCTTTGATTTGCAAAGAGTCAAATGAAACACCTCCATGTAATTTATGCTAGTTGCTACTTCAGAGTTGCTCTAAATCTTTGTGGGAGATCAGTTTGCATCTTGGCCAAACCCAGCATGTTGTAACCTCGCCTGCTAGTGCTGACTCCACGTCAGGGAAGATGCCCTTAGGCTCCAAAGAAGGAAAAACATAGAATTTCTTCATTTCTTCACTTAAGAGTGTCATGATTTTAACTGTTTACCCCTTATTTAACAAACAAATTAAAATTGTCAAAGTAAACATGTTCCTATATTAAAAACAACTGCAGTTGTTTCAGGTTAATTATTGGCAAGATTGGTACAAGATAAAGCAAGGTAGTTATTAAACATTAGCTGGAGAGATGTTTAACAGTGGGGTTCTCCAATAAAAAAAGAAATACTGCTTTCTCTTTTTGAATTACTAAATACTAAATGTGTCCTTATAAGCCACTGACTAAACAGTTACACAATTGTGTTATTGATACTGAACATTGGAATACCCTGAAGACCAAATTGTATTCCTTCTCAAGAGTAAACACAGGACAATTTTTTTCAATATGTAGCAGTGATAACCAGTAAAATTTGACCTGATTTGAATTAGATATTGTTACTGGGATTCATTATGCTTATTTTTAGTTTTCGGTTAGTTAGCATCTGGTCTAAGTCAGTGTCAAGGTTCCCTCTACAGAGAGTTATTGGGATGAGCTATTCTTTAAAGATGCCTGTCTTACTCTGTTGAATAACAAGGAAGCTGAATTCCATACTGATTTCCAATATTACTGTAGTGACTGTTCTACACTAGGCAAGAAAATGGCTGAAGTCAAAGAACTGCTTTCAAAGGCTATAGCAAAGCAACATAAGAATATGTGCTCTACGTAAAACAGCTTAAAACTGAATAGAAAGAAAAATCCTTGTCAAAAGATTGGAATCAATGGGCTGCCTTTATGGTAACTAAATTGTAAGTTACCGTAAGTTATTATAAGTTACAATAATTTATTATTCTAGCAGGAATTGGAACAGATTTCTGGATCTTGTCAGGAAAGTGGCAATCTAAGTAAACCGTTTCATGTTCAGTATTTATACTAAAACCACAGTCAGCTGTGACTTCTGTGACAGCTAGCTTCAAGACATGAGATTTGGACTTGGGAAGACGGAGTTAAACCAAAAGCCAACTTCCAAATTTTTGAGATTCTGATTTAACAATTCCAGTGAGAGATGAAATTAATGATTCATACTTGCATCAAGGTTCTAAATACCCCATATGTTGTGTTGAAATGACATTCTGTTCTCAAATAAAGACACACTGCTAAAATCAAGTGTAGATTTAGATTGGACATAAGGAAGAATATTTTTTACAATAAGGGTGGCGAGACACTGGAACAAGTTGCCCGGAGAAATTGTGGATGACCCATCATTGGAAATGTTCAAGGTCCGGTTGGATGGAGCTCTGAACAACCCAATCTAGTTGAAGACGTCCCTGCCCACAGGATGATCTTCAAAGGTCCCTTCCAACTCAAACCATTCTATGATTCATATTGCAAAATTCCAAGTTCTTATGAATGAAGTTCCAGCTTTCTTAAAGCTTAAAGTATTATCATAACTTTGGAAAGTCTTTAAACCTTAAAGTATCACACTTTCTACAACTTGGATAGATTTCCAATATTCCCTGCTGTTCCATGGAAGTGTCTGTGGTGTGAATCCAGCGAACAGGAAAAGCTGCAGCATCACTCTTATTTGATCTCAGCTAATCCCATCAATTCTGAGGAAAGCAGTCAGACATCTGTTTGATAAATAGCCTTTTTACAAAACAAAAAGGAGGGACCAAGTGTGTTTGAATGGAAGATAAATCCCTGATAGACAATGATGTGCCAGACTGTACGGTGTCTGCCTAAGAACAGCTAGGTTTCATGAGAAGCAGTTCACCTTTCTGGAATGTACACCAGCCCACAGTTTTCACCCTTCATGCTAAAGAAAATGGTTGAGCACTAGTTAGGTATTGGGCTAAGTAGCTGCCTCAAGACCTAGCCTGGAGATCTGCATTCCTGTAAGAACAAACCTGAAAGTATTGCAAAAGAGCACTGTTTCATAACCTCAGTGACGGTTGAGGTAATGGGGAGATATTGCATGTCTTTATTATTTCTTTTCCTGTGGAGTACAGAAGCTTGATGTCCAAATACCTCAATCATACGAAAGATCTGATGGCCAGAGCCCACCTGTAAAGAAAAGAAAATGCTATTCCTCGAGATTTTATAATCAGGGTATAAAACACTGTTGGTAAGATCAGTTTTTGTCTAACTTTAGAAATCTTCAGAAAAAACATTCATATTGGAGCTGGCTGTCCAACCTTTCTTTATGATGAATAAGAAAAAATTGAGATATTTAGAATAAATTCATATCAGCCCAATGAATTCTGCCTCAGAAGTGCCTGCTCCTCCATCTCAATGAATTCTGCCCTGAAAGTGCCTACTCCTCCCCACCCACTATAACAGAAGTTGAGGTCACTAGCTCAGATATGAACATTTGCATTGTTAACCTGGTTAAGCATCTGAAGTTAAGTGAGAAGAAACCCTCCCGGAGACATCGCTGGGACTAACTTAACCTAACTTTAGTCCACTGTGGTGGGTGAGCCTTGGCTAGCCACCAGGTGCCCACCAAGCTGCTCTATCACTCCCCCTCCTCAGCAGGGCGGGGGAGAAAATACAATGGAAAAGCTTGTGGGTGAAAATAAAGGACAGGGAGATCACTCATCAGTTACAGTCATGGGTAAAACAGACTCAACTTGGGGAAGATTAATTTAATTTATTGTCAATTATTAACAGAGTAGGATAGTGAGAAATAAAAACAAAAGTAAAAACACCTTTCCGCCGCTTCCCCACATCTTCCTGGGCTCATCTTCACTCTTAACTCTTCTGCCTTCTCTCCCCTGAGCAGCGCCAAGGGCATGGGGAATGGGGGTTGTGGTCATTTCATAACGCTTTGTCTCTGCCCCTCCTTCCTCCTCATGCTGTTCCCCTGCTCCTGTGTGGGGTTCCTCCCATGGGATACAGTCCTTGACAAACTTCTCCAACGTGGGTCCTTCTGACGGGCTGCAGTTCTTCAAGAACTACTCCAGAGTAGGTCCTTTTCCATGGGATACAGTCCTTCAGGATCAGACTGCTCCAGCTTGGTTCCCCCATGGGCCACAGTTCCTGCCGGAAAACCCACTCCCACGTGGACTCCTCTCCATGGGCTGCAGCTTCCTTCAGGGCACGTCCACCTGCTGCAACATGGAGTCCTCCATGGGCTGCAGTGTGAATATCTGCTCCACTGTGCTCCTCCATGGGCTGCAAAGGAACAACCTGCCTTACCATAGTCTTCTCCACAGGCTGCAGGGAAATATCTACTCCGGCACCTGGAACACCTCCTCCACCTCCTTCTTCACTGACCTTGGTGTCTGCAGGGTTGTTTCTCTCACATTTTTCTCACTCTTCTCACAGGTGCTGTACAACTTGTTTTTACCCTTTCTTAAATATGTTACCGCAGAGGCGCCACCAGCATCACTGATGGACTCAGCTTTGGGCAGCGACAGGTCCACTGTGGACCTGGCTGAAACTGTCTCTGTCTGACATGGGGGTAGCTCCTGGGGTCAGCTCACAGAGGCCACCCCTGAAGCTCCCCCACTCCCACCCCACTATCAAAACCTTGCCAGGTAAACCCAATACATCCGTTAAAATTAAGCACCTAGTCTAACAGTCATCTAGCCTCCCTCTAGAAATCATTCATAGTCCATTCACCTTGTCCCAAAATAGGCACCCAACAGAGGTGAATCACCTTCTGAAGGATCCAGTCTTTCTCCATTACCTGTCAAAAGATCCTAGATGACTGATTTAGACTCACCTTCTTGATGTTTGTAAGTTAAGTGAGATGAATCCCACTCCAGAGATCAAAACCCGAGGACTGTTTGCTGACATCAGATTGATACCGTGCTGGTCAACTTATTCTGAAAAGGTACAGTTATCAACTATTTTTTGTTATTATTATTACTTTCTGTTGGAGGAACCAACCCAATAGGTTCTGTGTTATGACTAAGATTTTCATAACTATGTTAGGAACTTTGGAACCAATCCAACTTGAGTATCTGCTTTCTGTGTATGGCTCTGAAGATAATAGTTTCTAATTTTAAACTGAAATTGGAACCTACAAGTAAGCAGGTTCCTGTGCTACATTAATATACTTAATCAGATACACTTGTTTCTCCTACTAGAAATCTTGCACCCTTTCAGATGGGTGGTCAGATCTAGGAAGGAAATAGGTTTTACATTTTGTTTGAATGTGATTTAAAAAAAAAAAAATGAAAAGAGAACAATTTTTATGACAGGGAGATGGACTTATATGGAGAAAAATGTTTTTTTAGTAACCCTGAAGGGCTATAGTTAAATTTAGAACAAACTTTTATTTAATTACAAGTTTTTAAAAATAGAAATTCGGAGTATCTCATCTCAAAAAAGGTTGAAATGGAGTCTTTTGAGTTCACCAGGACATTCCATTCTTTTCTTGTGTGTTTTGGGTAGACTAGAATGAATTAAAATCAGAATGTTTCCACCACACATTCTATGCTCAACAACTCAGCATTTTCAGAAGGAAAACATGTTTGCCCTGGAAGTTTTCCAGACAGCTTTCCCTTGATTTTTTAAGTTGATTCTCTCATTCCTTAGGCTTCTGGACAGAAACGCTCAGCATGGCGTCGTGATCCAAACTGCTCATGAACCACCCTCCAATTCCAAACGATGTAACTTCAGAGAATTGCCTAATCTAGCATTATGCCTGTGCTCATGCGGTGTGTACCTGTGGCTTTTTTTCAATGAGCTTGTTTGCTCCCACTAAGTCAGAAAAGCCCCAGAGCGGTTTCCGAACCTGCAAGCGTTGCAGTGTACCTGCTTTTTCAGCCCTGTTTGCTGACATAAGTCCACTGCGCAGGTGGGAGCGTGAGTCTACGGAGTGTAGGATGCCGTGAGCTTCCCTGATGTGTCGTAATTAAACACCTGGGCTAAATAGCTCTTTGCCGAGCCACTGTGAAAATCTGTGGAGTGCTCAACAGTCCTGAACGTTTTCCATCTCTCACTTGGGCAGGTGGTCTCATGTTTGAACTGTGCTATTCAAATAACACCAAAGACAGAGATGTGATTTCGAGACGTCTTCAAGGCCTCTGTTTTGTTTTGTTGCTGCTGTTATTTTTAATGTTAAATGGTAATCCTGAACTTCCTTAGTTAGCAATCCTGGAGTATCTTTATATTCTGGGTATTTACAGTCATGCGTACAGTTGGCAAAAGTATACAGATGGCCATATGGATTAAGAGCCTGGAAAAGTTATATACCACAAAATGAGTTCACGTTAGCCAAGGGAAATGACTTAAATAAATGTATGTGTGGGAAAAGAGGCTAATCACAGAATTTCCTCTAGTCTTAGAGCCTGTCTCTAGAGTCTTTTTGTAAACATGGAGTTCTTCAAAACCTCATAACTCTCTACTGTGAACAAATGTTATGTCTATACCAACAAACAATCAAAGCCAGAGCATGTTCTCTACCTCCATCCCCCAATTATCCAGAATACGTAATTGTTCGCATGCTTCCTGTACGGTTTTGGCTTGCACTGGCTAGCACTCTCCTAGACCATGCCTGGGCATGGCCCAGGGGATTTGCACGTGCTATGAACTGCTCCCAACAGGCAGTTTGGACACTGCCATCCTGTCTGGAGGGAAAGAGAATGTAGGCATGTGTCTACAAGCCAGGCTGTTCCCCTTACCTGCAGGATGGGACTGACCTCTAACTGATCCATGACTTGTTTTATTTAAGCATATGCACATAACCAAAAGTTCAAAACCAAACCTCCTGGTAAAATAGTGCTAACGAGCTTGAACCTAACTCCTTCTGCTGAGGTGTGCCTCATACAACTAGGTGACCATGAACTGATTCATGATGGCTTAAAGCAGAAGGCAGCAGTGAGTCAGGTCATGGGGCACAGCAAGGGAGTGTGACCATCACCTCTGCCACAGCATGAGACATGGGTCAGGGGAGGCTCCTCTGGCCTGAGGGCTAAGGTGGGGGGCAAAGAGAAAGCCAGGAGACGACGACTTCGTTCTTCATACAAGGTCCACCTCTAAGGCTACTGACCCAACCTTGAGCCCAGTCAACCTCTTCGTTCTTGGAGTCATAAGGACTATAATAATGGACAAAATAACAGATAACTTTTATGTCACTAGATCTTAAAATTCCTTCAGCTACCCCCATGCTGAGCCAAGTATCCTGTGTTTAAAGAAATCAAAACCTGTGTTTTGTCTCATCCTAAACGTTTTGTTCCAGAGAGGTCTTCAGACCTTTTCTAAAAAGATCAACCAAGGGAAATTTTTTCTTAAAAGTAGTGTGGAATCGAAGTGTATGTGAGGTATCTTATTAGCTTTGAGTTTATTCTCAACTCAGTCACAGGAAACATTCATTTTCCTGAAGAAGCAGCAGTTGTCATATTTTGCTGCTGTAGTGTGTGTAATATCAATCTCATGTTTATTTATGCATGTAAAGATTTTATTATTTACATTTAAATATTTATAACATTTCTGCATAAGCAGCCAAAAAAGTTCATCTCTGCCCTTTAGGAACTAAGCAATTTCATTTTACTAGGAAGACTTTTTTCTATATAAATAATTGACACATTGATTTCTCCCTCTGTTTTTTATGCTATTTATATTATTTCTTAAATGCAAGAGGGTTATAGAACTAACAGACTGACTGGTCTGTTTTTATTGCCTATCAAATCTAAACAGACTAATATATCACATGAAGGATCTGGAAAAGGGACTGGTGATAAAAC
This sequence comes from Gymnogyps californianus, assembly GCF_018139145.2. Classification (NCBI taxonomy): domain Eukaryota; kingdom Metazoa; phylum Chordata; class Aves; order Accipitriformes; family Cathartidae; genus Gymnogyps; species Gymnogyps californianus. The sequence goes on along the minus strand of NC_059473.1, from coordinate 123,473,209 downwards.
ACTAAAAAATAGGAATGAATTCATTAGAATTCAGATATGGAAGCCTATGCTAATTACATTGCTACATTGAAAAAGTGTTTGTTTCTTCCTGGAAATAACTATGTAAATTTTTTTTCCTGAGATTAGCGGTACTCTCTAGCTGTATAGCAATAGATATAATTGCAGTTCTTCTTTCTTTCAGTAGTACTTTCTTAATATGATTTTGTAAAAATCAAGGTGTTTTAACAGGACTCCTTGAAGCCATGACGGTTATATGGGAGGCTGTACTGGGAACAGCTTTTCCACTGTCAAGTAACTCAGACCAGTTATGTCTGCTTTTGAGGGTGAGAAGAGCATCTTTTTCATTCTCTCCTTCCTCCTTCACTAAGTACTCTGGACAAGTTAACACTGGTTTTAAAATTTTGCCTTCATGAGTGCTGCTGAAAAAAACCCCTCACTTCTGTCATAACAATGAGAGAAACAAAATCAGTATCCACTGACATTTTAAAAAAAAGAAATAGAAGGGGAAAGCAGATGCACAATTTGAGGGAGAATAATAGAGCAAGTAAAAATCCTCCCTCATTAATACTACCTTAACACAATGATTCAACGACCTGTGGAGTTAACCTTTTTTTTTTTTTTTTTATAACTTTCATTAAGTCAACGCAATCCCAGTAAAGGAGAAAGTAAATTGGTCTTTAAGAGTTCAGTTCTGCCACCAAACAGAGCCTACCAAATGGCATCATAGGTATGTTAGGTATTTTTACCAGTTGCACCCTTGTGCAAGACTGTGGTCAAAGAAAGAGAGAGAGAGAGAGAGAGAGAGAGAGAGAGAGAGAGAGAGAGAATCTTTTGTCTCCATCAATTGTGTTTGCAACCCAAGCAGTCAAGACAGTTGAAAAGAAAACAGGATAGCCAAGTGTCTTGTCCAAGGTGTCAGGTAAATTGCAAAGCCAAGTACAATGGCCAGGCTCTGTGCTCTAAACCTATTAGCTCTTCTCAAGTCTGTCCTATTCCATTAAGCCACTGTTAAACAAAAGGAAAACACAGTACTCTTTTTTTTTTTTTTCAGTCATCATTCATAGTTTATCTTCCTTTGGCAGCTTCTCATACTTTTTCCTATTGTGTATTTTTCCCACGTGGAAGCAAATGATGAGATTGTCTGTTCTTGCTTCTGAGCTAGGAATACAGTCCTTAAAATCACACCCAACACACCACATAATCTACTTCATAAATTTCCTTTACAGGTGTTTGGGAACCAGCGCCTAGGGGTAGGTTTCCATTGTTTCTCCTGAATCTATTAAAATCATTTCACACAATTTCAGTTTGCTATTTTCATTTTTAAGGTTTCATTCTTTTTCCTTATGGGTTTAGGGATGAATATTCCTCCTTTGTTTAATTTCAAAACCAGAAGATTATATGGAATTTCAAATACTGCTCCAACGTGAATGTTGCCAGCTTTGCAACCTGCTTACGTAACCCAGGGGAAAAAGGAACAGAGGAAAAGAAAGGGAAAAGGCATAGCTAATAGTTTAAATTGTACCTCAGAAAGAAGCTATATTGAAATAGCTTTATTGAGGTTGAAAGTCAGGCATGAGAGCTGGATCACTTCTACCAAAATGTGGATGTTTCCATTGTTTTTTTCTAATCACTGCTGACCCTGACACACAAAAAGAAAGAGGTTTTTTTTAAATTTACATTTATTTTGAAATTCAGAGTAAACTATGTCCGTTATTATTGGGATTCATCTCACATACTTTAAGCATCTAGAAGTTAGATACCTACATCTAAAGTAGTCAGACCAGGCTCCTTCTACAAACAGTGGAGAGCAAGAGGTGTTTTCAGAGAGCAGTTCATCTCCTCCTAGAGTTTAAAAGATGGGAAAAGAAGCTGACTTTGGAGGCACATATTTTTCTCCATTGATTATCAAAGGAAGTTACTGCATCACCCAGTTCTGGACTCAGATTATTAGCTTACAGATCTCAGATGGCAGGTGAGATAAATCTTGTTTTTTGTGACTCATTTGTATTACAAGTATTGCACAAAATCATAGAATCATAGAATCATAGAATCATAGAATCATAGAATGGGTAGGGTTGGAAGGGACCCTAATCATCTCATTCCAACCCCCCTGCCATGCGCAGGGACACCTTCCACTAGACCAGCTTGCTCAAAGCCCCAGCCAACCTGGCCTTGAACACTTCCAGGGATGGGGCATCCACAACTTCTCTGGGCAACCTGTGCCAGTGCCTCACCACCCTCACAGTGAAGAATTTCTTCCTTACATCTAATCTAAATCTACCCTCATTCAGTTTAAAGCCATTACTCCTTGTCCTATCACTCCATGCCCTTGTAAAAATTCCCTCTCCGGCTTTCTTGTAGGCCCCCTTTAGGTACTGGAACAAGGGAACAGTTTCTCCTGAATGTGGCAGAAGTCAGATTTGTAAAGATTATAGATAGTTCCAGGTTTTTCCATTTTTACATTTTAGAGTAGAAGATTTACAAGGCTTCTGATATTGCATTTTCAGGCTGTTCCTTTTATTCCAGACCCTAGTATCAGATTCAAATATATGAACTAACTAGATCATAAACTCCTACAAAAATCTCTGAAAGCTCTAGATGCATAGCTGATGATTGCCATCATCATCAACAGGTCTTTCTCTGCTAGAACAAATTTCACCTACAAAAATAAATATTGTGGTGGAGGGTGGGGGATAGCATTGATTCAAGTTTTCAACAGAAAAAAATAGTACAAATGGGGAAGGCTTGGAAATATCAAAAGAAGCTGTGGACAGATTATTTCAGGAATTTAAGTGGTTTAACCCCATTGAAAGTATTAAAGGTTAGGTGCTTTCTTAAAAAACAAAACTATATTGTAGATCCTCACTTTCAATTTAGGGTATGCACCTGATTTCAACATTCATAATGCTGTTAGCCCCAAGGAAATGTCCTTACTAGCAGGTTCACTCGCAAGAACTGTGAGACTGATGCTGTAAGTGGCTTGCATGAAGATCATGGGACCTGCATCTAAAAAGAAAGGAGAAACATTCATTAGTTAAGAAATAGCTTGGCTTCTTTTTCATCTTTTTCATCTCTTACCACTGTTCTGCTACTGCTTTTGGTCTATATAATCAGCTAATGAGATTTCCACTTCTTCAGGCAATGAGGCAAGTTGTGCTTGAAGAAAAGTTGTGCCTAGATTCATTGCAATGCGTTCATATACTATTAAGAAATATTTTACAGAGCAGTGCATTTAAACAAATATTAAATTCACGCAATTGTTAATCAGTGTGCCATCTGGAAACATTTGAAAGTTTAGACTCTTAATTGCCTGAATCTCATAAATGTTCAAAATTGTTGCATACTACAGGCTATATTGCATTTAGGACTTTTTTACTGTATAAATACATGTAATTAAAACGTGAGAGAGGAACACTTTCCAGCAGCTGTTGTGAGAGCTGTAACCATCTTCCTTATTAATCTTCAGGGATTTGAAATATGTGTTGCCGAGCACCAGGGTCAACGACATGCCGTTACATTTGAATCCCATCATTTGACAAAGCATTGCATTCTGTTTCTAAATTCTTTCATGTGACTGACAGCTACATCCATTTCTTCCCGAGGCCACTCTTTAAATTCCTTTGTACTTGTAGAAGCAAGTTTGCTGGCTCAAGAATTTTGTCTTAACTCTGCCTCTAAGACTTGTCAATGGCAAATTAGGACAAGAAATTCTAATTTATGTTTCAAAGGCACCTATGGTAGTAAGAGAAACTATTTTTATTTACATTTTTTTCCTCAAAAGTGTCAAATCAAAGACTTTATAATTACTATATATTTTCAGGAGATGTCATATTATATTGACTTCAGAGGGCAAGTGGTAGATAGGGTTAATCTGAGTAAAGCCAGTGAAATGCACAAAGGATTTCTGTTCATGGCAAATGTTACTTAGAGAATTAACTATCTCAAAGAAAACAGAAATATTTAGGCTATCAGCTGCTCTCGTCCAAGATGTTTGAACACAGAGATAGAAGACACTTCTGGGATAGGGCAACTTCTTCATGCCCATAGGTCGGTGGAAGAGTCTCTCTTGTCATATACCCTTAATGGTTTTGACTAAGCTGGTGAAAAGGTTTTCAATGAAGGTGCATCTCCTTTTTTTAGGCAGACATATCCAACAATCTAACATTAACGGGTAGTTTTAATAGCACCACTCTCTTTGCTTTCTCATGAAATTCTCCATGTCTGTTTCCTGTACTCTCTTCTTCTCCACCATGAGTCACAGATGCTCCTTACTTATAAAGCCCAGAGGCAATCAGCACTGATTTTGTTTATCTCTGTATTAGTTCTCAAGATATGGCTATCAACCACCAGCACCTTTTACAGCCAGCCAAACAGCTAACGACATATGTGATAGACTCCTTTGTGTTGTTTCCAGATACTAAAATACATGTTATTAAAGTGTTTTTTTGATATTGTTTATAAATATTAAATAACTATGATTATTACCCTAGGGAAGATACGTAGTTGTGAAGAGAACGGAGTGATTCATGTGATCTTGAGACAGATGACCCATGTTGGTGTACTTGGAAGGGATGATGATCAAGTTGGTAGCTGATGGGAATGATTCTCTCTCCAAATGTCAAGCAGGAAATTTTTGTGTGTAGGGTTGCCAGAGGATTCAAGAAACAGATTAATGACTGAATGTCCTTGCCCTTAATCCCGTTTCTAAGAGGATGTCCATCAGGACAAAGGAAAAGCATGTTTGGGAACAGAAACCCTACACGTTGGGGAGGTACATGACTGGCAAAACATTACTGTTATATGAGAAAGGTATAATTTGCCCTTTCCCTTTTAGATAAGAATTAGCGGGGAGTGAACCAAATAATTCTTCTTTTTCTTTTTTTTTCCTGAGCTTATATCACTGGCTCAAGAAATAAACCATAAACTGGATCAACTAAGTTTTCTCTTGCTGCCTACATTCCACTTCCAAAATGCTGTCTTCTCTAGTATTTTTTGGTGGTAAACCCCTGTGGGACTAGACACCTCCAATAAAGGTCCTTTGCCTAATAAGTACATGGAGAACACAGCTAGATGGGACAACGGTGGACTGGCGAAATCAACTGTTTTTACTGCCTTTTCATCCTTACAACTCTGATGAGACTCCTCCTCTTAATCCCTTTTCTGTCCTCCTGCAGGTGTGAGGGATGGAGTAATGACCTCTTTTTCAAGAAAAGAGGAAGCAAATACTGCTTTCCCAGATTATGATCCCACAGAACAACTGTGAACTGAGAGCGTCAGCATTTCTTCTTTATTATCACAATCATTTGTGACCTCAAAGGAGGTCTGAGCCCTTCTTTTTTTTTTTTCTTAAGCTTATCTGCTCTTGAAGGAGCACGTATTTTCTTGAGAAGAGGAAAATTTAAACATGTGAGGGCACCTCTAGCAGTTCTTATCCAGACATTATTGGAAACATGCAGAAGAGGGAAAAATAAAGCTTTAAATCAGTATTTTTGTAACACAGCTGACGGAGCATAATGCAAGTAGGGCTTCCATACCTTTGGGTTATGAAATGAGAGACACAGGGCCTGAGTTATTAGAGTTAAAGAGAAAGAAAAGTGCTGGTTTAGCAGAAATGAAGAATTCCCACCAGTTGACTCATGCAGTTTTTTTGTGAATGCAGAACCAGATCTACAAATACAGGATAAAGAAGCAGATCTATTTAAATAGCTAGAAAGGGGGGCTGTTGTCCTTTAGACACAGATATATTACAGTTATAATTGGGTGGGGCTCTGGAATTCAAGAATCCCAAGTTTCTGTTTCAAGACACCAGCTTAAGATCTGTTTTCTTTGTGCTTATTATCAGGGAGCTGGTTTCGTCCTTTCTTTCCTGAATTTGGAAATACTTGTGTGTCTCAAATTCAAGGTCTGACCTATAGTCCAAGGTAATTGCTTTCTGCTGCTCTAGCATTTGAAAGAAAGGATGATTTCATCTCCCTCGTCTTGGTTTTGAGTTCAAAAATATTTACTTTTACCAGTCTCTGCTGCTGCTTTTTTATGTGACACTGGGCAAATAATTTCAACTTTTTTTCATTATTCCCTTGTTTTGTTCTTACAATTCTAAACTAAGAGTATTCATTTCTCTGGTCGATTTCAACTGTTAGCTCTTTGGTCCATTTAATTCTGTAAGACAAATGAAGACTAATAATTCTACTGAAATGTTCTGAAAAAGGAAGAAATGAAATAAATCAAGGAGACATGAGAAAAATGCAACAAAATCAGTTATTCTGTGTGCAGTGGGACAAGAGAAGCCAGGCTAGCAATGGGTTTGTGTTTCTAACTCGTTCTTCTCATGTCCAACGAGGTGTAAGCTCTAATTCAGGCTTGTGAATGGTTGCAAAATTCAGAGTTTCTCTTTCTTCTATTGATTATCTGGTATTGATAATGACTGAGACTATATCGACCCTACTCTGTACAGAGGGTACTAGTGATATGTCTTTCCTCTGTCTGGCCACTTAATTTTGTAAAACTCAAAGGCTGTAACATCCTTGCAATCTGTACCCCATCTGTCAAATTTTGGCTGAAATTGGCCAACAGATGTTTTGCAATGTTACTGCTTCTCTCCTGTTCCACCACATTCCTCCCCCAACATGCTTCTTAGACACATGCACCCAACACTAAGGTATGCAGAAAAGAAAGCAAAGCAAGGCTTTTAAAAGCCCTCTTCATTCCTCATAATAAATCCACACCTGGACATCAACATCTATATGCCTCAGATGAGAACATAACTTGTTCGAGGCAGACGGAAAATGTGTGGAGAATTTGAACTGCCTGAAAGGGTGTATTATGTCAACAGGGATGCAAAGCAAATGGTGAGAAAAGAAACACAGGTAGAAAGGGGAAAATGAGTTGCTACAGGGTCATACAGGAAGATAGCTGTAAAGACAGAAAGGAAATTTAGGTCTCTTGTGTCACACTAATTCTCTGTCCTGAACTTCACAACCTCACATTGTCACTGAAGCACGTTATCTCCACGACGGCCTCAGTCTTCCTTCTTGTGAAGTCTAGCATGCCAAACTCAGAATTTCCTGATGGTCTTTCTCTTAAGTCCTGCAAGACTTTTTGCTGCTCACAATGCAATTCTAGTACTACAGACTATTCAGATTGGATTATGCAATTCATAGAATCATAGAATCATAGAATCATAGATCATAGAACAGTTTGGATTGGAAGGGACCTTTAAAGGTCATCTAGTCCAACCCCCCTGCAATGAGCAGGGACATCTTCAATTAGATCAGGTTGTTCAGAGCCCCGTTCAACCTGATCTTGAATATTTCCAGGGAATTCTAGTGTTACAAATTCTTTGGATTGGATTATTTAATGGGATCGTTTTAGAATAAAGTATCATAGAATCATAGAATGGTTCGGGTTGGAAGGGACCTTTAAAGATCAGCTAGTCCAACCTGCCATGGGCAGGAACATTTTTCACTAGATCAGGTTGCGCAAAGCCCCACCCAACCTGACCTCAAACACTTCCAATGATGGGGCACCTACCACTTTTCTGGGCAATCCGTTTCAGTGTCTCACCACCACGATCTGTAAAAAATTTCTTCCTTAGGTCCAGTCTAAATCTACCCTCTTTCTGTTCAAAACTATTGCTACTTGTCCTGCCACTCCAGGCACTGATAAAAAGTCTCTCTTAATCTTTCTTATAAGCTGCCTTTAAGTATTGAAAGGCCACAATAAGGTCACTCCAGAGCCTTCTCTTCTCAAGGCTGAACAATCTCTCAGCCTTTCTTCACAGCAGAGGTGTTCCAGTCCTATGACTGTTTTCGTGACCCTCCTCTGGACCCACTCTAACAGGTCCTTATCCTTCTTGCACTGGGGACCCCAGAACTGGACGCAGTACTCCAGGTGGGGTATCAAGTCATAGTGACTGAAACATCGGAACAAGATGCCTCTGCATTGCAGAGTGATAGCTCTCTGGTTCTGATTCCACTCAGGGATAAAGTGGTTCCAAATTTTTCAAAACAAAGACTTCGCTGTTAACATATCCCATTCAAGGCAAAATAAATAGCTTCTGAGACATCCAAAAGAAGATCTGCAGGCCACTAGAGCCTCTGGGATTCTTGATGTGGACATTAATGTGAGCGGCAACATCCACCATGCTCAGTAGGAAAACTGTGGAAAAATTATTTCAGTGCCACTGATCCTGTCTTAGATCTTTCAAAGACTTTCCCAGCACAATTTTCTATGATTTCTAGGAATGACGGTCCACTGTGTTTCTCAGCAGAACAGGGTAGTGATGCTGCATTGGGGAATTTTTGTGCTAGTGATATACACAGATAATAAAGAGATCAGAAGATAGGCACATACAGAAATAGATATGATATGGAAGTAGACCTATAATTCTTGTTTGGATTTGACAAGCTTGATGTTGGTTGGCCTGATATTCACTATTTACTCTCTTGTTTCTTACTACTTCACCTAGCATTTTTCTTTGAAAACAAAAGAAATATGTTAACTAGCAACCCCCTTCCCCTAAACCTTTCTCACACACAGCCTACTGAATCTTTGGATTAAAGCAATGTAAGAACAAAAGAAATCTTTCCTCTTTAACAAACAGGCTGAAGAAAGGGTTAAAGATATTTTCTGCACCTGGAAATTTTTTTCAACAGTAGCAGAGATGAGCAGTCAGACAGCATCCTTTGATCTTTCCATGCTGTGTCACAGCTTGTGCACGAAAGTATTTCATGTGAGGTTTGGGAGAGTCTGCCATCTGACTATGAAAGGTGGGGAATGCCATGATAAAGAACATTAAGGAAAGAAGGAAAAACACGCTCTGAGACCTTGTTTCCTCAGACAAGGCTGTCAATATCCCTTTTTCTTCTATGTTACAATCACAGCTGGACAGTCACACACCCGGAGGCAACCCTTCTTGCAAGGTCCATCTTGCAAGGTCCTTCCTGCCTAAAGTGTAGATGGACACAGAGGTAGAATTACTTTTCACAGTGTCATCAAGAAAGTCCCCTGTAGATCTGAATCTCACTCCTCCTATAGGAATCGAGGCCCAGCTTTATCCTGTATGACTTAAGGTACCTGAGCTACTGTAAGACTATTACCTAGTCAGGGAAGAGAGAGAGGTATCTCAGGAGAATCAGCCAACCTACCTAAGATCTAAGTCACCCCATGAACACACTTATCTCTTTCTCTCTATTGACTGTAGAAGTAACCTCTGTTGCTGCAGAGATCTTGAGTAAGTACTTCAAGTTGGGTGGGATGAATACAAGTCTATTGACCCAAACTATGATCAGAAAAGCACCAGGTCAATAACATCTTACAAAGGAAGAAGTCACTTCAGAGTTCACCAAGTTAAATCTGAACTACTTCTCATTTCAGTGTGTTTTCCACAAAATTATGTGACTTCACCTGAACAATAGTTTCAGAGTATTTCTGTTTGTTCTTGCACGTGATGTAGCTGATCTGATTTTCTTTTAAGACAAGAATGTAAGTATAAATAAAGCCTGTTGCACACAGTTTACTAAGACACAGAGGCACATTATATGCAAGCACTTTTTTGATACATATGGAGAGAGAGCGTATCATCACAATGTTTTCCTTCAAGGTTTTTTTCAGACTGTATTAGATAAACCAGGAGAGACAACGCCCTGATAAAGCAAGACATTGCAGTGGAAATTGAATGCAATGTTTGTATCTCTACCACCATTTTACCTACATGGAATCTGTAGGAGGTGGAGCTGAACAGGATTGCATGAGGTCCTCTGCTTTACTCCTTAATAGGAGATCAAGATGCAAGATCAACCATATCTAAACCCTTTTGACAGCTACTTACCTACCCTGCTCTCAAACACCTCCAGTGGTAGATATTCTGCCGCCTATTTCTCAGGCAATATAATCCAGTACTTCACTTTCCTTCACATTTGGGCTAACATCAAGATGTTAGGAATATACCACATGAATATTTAGGGAAAAGTAAGCAAAGAAACAGAAAAAAAAGATTTTTTTTTTCCACTTAAATTTATCAGGATTAATTTTTGTAATGCATTTCCTTTGATGTCCTTGTACTGGAAACATATGTCATGATTACTTTTATTTATTGAGTGGAGAGCACAGAAGAAGTGAAACTGAATTCTCACATATGGGCCAAGAACAGCTTTTTGTAATATAAAAATAGCCCAACTTTTAAACATAATATACTGAATTCTTCATAAACTAGAAACAAGTGCAAAGGACCTCTGGAAAAAAAAGTGTGACTCTCCCCTTTCTTTCCCCGCAGGGCTGAAGGATAATTGATTGTAATGATTTTGGCATGTTTAGGACTGTTTCAGGACTCAGTTTTGCCTTCCAAGGCCTTGCGCAGAGGAGGAAATCCACATACAGAAGGGAGAAGAGATTTTTATATGGCTAGATTTTTTTCTTAGTAAGTAATAAATAGTAAGAAGTAATACAAGAATTTGGAGAGCTGGAATAAATCCATGGAGGCAGAGAAGAGGAAAGATTTATAGGGCAGGTTAGAAAGAAGGGGTGATACATACATGAGCAGTGATACAACTTTTTGTTTATTCTGTTGTATCACCATCTAAACACCCCATATTTATACACATGAGCATATATGACCTGACATATAATTATGTAGATCCACAGTAAATGAAGTGTGGGCACAGATATCAGCATATGTGTATGTGTATAAACACTTATGTGACTTTATATTCATATATATAAAAAATGTATTACACTACCTTCAATGCCTCTCCTTTTTACAACAACAGCATATAACTTTCAAATATCACTGAAGTGAACTCTTTTGTTCTTTTTCTTTTTTTTTATTGGAAGTGCTTCACTTACTTAAATGAATAGATTGCTGACAATCTTTTTTTCTTCCCTTTCAGACTTTACGTAATTAATAAGTACTGAAATTCTCAGTATGTATTTGTATGGCAAGATCTGGATGGAGCTGTGATCTGGATGGAACATAGACACAGGGGATGGTTTAAATAGATGTCTGGTTGTTCTCCTGTCACAGGGTCAGAAGTTGCTGCAGCACTAGTGGACCCAGTCTCCCTCATCTTTTCTCTTGGCCTCAGTCTGATTGAAATACATGAGCATCTTATTGCTCTCTCCTCTAGAGCTGAATACTCTGGGTCTAGCCGAAGAAGCAGTAGTAATTTTAACATCAATAATCCTTGCCATCAAGACTCCTTGCCAAAGAATAATGAATATAAATTGGTCAAGCTTCCCAAATTCTCATAATACAAATCAGATACAATCAAGGGTGAAATTAAAGGATCTCCCAGCCTTTCTACAGCCACTGATTTTGTTTCCATTTTTAAGGAAATTATAGTAGCTTAAACAAAGAGAATCCTGACAATCATTTATTTTTGCTTTCCTTTCAGAGCTTTCACAGTTAATAAACACTTAACATTTTCAAAATTAATTGCAGTGGAATTTTCTGCACTATTTAGAGACCCTTGAAAAAAGGAGTTGTCAAACAGACCCAATATGTCTCAAACTCGACAACCATATGACTTAGCCTTGTGTTTTAGCCATACGGATGAGGAAGGCAACTGTGATTACTCCTCGTGAAAGGGGGGGAAGTAAGACAAGATTGCTAATGTCAGCCTGGGTTGTCAAGTGTAACCAAGACTGTGGAATTGCTGAGCTGTGTACCCAAGAGTGTGTCAAGGCTGGATAACTTCCATAAAATAGAAGAGTCCATCACGTGGTGCTTTGAGCCAGCTAAAGAGTATGTGTGCCTACAACAGATGTGCTGTGTTAAAGATAGTACCCAAAAATGGTCAGGTGCCAGCATAACAAGTTTGTGAGCAGATCCTCCCAGCAGGAGCCAATTTCAGTGAAACAAGCTGGCAAGGCAGCACACTTGTCATGGATGCAAATGCCAGATTTGGCATCTGCAGGTTTGTGGCACAGAGGGGGGGAAAAGATCCAAATTTCCACTACCAACTGGTGCCAAGGCTTCAAAGAAGAAATCTCTCAGATGTTTGGTCTGTGGAAAATGTTGACATGATTGTAGAAATCTCATTAAAAAAAATGAAGAAGGGAAAGCAACAACAGCAACAACAAACCAAAATCCAAAGCAGTAGCTACTCGGTAGTCTGGTGATCTCCTTTGCATAGTTGTTAAAAAAATAAGTTTATTGTCCTGGCTTCTCTGAAGTCAAATTCTCATCATGGCATCTCTGCATGTTTGTATGAAAATATTCGCAGCCCAGACAATCCTGGAAAATGAATTGTTGTTAAAATGTGAGGGCCCATATTGGGCAGTTCTTTGTAGCCTTTTCATTTATTAAAGATAACTAGAGTTTATTTAAATAAACACAGAAACCCACTGTTACTGAGTTCTTTTCTTATTATGATCCTTCCACGGGAGTCTAAACAATTGCTTTAAGTCTGACAGCTTCCCAGAAGACAGTTGTAACAGAAAATGATGGACAAATTTGTATTGAGAGCTTTCTGATTTATTGAATGCAGGTGTCACTTGGGAACAGAAGGCACAGTTGCATGTGTTTCAGGACTCAAGGAAACTGGTTAAGGAGGAATTTTCAGGATTGTCTCCTCCCTCCAAGGTTTTAAAATATCCATGACAGTAAAATATTTGTGTTTACAACTTCTGTTCTGTGCAATCTACAAGTATGACTGGAGAAAACTTGCACCTTGCACCCAGGTGGAGCATCTCTCCTGAAGACTAAGGGGATGACTAATGGTTACCATCACTGAAGAGATGTTCTACAGGGTTCAGAGTCACACCAGAGACAGATGGCTTGCAGTTTCACTTAGCCTTTTATTGATGGTAGGTGCAAACAGCCTGCAGAACAGGCTTGCCAATATTACAGAAGCAGTGCCAAACCAGCTGTTTTTTCCATTGCCTGGAACCAGGAAACTCTGGTTTTCTCAATTTCAGGAGAGTGAATGGTGGCTTAATTTCCAGGACAACGTATCAGTTTACTACAGTCACTCAATTTCTTTTCAAAGCAGCAGACAATGATAGCTTTTCCTAGAATTCCAACAGGTAGAAGTTGGCAATTGTCATCTGAGACTTCTTTTCTCAGGAATCAGATTGATCAGGATGAGTTGGATCTCCTACACAGGGTATTCTAGCCATGTTTTGCCAGTTGTTATGTCCATGCTATACTTTGGATCTAAGTTGGTGAACAAAAACCACCCGTATGAAAATGCTGGTATAAAAACAAGGCACATATGAATTTGAAACTCAGGTGAGAGAAAAAGGAGAAAGGAGAGAGAACTATTCTGGAGTTATACTGACTGAATTGATCTCTAACCAGACACTTTTGTGTATCAGCTGAAAAATTGGATGAGAGCAGTTATAGCAAAACCATACAGCATCCAAGATAAACAGACTGAGGCTGTGGCTACAAATTGGTATAACCTGGCTGGAGAAAATAATTTCTTGGAAAAACAATACAGTTTTGGAATCTGGAAACTCCTTACACCCTTTCCATCTCCCTCCACTGTCTAATTCCTAATTTTTTCCTAGGTTAAGCTGAAGAAGATCTGAAAGATTTCATGAGAACAGACAACACTCTGCAGAGTCTTTCTGGGGCTACAATTTCTTATTTACCTATAAAGGGTATTTTCAAGGTCAGTGGCCCAACATTTAAACACACTCAGACTGGGCTGAGGCAGAAGTTGCTTAGAAATAGATAAGGATGAATTGATTTTACTGTTTATTTCAACTAAAGATGAGATTGTCAAACTGGCTAAACTATTCCCCAGAAAAGGCTCTTTCTGTCCACTGGTTATAAAGGATGTCTGGAGGATTGTCATGGTTTAACCCCAGCCTGCAACTAAGCACGACACAGCCGCTGAATATAGAGATTTACACTACAGAGTGTAAGCTCATGTGAGCTGAATCTACCTAGATACCTAAATCCAAAAATGTCTGAAGGGTGTAAGTTAGATGACCCTGAGGTGCCGAAATCAAAACACTCTTCTCTTTGGCTCCTTATATAATCAGTGAAGAGAAAGAAGCCCTTCCAGAGTTGACTCAAAGCTCCTACATTAAGAGTTCTGTTTTGAATCTTCCTTTGGAATTGTATCTGTTGACTAGAGGAGGTTGGAGAAGCATCCTGGCTTTGATTCCAGACAGCAGCTTTACTTCAGGCACTGTGAATAACACCATTCATTCTGTTTCTTCTTCCTTCCTACCCCTCAACTGTATACCTTCATTGCAATTTTCTTTTAAAGAGAAGTTGTTCATGACAGGTGTGATTTTTTTGTGCTTTTTTAATATATGTTTTTATTGATTTCCAAATGTGTCTGCAAAAAATTGGTGTTTCAGGGCCTTGTGCAACTAAAAGGTAGATCAACATTCAAAAGCTTGGTTGTGCAATGCTGAAAGATCAGGAGCAGGTCTGACCTTTTGTATTTTAGCAATGATGTACACCTTCCTCAGAAAAATTCTGACTCACTGAAAAATCTAACACCTGAAGGAAAACCTAAAATGCATTGTATCAGGTAATACAGTTTCTTGTAAAATCCCAACGTTCTAGAGTTGCTAGAAAAAAAGTACATTCCTCCTTTCTTCATGCAGACAGAGAAAAGAACCAGGGAAAAATCAGAAGTTTTACTCTACAAACAGGAAGGGGGGAGTGGGGGTTGAAGGTATGGGCTTTCAGGGCTTTTATCTGGAAAGGGATCCGTTTGAGGTTTAGCATCTGATAGGAAGCTCTGAAAAGCACTAGAAGTCATCATATTTCATTCACAAGTACCTAGTTACATGCAACCCATTCTTCACAACTGGCTTTCCACTCAGGTTTTTTGATGAACCTTGAGATCTTTGCTGAAAAGATCAGGCAACTCCATCTCTGTCAAGAAACATAATTTTTTTTTTTTTTAACTTTTGTAGGTTTTGAAAAAAATTGAAAACTTGACCTGATATCACACTGCAGAATTATTTAAAAAAAAGAAGAAAGAAAAATAAAACTGGTTTTAGCATCAGTTATAGTTCCAAATGTCTCACAAGTCTCAAATAAGTTACAATAGTCCAGGATCTTAAGTCAATGTATTTTAATTTATGAGTTTTGCGTGCATTGTCATTACCATCTACTTAATCACAAGTTAGACCACCTTCATGACATCTTAGTTAGATATTTCATTGTGCTAAGCCTGCATGAAAGAAAATAGGAAGACATTCTTCTTAGGTAACTTTATGGATTGGATTCACATCCAGGTGTCTGAATCTAATGTGTTGATTCAGTTACCTAAACGTATGTGTTTAGTGGCATTTGTGACTGCTACAGTATCCAAGAAATATGCTGGCAGATATGACACGGGAGTTACAGCTGGAGTCCAGGCAGCATAGCCAAGGGCTTCTCAAATGGCATCAGACACTTATACTTTGATCACTGACCCATACCCCAGTCAATACAATCAAAAGAAAAAGATAGCTGGAACGGTATTTAGATACCTACATTTAGCTAGCGGAGTAACTCACTAGGCTCTACGAAGGGTTTCACGCCTTTTCTGATGTTTGAGTGTTTATTGCTGTCAAAATGACCTAAAATATCCAAGAAACAAAGCTTTCAGATGTGACACAGGATCAACGTGCTTTTGTAGAGGCAACCTGAGGTCAACTTGCGTACCTTGCACTACGTGGCCAGGTGCAGGCAACTGAGTTTAACCCTAGCTGTAACAAAGTAAACCCAGGAAATTTTAAGATGTAGCTGATCTGACTTGTTTTAGGTTATACTTTAGGATGAGTAGAACCAGACTCTCAAATATTAATTTCTTCTCTTTGAATGCAAAGGGAGTCTAGTTGATTCACTCAGGTGGGGCTAGCTACACTGGAGAGACAAAAGTCAGATGTGAAGATTCGCACCCTTAAAGTGAATCTAAAAGTGCAAGAACAATAAAGAGGGAGCGCTTCACACAAGCAAGATGGACTGTGAAAGTATCCTGTGAGTTCAGAGAACAGATCTGAAAACAACTGTTTGTCATAAAACTACTGATGTTTGTCCCTCCTTTTTTCTTTAAAGAACATTTCTTCTGAATTTTGTAACGCTTAAGTTATACCTCTTGTTGCTTCATATCCACAAGCGGAAAAATAATGAGATGGTTCATGAAATAGCCAAAGCCAGGCGCAATATAAACTGGAACTAATTCCCAGGAGGGAGGACAGGCAGCGGTAGGACCTGGGCTGCCTCGCAGGCAGGTGCTCTTTCTGCCTGGCCCTGCCAGACAAGCTGCCAATCCCACTCTCTGCCCAGGCCCCCTGCCAACCCACGGGGTGAGTTTACCTCCCCAGAGGCAAACTCATGGGGCAGAGGGCAGCTGCCCTGCGAGTGCCCTTCACAGCATGCTCCCAGCCACGGCCCGTGGAAGGGGAGGGCTGCAGGGCTTTTGCAGAAAGGAAGATCCTTTCCCCTGCCCGTTTAATTCTTGGCCTCTGTTGTGTCTGTTGCCTGCGGTGCCGGCTGGTGACAGAAATGACAGCATTTTAGTGGCTGTTTCACCTGTCCTGCTAGCACTAAGAATAGAGCAGCTCTATTTCTCTGCTGCTGCTAAATCCCCGTGAGCGTATGACGCGACCGAAGGAAACCCATCTTTTCTGCTTTGCTGTGACGCCGTAATCTTCAGCGCCACCGAAGAGGTGTGCTGCTACCCGGTTCATAGAGCCTGCATCTGCTCGCAGCTCAGTCCGGGTGGTGCAACAGCAGCACCAAAGCTGGCTGATGCACTGGGATGCTCAGCATTGCAAAAGGAGGCAGCAATTCACATTTTGGCAAGCACATCCTTATACACACATAAATCCCACCAAGGCTACCTTGCTCATCCCATTGTGCTTATTTCAACATTTTCCCGTCCCTCCTCAGACTGAGCAGGAGTGGCTTCTCTGCCTGTTAGAAGTACTCTACACATAAACTGATGCCAAAATAAATGAAAAGGTGGCTTAAAGCTGCTTTGGGGGTGGGAATACCTGTACAGAAAATTATTGCAGAATGAAGGCAAAAGAACCAATTCTGGTCAAGATCATTTGTTGCTAACCTTCACTATACTGAGTTTTGTGACTTGGAGAGTCAAGTTCCGTAAAGTGGCTGTGCCTACTTCAAAACATCTTTGCTCTGTATAGTCCAGAACAAGGAGACTAAGGAGACCCAATCCTCTCTCCAGAATTTTCTTCTTGTGGCAGGTGTCCTTGTGTGCTGAAATTCCTTTGCAGCTACCTACCTTCTCCCACCTAAATTGGGGCTGTGTTTGCCTTTAACATGGTAACAGTGGTATAACTATATTGACAAAACTTATTAGAGAAGACACGTCCTGTACTAATGAAAAACTGCTTTATCTGATATAGTTTGAACAATTCCTTCTCCACAAATGGGTAGCTGTATTAGTTAAAGAATTTTTTTTCTATTTTATTTTAGCACTTTGTCCACAAGTTTTGCTGCTACTGCTATTTTAGTTACTATTTACCCCATTGTGTTAAACAGCATGCTTACAGTAGCAAAATTTCTTAAACCAGAGCAAATTTGCCCAGGGAGCTTGTAGAGTATCCCTCCTTAGAGATATTAAAAAACTGTCTAGACACAGTCATGGGCAACGGGCTCTAGGTGGCCCTGCTGGAGCACAGGGCTTGGACCAGATGACCTCCAGAGGTCCCTTCCAACATCAACCATTCTGTGATTCTGTGATTCTGTGAAATTTCAGTTGATTTAAGTATGCAACTTTAGATTTTCGTCTTCATATTAATTCATGACACAATCCTTTGATACCAGTCATTAAAAATCTTATGCTGTCATTCTTCATAATAATAATAATGATAATAATAATAAGAGCAGCTAATGCCAAATTTATCCTTCTATTACAAAACTAAAAAGGTTGAAAATTTCAGTTTGTTGCAACCAGAATCTTGTAACAATCTCTATAATAACAACACTGTATGAGTTTGAAATAAATATTCTTTTTAGATTGATCTTAAATTATCTAGTTAGAGCTTAATCAAACAGAATGTAAATATATTTTTTCCAATAGTTTTCAACCAAAATTCCCTTAAAAATTGGCAACTACATGTAAAAGATCATATGAAAAACAGTAGATGAATTTGTAAACCTGGCCTACTGCACTTAACTTTGAAATATATTTTCTATTCTATTCCATCCCATTACTGCATTTGTTGTGTTCAGTTATGGTAGACCCTGGGCAGACACAATTGTGAATATGGTGATGATATGAAAACAGAAGTGAGTTTGAAATGTTATCACATTCCTGTTAATTTTAAAGGTATTCATCGATGTTGGGTCAATGACTTCAGTACAAAGCCCATACTTAATTTTAATAAGGCTGTTGTGGTAACCACATCATGTCTTTGTAATGAAATAAATTACTTCCAAGTTCAACCTTTTAAGGCTTCTGATTTTGTTCAGTTTCTTCCGAAACTGTCCTACTTTGTCCTACTTTTTTTGCTCATATTCAATTCAGATTTTTTTACCAAATGAAAAGCAGAAGTTCACAGTGAGGGATTCTTCCTTTTTGGGTTGGGTTTTGGGTTTTTTTCCAACTGTGTTGTCTAGCCCTCATGAGCAATACTTCAAAGGAAACTAAACTGAAAAAGTAACAAAATGTATGGTTTTACCATCCACTGTACTGTAAGTTTACTTCAGGAAGAGGGGAACTGGGAAAGGTAATGCTTTTATGGCCACATACCACAAACTTTTTCTTATATACAAACCACAAAAAATTATTAATAACTTTGGAAATGAGCACATGACATTTTCCATGGCTACAGTTTAGAGTTATCCCTCTGAATATCTGCGGAAAATTATTGTTGGAAATATGTCCTGCAATATTTCTGGAATGCAAATTGTGAGCCTTTACAACAGCGCTGTGTTTACAGAGTTTTTTATGACCTGCAAGGGAAAAGAAGCTGATTTATGCCCATTTCGTTCTATTCCACATGCACATGCATAAGTGCCCATCCATGCTTGAACACAAACGTTAAAAGAGCATTAGAAAAGCCACTGAAGTGAAGCACTCCAAAGCTAAGAAAAGCTAGACTTTGCCACCTGTGCAGATACACCTTCTTCCTTTGTCACACATGTTGTCTCACGAAAGCTTTAATTCCCTGATTGCCTATGCTTCTTCCAAAGTTTCCGTGCTTTAAGAACAGATGCTGCTCATTTAATCATTAATCAATATTTTATTTTACCCAAATTATTCAAAATGGGGTCCAAAGTCTGTGCTGCATTTAAAAATAAGATACAAGCAATTTATATCTAATATATGTGTGCATTTGTGTGTGGACTGAGTGTATATAGATATTTGATTGTTTCTGTTCAGCTTTAGCTTCTCTAGTGCAAAGAGTGGGGATTCATACCTGCATGAAACATCTACTGACAATGTCTATGTGCCATTTTAGGTTCATTTTGATGCTATAAGGAGTGCATAAGCCTTCTTCATTCTGCCAGAGGAGGACAGAATTCTACTGACAAGTGGGATGTTAACCTGATTTCTTCAGTTTTCTGTGTGTTTGGTTTTCTCAGTGGTGATATGTCACCATAGGTCCGTGAGAAAATGCATTTCTCCCTCTGAGCTGATCCAGGAAATCCTAACAAATATTCTACCTTCTATTCAGCAAGCTATTTCAGTCTTTTCATAACCTGGGCAATGAACGAGAAGAAGCTATTAATCAAGTGGGTATTTTGGCAGGATATTCACACAAAAAAAATAAACGAAATGAGCTTGGAGATCATGGTGTGCAGTCAGGAAAGACTGGACAGTGGTTCAGCTGACTTGAGATAAGTATCTACTTAAGGATAAGCTGAATTGCTTTCTGTGCCCCATGGGTTGTATTGACTAGGTCTCCATTGACTAGAACATATGCATAGACATTAGTGTCATGTGCCCACTTACACTATAGACACTATAGGCACTATAGACACGAAAGAGTACATGCCTTAATTGTAGTCTGAAATCTACTCATCTGTTTGCATTGTGTGACCATAATAGATTCGATCTAATACCAGCAATCCTAAAGGCAGATTTACTGTAGTTTTGAACCATTTTTGAACCACTTTGCTGCATGTTATGATTAGCTGGCTAAATATCAGCTCCCAGGTTGTCCTGTAGCAGGTATTTAGTCATTAGGCAACAGCTAGCTGAGCGGGCAGAACACCTTACTGCAGGTACACCTTTTTCTTCAGGAGAGGTCCAGCTTAATAAAGAACAGCTTGGATTATCTCAGTCATTTAGCAAACAATTGCTGAATACTGACTCTATCAAGCAGTTTAGAAAAGCAGAGCCCAGAATCCATTATTCCCCTTTCCTGGCTAGGACTCCTACCCGATAAACCACAATATGCATTTCTTCAGTTCTGCTTTCCTTGTGGCTCTGTAAGTGGTTGCCCATGGCCTGTCTTTGACAGAAAGGGTAGAGGTTCCTTCTCTCCACCCTGCGTGGTTTAGATATATCTGGTTAAAGCATGCCGCAGGGGTATGGGAAGAGCAGGTTTAAACCTTTCTCAGGCTAAAACTGCCCTGCAACTCCAGTTCTGAGCTTCCCAGGACAATGCTGTAACCACGGGGCCATTATGTAAAAGAAGAGTGTTGGCAGCTCCTCTCCTGGCAGATGTGAAAACACTGCTCTCACTATCCATGCCCAAAGGTTTGATTTAGAGACTTATGCCCAAAAGAAATTTTCTTGCCTTGTATACCTATTTCTCCGAATTCCCCAAAACCAAGGCACAGAGAGTGTTTCATGCCAACCACTTCCCTCAGCTTTTCCAATGAGCTCGCTCAGATGTTTTACCACTAAGTGGGTACCTACCTAAAGCACTTAACTTTTCCCAAGTTTTCTGAAGTTAAGCAGAATTAACTGTTGCTGCGCAGGCAATGTAGGCACCTCGATCTGCAAGGTGAATTCTGGGGAGACTGATTTTAAGGTGCGCTGAGAATGTCAACTCCAAATCCCTTTTAGGATTTGGGATATACAGCCTATTCAAGACCTTCTAAAGTCAAAAGAAAGACCTTCGTTGCATGACATAGGTTTGGAGGCAAACACCTGACAAAAATGAAGTCTTTCTGTTCTTTGTGAAGGAGGAGTCCTATCTGTGAATCCATGTTTCCTGAGAGAAAACAAGATGAAGTAGAAATTCATGCATGAAGCAGGATAGTCCAGGTAGGCATCCACAGCATGAACCTATCCATTCACCTTCTTTTTTACTGTGCATTGAAACGAGAAGGGAGAGAGGAAGGGACATGGCTGGCATTGATCCATCCATGTGGAAGAAGTGATAATTCTCTAAAAATCAAGGCATGGTCGGTGGAGAAGTATATTTCTCTGTGTATACACAGAAGTGCTCCCAACCATCTACAGCATAATTTACCAGCACAGCGTTACTACCAGAGGTGATTCTTCACACAGAATATAATTGAGTAGTGAATATTTTGTTTTTGTTGTGGAGTGCTTTGGATCCCGAAAGCCTACAGAGGTTGACTGAAGAAGTTCCTGGAAGAGAAATTAATGGAGAGCTATTAAACATAAAGTTAAAAACCTGGTTCAGCCCAGAGCCAAAATTCACTGGAGGCTGGGACAGCATATTGTGCTCACTGTGTGGTAACCCGATTGCTATGCTGTCCCTAAAATATTCACCCCTAGTCATGGTCAGGGATGACCAGTTGGGGTTCAGCTAGACGAACCTTTGTTTCCAACTCAGAAATGACCAATCTTACATTCCTATACTTAGATGAAGTCCACGAGCTTTAAGAAAGTGCATTAAAAGTGTTAAAAAAAAAAAAAAAGCATTTTCTGTGTGTCATCCCTGCCTTCAATCATGCTGTCATACCAAAGCATACAGCAATGAGGCTGTTGAGATTCTACCGGTGACTGGCACTTATCCAGTGCTCAGGACCAAGTTAAGATCTAGTAAAGGTAAAATAATTCTTTCAGATTCCCAAAACTCGACTCTGGAAATAGGAAAATAACACAAGTTTGTGTCAAGACTTTCTTTGGCTTTGCCACTCCAAAATGCAGAAATGCACCTCTTCTGGTGGCAAGGCAAGGGTATCTTTCACAACAATGGGTTTTAAACAATTTAATTAATAGTTTCAGCATCTGTGAAGTTTCTAAAAAAAAAAAAAAACCAAAACCAAAACCTGTTGTAAATTATCTTCCCCTTCATTACTTTGATGTTTGGAAAAACAAATATAAAATACTGAGTATGAAAAAATAAATAATTGCCAGACTATAATGAGATTGTTTTTCAAACCAGTTAGCAACAGTTACCTGTAGACTGGGCTGTCCTACTTCATCTACAATGAGCAGCAGTGCTGTGTAGTGGTACAGGACAGAAGTATTATAAAGATGATTGTGTACAAGGAACAGTTGCATTTCTTATTCACTTTTATGAGGAAAGTAAAGGGAAAGAGGATAGACAAACTGAGTTCAAAAACTCTTCAGTTTTATACTCTGAGCCTTCATTGCCAGAGAAGAAACAGACAGGGCTTCATCTGAAATGGCTGCTACCCACTGTCATCCAGCACAGCCAGTTGAAGAAATAATCTGATTCCAAGACAGGACTAAGCAAGAGATATCACTCACAAGTTTTTTATGTCAAAAAGTTAAGGAAGAAGAAGAAAGGATTGTGTCATAAGAAGGATAACATTTCCTTTTGTGCAGACAATGGGAAAGCTCACACTTCTATCTTTGATTCAAAAGATGATGCAGTATGACAGGTCTGATTAATAGATTCATATCAAAGACCCAGAATGTGCCTAAATTCACCCAGAAGAAGAATAGAATATAGTTCTAAAAGCAGAGAGAGCGCCAAAGGGACTTGTAATGGTCTTGTTTGACTTCAAGGGAATTTATAATGGGATAACAAGTGCTTTACTTTAGGTTGCTGGCTTAAATTTGACCCCAGATATAGAAGCTGATTTTTTTTTTCACCAGATGTTTATTTGATGACCTAGACTACATAAAATGACTTGTTAGACTCAGTTCCAAGCAGATAAATGGCACATCACTCAGCTGGTACGGACTGGCACTCCTGATGACAGTCTTCATACAGTGAACATGGAAGATGAATGTACATTGTGCGTGTTGACTTTTTCGCTCTACGAACAGTCCCTCCAGGTCAGGACTGGAAGGCAATTTCACACGTTTCATATTTTTCTGCCCTCTTCTGCTCATGTGTCACACACAATCCCAGCTCTGCTTACCAAGAAAGCAGAGGACTCTTCCTCCCTAAACAGGCACACCAAAGCAATGGTGTGTCATTGGAAGAAGTTAAAAAAGGGTGAAGAATGGGACTGTGTCACAAGAAGGATTATATTTTCTTTTTGTGCAGTCAGTGGAAAAGTTCCTACATCTATTCTTAATCCAAAAGACATAGTAGTAAACTACAATAGCTGGAATCCAATGTAAAAGCTAGAGGCATGTGAAACTCAGCTATTTCCAACTGCACAAACCTGTGCAAACACAGCTTTCATTTTCCCTCCTCTTAAAATTTCCTGGTAGTTATCAGCTTCTAATTTCCTCCTAAAATTTCCCAGTAAAACTTAAAGAAACAGAACACCACTTGGTTGTGTGCTGTAACAAGAGCTTTTGCGTAGTTCTAATGTGAAACTTCACTGCTGATTTCTGCTGAAGGGTCTGGAAACCTTTCTAACTAGGTGAGTGACTCTGCTTGATGTCCAGTCATTTAGGGTTGGAGCTTATTAATTTTTTTTTTCTTTTTCTTTTACATCGGCAAGCTATTAGAATGGCCGCTGACTCGTTTTTAGCCCAAGGCATCTAGCACTGTCCCAGAGAAATCCCTGCTGTTATCCAGGAGCTGGCTCATAACACTCTAATAGGCAGTTTGGGTGCAGCCTCTCCCTTTTAGTGGGTAAGAGGATTTAGGTATGGATGGCTGGACCATGGCAAGTGGCATCAGAGCCAGGGAAAGTACCCTAGCCCTGTTTCTCCTGTCAGCACAAGAAGAGTCAGGAGAAATAGGGATACAACCACATTGACAGCGAGGCATCAAACACTGCAAGCCCTGAGCACACCTTAGCTTGAAATAAGTATTATTTCAGCTACAATCTTTCCTGGACTGAACCAAGATGTTTAGTACAGTACAGTACTGCTTCCCAATCCTTGGTGAGCTCATCTGGGGATCTCTAAGGCAGCACTTCACTGCCCAGCATAGATGAAATCTACAAGTGGGATTCATCTCACATGCCGTAAGCCACCTAAAAGTTGATGGGGTAGAGCAAAACTACCTAAGTTCTGCCGTTACTTTAATCTCTCTGGAAGTTTGGCTGACTCAAAAAAAGGGTGTTCCGGCTCTTTCCCACCTGTCGTGTTGGCACTAGTGCTCCACAGTCACATCTGAAATCTGATCAGGACAAATACACTATTTTTCAGGTTCTCATCTAAGGAGACCATGTCATGAAGTGTCTGCAGCAGAGCTTGCTCCAGCACAAGGCAGGCAGTGGGAATGGTGCCACAGGGACAGGACAACTCTTTTCTGTGTCTGCTCTCGCCAGGGATGATTTAAAGTAACGTGGGAGTACACCCCAAGTTCTTTACCCAGCATCTCCTAAAGTGGACAGAGGCAGCTATCTCTAGAGAACAGATCCTCCCATCCACCTCTGTTTTCTGCCTTCTCCACCATACATAGAAGGAGGCTCAGTAATCAGTTTTAGAGTACATCTCGAACTTGAAGATAGCTGGACCTAAATTACTTTCCTGAGATTGCATAGGGAGTCTAGGAAAGAGCCATTGGAATCTTAATTCTATACCTTCAACACAAGATAATCTCCCTTTTTGAAATTTATTTGTGTATAAGAAGCAGGGGAGTGGTCCTGAATATTTATCTTTTTGGAAATTAAGGTTGTATACAAGACCTCAGAGAACTGCCAGTGATCACCTCCAGCTCCATTTACCATCAACTCTTCCCTTCAGAGAACTGCAGAGAAAGAGCAAAAGCTGTTAATCAAAGCTCATCCAAATGCCAGTGACTGAGCTGCTTTAGAGGAGCTAAAAATAATTTCAGCTGACTATGCCACCATCTCCACATAATGAAATTCCAGAGTGTCTCAGCATTGTAAAGAGTGTTCACCCAATGAAGGAAACACATATGATGCTAATTTTATGAGGCTGGTATGGCTTTGCTGGTACTGTTTTTGTACCATCTCAAAAAAAATTTAAAATGGCATTTGGGTACATTAAACTTTGGAAACAGATGGCTCAACTCGTTTGTTAATTGTTAAGACTGAAGGTAAGATTTCAGTTATTCTAATCCCATAAAACTGTTTCTTTTCTTTCTTTTTCCTTTTTTCTTTTTTCTTTTTTGTTTTGTTTGTGTAATTCCAATTAATACATAGTCCGTTCTGTAGTCTCATTTCACTTTGAAACCCATGGTGATAAATTAGCAATACTCACCCCATCAGATGGCTGCTCTCCAAAGTGGAATAAAAGTCTGTGCTGAACATCCCTGCAGATGTTGAGACTAAATATGGTTTCAGCGAGGCATGAATCCTGGATACTGTTGCAAGTTGCTGTTTTCTGCCCTCCCTGAACTTTTCTGTTTCCTCCTAGGGACTATGAAATGACTAGATGGATCAAATCAACTGTGAGGTGGAGAGGAGAATATGTAGGGAAAGCACGTTCAGCTATTCCAGGAACGAAGTCCAGGGCTCCAGGACTCCCTGGGAAGCCAGGTTCTTCATAATTGTCTTCCAGATCGTAAGATAGGTTTGGGTTTTCTGGGGTGGTTGGGGGGAACTCCTCCCCTTTTTTATTCCCTCTGGCTATTTTCCAGGTTTACAGTCATGTTGCTACATTATGACAACTGCCTGGATGTAATCCCTCAGCTGCCTTGCGCAACATTGCAATTCTTACCAAAGAAATGGGAAAACACAACCGAGTTCTCAGGAACTAACAGTGAAAGAAAGTCTAGCTGAGCCTACTTTGCTTGAACATCAGAGCTTTAAGTGCTTTTTCAGAACATGCAGTGCCCGTAAACGTGTCCTTTGATGTCCCACGTGCCAGAGATTCCAGATGCTACACTGCAGCTACCCTGAACAAGGGCTAAAATAACATGGAAGTCATCATCACTTCAGCCAACCAACTGGAATTCAGCCCAAGATTCCTGTACAACTTTTTTTTGATGTGATACAGTAATCCAAAATCGAAACCAGAGTGGCCTTGGCCTTGTTGTTATTTTAATCTCAATTCAGCCAGTTTGCTGATTATGCGTGCCAGAACTGAGAACATTATTTCTGTAGTGTGAAAATATTTAAGGCATTTGGATGCCTAAATTCCACCGAACTTCCATATCTGCTCAAAATCAAACAAAAGATTATGGAAAACAATCCAAATTTACTAATGCGCTTAAACATATATGAATAATTCTAAAAGAGGTCTATTTATTAATTCTTATTGAATTGTTTTTAAGAGATAAGAGGATATAGCTGAACAGCACATCAGATACATTTGTGTTCCCAATTTAGGCAAGGTTTTTTTTAAATAGTAGGGTCAACTATTTAGGTGCTAGATTAAGAGCCTAGCTTTCTCAAATCATCTTCACTCCGGTGTGAACAGGAAATGTCCTCCTAACATCCTTGCTCAGGATAAAGCACTCTACAGAAGTAGGAATCCTCTTGAAGATTTTGTTTCTGGAAAACTTTAGGTGGGAAAGGATCTCTGCAAGTCATCTGGAATTAGTGGATGGAGTTTCTTTTACATCAGGTATCCTCAGGTGAGAGCACTGGGTTAGGATGAGGGAACTTTGCAGGACGAGTACAGCGGCAATGTCATAGCTGTCAACATTTGCTTGATTAGAAACATTTATTAATTTCTATGTATTAGAATGGCTTATCTACTGAAACCTGCTCTGCTATCTAATGCATCAGTCACCAGAATACCTCCCAATAAAGGATGAAGAACCCATCTTCAGAGCCCTATGCTGACACAGTTGTGCATTATTCTGCTGTTTTACAGATATGGAAACTGAGGCACAGACCTGTGGCCAGAGCAAGCTGAAGATCATAGACCTGTCGTCAGGTGTTAGAACCAGAAAACCTTTGAGTTCTGACTCTGTGTCATGAACACAAGAGTATCCTTGCCTTTATTCACTAAATGATCCATCAATAAATTAAAATCAAGAAAAAGGAAAAAAAAAAGGATAAGAATATGAAGGGAAATGGATTTTGTTTCTAGCCAAATGATATCTGTATGGGTGGAATCAAAATAGCTTCCAATAGCATAGGGAATATGCACCCATTCCTGTCGCCTAGCTAAGCAACCCACTAGGGACAGTGAATCCCCCTGTAGCTGAATCCCAGAGCTCGTGGGCACGATGCATCTTCTGTGGGCTGTTGTAGTCAGCACTGTGAAATCCAAAGTCTTCCTTTCCTGCCCCCCTCCCAATTGCACTCCCTTTCTCCACCAGTTGTTAGAGAAAAAAGACAATTGTTGTAGACCTGTATCAGAGATGCCAATCTAATTTTTTTTTTCTCTCTTTTTTTCTTTTCTTTTTTTGGACATTACTTCTGTGGAGGAGAGAGGGGGGAAGACAGGGATTTGCAATGGCGGGGGCAACCAAAGAGGGAAAGGAGGGGGGAAGAGGAGAAAATATTTCCTTTGGCAATTCTGTTTCGCTTTCGAAAAGGGACTACTTTCCGCACTCCTTATCCCTCCTGACAAGTACAGGCACTTTGGGCCCTAACTGGATGTGAACATTGTCAAAAGAAATTTGGGCTAAAGGGAGGCATCTGCAGTTCTGTTCCTATTGCGCTCGGTGCTGGAGCCACTTTTGCGAATGTGGCAGGGTGGCTGGTGGGCAGACACCAGTACAGATGGGAACTTCACATACTGTATGCATCATGACCAACTATAAAAACAGTCACAACGCATCAGTTGTTACCCGGCCAGTCTCCCTGGAACCTTCACTTTCAATTTCAATCTCGCTGACATCCACAGCTTACAGTGAGCTTTTATGTTTAAGCATCAGTACAGTACTAACGCAGGAGAAAAGGGGCGGCTGGGCTACCACAGCAAGGAATTAAACCTCTGATCTCGGCCAGCTGTTGGAAGGGAGGAGCAATTCAAGGGGAATTGTGTAACTGGACTCTATGGAAAAAGGGGGGGGAAAAAGCAGGGCATGGGAGTTGGGAATTTTTTTTGATGCCGTGAACGCACAGCAAGTCAGGGGGCTTCTGAAAAAGAAACGTAGCAAGCAGGCACTCTCCCAAATTGTAATTTAATGCTTGGAATAATCCTATTGTGTCAGCTACTCAAGAATTGAGGATAAATATAACTTAAAAAAAAAAAAAATTAAGGGTATGGCAATTTGAACAGCTTAATGTTTCTTCAAAGGCTAAGTGATGGAAAGCAGCGCTGAAGTAAATTGACAACTCGGAATTAACTGGTTGCTGGCACGGCTCAGGTAAAGGTTTGATGGTAACACGAGCTTTCCAAAGTGTTTCCAAACTGAAGTATTATGAAAAGGTAAATTATGTTTTGTATTCATGACTGAAAGCATTTGATTTTAAAGCCGGCACTGCCGATGCTGTCAAGGTGGAGATTCTAGCTTTATGTACAGTGCCTCTAGCCTTGCAATGTGAGTGAGGCAACATGACAGCTTGTAATAAGTAATTTTTATACAGTTGCATTTATCACTCAAGTAGGCTTGGCAATATTAAACACAGACCTTAAAATGCTGCAGAAGAGGAAGGACAGGGGCTGGAGGCCATGTATATTGTGTGTGTGTGTGTGTGCTTGTGTGTGTGCGTGTGAGAGTGTTTGTAACTTTTTTTTTCCTTTCTCCAGGCCCATTCCTGTTAATGTGGCACTTTTTAAGATATGCACCGAAATGCTTCCAAATTGTTAATACATCACTAAAAGGTTACAAATGAAATGACCCCATTTAGCCCAAAGGATGTTATTTTAGGCTTTAATGAATTAGACATTGCTACCATTTTCAGGCAAAAATCAATTGCCTCAATTAACAAATTTGCACAAGTCCAAATATTTACAAAATAAAGGCCGAGAAACCACATTCTTTGTTTCTCTTTCTCACTCCCTACCCTGTTTCTTCATTAACATCTTCATTTCCATGAAAGTGTGAGGCATCAGCTCTTTCTCTGAGCTTGTAAAGGCCTAAGTGTTGACAACTTTCTTATTCTTTAGAGGCTGCTCTTTTCTGTTTTAACAGGTTTTCTTTCTTTGTCATGAATAATTCAGGACAAGCTAAAAGAAGTAGAGGTTGCCCATTCCTTCTCATGGAAAGAATAAAAATATAGTCAAGCCTTACGTCATTTGTGGAAGAAAATTTTACAAAAAGAGAAGGCAATTTATTTTATAGGATTGAAATAAGAAGGGAATTTTCTTCTATTCACAGGATTTATAGGAACTGCAGCTTGAGTCTGAACCAAGAGGAACCGAAAATCTCCAAGCCAAATGGCAGACTCTTAAACTTTCTAAAGCACAGCCCTGACATATGGTTTGATTTCCACTTCTGTTGCAAGGAGTTACAAAGCTAGGTGGATGCCAGCGATCTCAGCCATTTAACGCTGAAATAACGTCAGATTGAAAGCAAGATAAGATTGAAAAAAGATCTTCTCTGTTATTATTCATATGACCCAGTTGAGAAAATTATGCGTTTGCACTGGGAGGTATGTCTGACTCGGGCATCGTGGCTGCCTTAGGACATTGGCTGTATGGGAAGATGAGGACTTGCAGCTCTGTGTAGCTAGGTTTCTAGACTATCAGACAGATGAAAGAAGGAGCTGATTGTTTCGTCTATTCCATTTGCTTATTTCATGCATCTCTGCTATCCGTCAATGCTGTTAAATTTAATTCATTTACCCATCTAACCCATACTGGTCTGAAGAGGATATTCCAGGACCTGTTGTTATTGGAATTTCCCAGGACAGCAGTTGAGGGTGGCATTGACTTCTTAACCTTTGTGGAACATGAGTCTCCAACTCTTAGTAAAGGTCTCCAGATAAGAGAGAGTGCCACAAATACAAAGGTGGCACTTACTTACCTTTGCAGTAGTCCCGATTTGTGAGTATCAATTGAATATACAAAGAGAAAACAAAAAGAAAAGAGTCGATAAATGAAAGGAGTCAACATATGTTATAGATTTTGCAAATGAGTCCGTAAATCAGAAAAAGAAACTAGATCTTCCATATAATAAGTCTCCACAGCCAGTTTGATTCTGAGTTTCAAGGTTTATTATGTATCATTTGGTTATATTAATAAGATGCTGAAAAAGAAGCCTCTTTTTTTTTTCCCAGAAAAGTATGGTTAATATGGGTCTATTGCGAAATGCTGCTGCTTTTTTCCTTTGACTGTAGGTACTAGAAAATTACTGCATTTGAGTCAAAAAAATACTTATATTTTCTGCTGCATATTGTGAACAACAGATTAAGCACTAGAACTCAGCTGTGGCTAGATATGGAGAAAAATCTCCTAGTAAAACCTGGAGAGGTTGCAGTCTTCAGTATTTCAGATTTCAAAAAATAGATTAGACGAACATGGGCCAGAAATGACTAAGGTGCATTTGATTTTTCTTGGAAAAGCCACGGAGTAAGTGACCTCATTTGGCAGTCCATGGTCTGAGTTGGGCTTTCAGCAGAGGAGACTTCCAAAATCTCTAGGCTGTTTTGGAAAATGAGGCTACTTGTGACATAATTTTGACAAAACTGAAAAGACCTTGAGGGTAAGGTTCATCTTATTGAGCTTAAGATATCTACAATACACGACCACACCTGATTGAGTTACCCTGGGATCCCTTAATAGACAACAGAGAGAAACAGGCAGATTTAAGGTACAATTGTCTGACCTACTGAAATGTTTACCTTTGGCCAGATGAATCTCATCCCAGGTTTTTTTTCTTTTCCTGTGCTCTCACTTCCATCAGAGTACACTTTTTCCACTGTAATCCAATGACTATCTGCTTGATATTACTAATCTGTGGTAATACATCTGATGCCATTAACCCAATCCTGCAGACACGTGTGCTGACTGTATGCAGACCGTCTAGCTGAGAGTGAAGGGATATTCTGAAGGTGTGGAGTTTAACATGATCATAAATGTTGGCAGGTTGGCTCCTAGGAAGACAGGAGATGTAAGCCGAGAACATACTTTTGTGATGATTCTTTTATACATATGCCATTCTGTGATACTTCCTAGAGAGATGCTTGATACTGCTGTGTCTCTGACATGCAGTGCAGCAGCTCCTGCTGTCTCATATCTCCTGCTCTGAAACAACAAAACCTACGCTGGGCAAAGAAGGACCAGTAGTTTTGGTAGTCACTACAGCTTTAGGAAAAGTGTAATGTTTTCTTTAAGTACCATCTTAATCACTGTCAGAATTAAGCACAAGTACTGAGCATTTCTGTGCAGGATCCTTCTAATAACTGATAACTGAAATATACTCCATAGGAACAACCTCAGCAATATATATTCATCTAGAATTTAGATGTCTGATCTGATCTAGTCATTTAGGCTCTTTCTGTTGTCAATGGGACAGTGGGACAACATCAATGGGATATTCTTCTCCACGGGAAGATCCATCCCTTTCTGCTGTCACAGTCACTGTCTCACCTTTACCTTTCTCCTCTTGACTGTGCAGGGAACACAGAGGACTAGCTTAGTTCACAAGTCCAATGTTCAGATGACTTAAAGTGATTGTCATCTCAGTGTGTAAGGTTATATGTGAAATGGGTTGTTAATGCAGGGTACATCGGCAAAGAAATTTTTAGCACATTCTTGGGTTTTTTGAGGAAGTTATTTTAAACATTTACTGGTCAGTGTAATGCATCATCTGAGAAGACAATTA
The DNA here is from genome assembly GCF_018139145.2 of Gymnogyps californianus. Taxonomy (NCBI): domain Eukaryota; kingdom Metazoa; phylum Chordata; class Aves; order Accipitriformes; family Cathartidae; genus Gymnogyps; species Gymnogyps californianus. The sequence goes on along the minus strand of NC_059473.1, from coordinate 123,441,406 downwards.
AGTTCAAGGCTATTCATTGTACAATTCATACTGCAGGTATATAAGGTCCTAAATTTATGAAGGACTTTTCCTGGGGCATGTGCAAATAATCTTTCCCTCGTGGGAGTACCTATCATCAGGAGTGCCATATGACTGTATATGTGCAGACTATGGAGGTCCAGGTTTTACAATAGGATCTGCAGAATCATATGGAACTTTTGATTGCTATGTTTGGAAACGGTCAGAAAACAGGAAACAATTCCTGTTTTCCCATATCCTCTCAGGTTATCAACATTTCAGACAATTTCCTGTTTACAGAATGAAGATCACTGTGGGTGGCACTTTGACTCCTTCAAAACTAAAATCTCAGGATGGAGGAGACGGGTAAGGGAAGAGCAAAACTAGGCATGAAGTAAGCTGCCATTTTCCATTTACATATTAATATTTTTCTAAGTCCAATAGCTATTAACTGAAAAGACATATTGTCTTTTTTTTTTTTTTTGCCTGAAATTTTGATCAAAGTACTATTGTCCTGGATTGGCTGAAAAATTACAGTGTCGTAGGTTCATTTTTCAGCCAATCCCTGTTGACATTGTTACTTTAGGGTAATAGTTGGTCTACAGTGTATGAGAGAAAACAACATAGCCTTGAGTATCCTTTTAGCCTGATTTTTAGATCCTGCGCTGGCTGATGTCATAAAAGTGTCTGGAAACCAAAGAATTCTGAAAACCAGAAAGCTATTGCTGGTACTCAGGCTATTGCTGCACAGAGCCAACTGCTTCAGCTCGTTTGTCATAAAAATCCATCCTTGTCCTAGAATCATCATTTTAAGACCATCTCACTTCCTCCCTCCTACCATCAGAGTATCTCAAGCAAAATATATCATCTCATGCAGATTGTTGCATCATGCGGACTTATTACATAACATATTAATACATTGTGATTGTTCTTGAACTAACCCTTTTTTGCTTACCAAAAGCATCACGCTGGACGTCAGTTTTTACACCACACACATAAAATAGACAGTTTTGCTTTGATTCCATGGACTATATCCATAATTCAAGCTCCCTAAAATTATGTAAGGTACTCCTATTGCTTGTGAGTAGTCACGTTGCATCTTCCTGTCCGACCAATATACCCAATGATTGGTACCAATATATCCAATGCTTTAGTATTACTTAAATAGTCTATGCAGTTTGTATTCCAGATGAATTCATGCACCTGTCCTTGTAGAAGAGTTTGCACACCTGGAGGATGACATCTGTCTAGACAGCAAATACAATTCTTTAAGCTAACAAGACCTTGTCATTGTAATAAACAAATTATGAAAAATGTGTATTGGTAATCAGGTGCAGAAAAACCCACAACAAATACTCACCCATGGAGGATGGGAAAGGTGTTCAATTGTCCATATTTTAGTTATTTGCAGTGAAAATATCTCCAAATCAGCTAGCTATGTAGAATTTTCTATATTCAAGGAGCAAAAATGTCCCATTTAGAGCACAGTTTACCTGATTAGACTTTAACAAGTAACTGTATTGAACCCAGACACTATCTTTTTCTCTCCTTTTATTTACTAGGGGACTAAAGAGAGTTAGACCTTATGCAGGTCTGCAGTATAGACCTCTACATTTGGAAATATGAATCCAATCCATTCTACTTCATAGCTTTACTAAATTGCATAAAGATGCCCTTGATGCAGAATGAATCACGGCAAAAGAAATCACAGGGTATAAAATTATTTTCCTGAGAGTACACAACAGGATGAGGGCCTGAAGGTCACAAAGTTGGCTTGATCTCTAGTCTTTTTGTTGTAACCACCAGACAGTCCTTTTTTCCTGTATCCACAGCAGGACATTTATTTCTAGTATTGCCTCCAAGCAAAAGTAACCAATAACTTTTCCAGAAGAAAGAAACTGGGGATATTTGACATATGACATCAATCAGTCTATGCTCAATATGACAGAACTTAAATGGGCTTGATTTCAAAATGGGTTGAATACTCCCGTATCTCTCAAAACGGAATTTTTTAGGATGTTGTCAAGCATTGAATAAGAGACAGTTTCATCATCATCAGACTCCTTCAAAAGCTTTACTTTAAAATATACAATCACGTTATGGAAACTGAGAAGAGATGATTTTGTGATTAGAAACCTGGGTTCAGTACTTGCGAAACTGTGGAAAATTTGCCCTGCTACAAACTTGCTGAGTTCCAGAGTCAGATAACTTAATGTAGGTGTAATATAGCTGTAAATCTGTGCTGCTGTCGGAACTTCCACTGTAGTCAACAGAAATTAAGACTTGAGTCAATTGCCTGAGTTAAGGCATCTGTAGTACCATTTTAGGTACTCTGTGGTACTTAATAGTCTCACAGGATCTGGCACAGACAGGAGCTACTGGAGAATTTTAGAACTCTTCTGTATAGGAAGGATACCCTTGGGCATCCCAAGTGACACTAGATGCCCATGTTTAGGCAAGTGAATCAGGCCCCAACCAATGCAGTTAATGGAGTCTAAGGGAGATATTAGCTCAGCTTTAAGTAGAAACCTACATTTGGTCAACTGAATAACTCTAGGTGCCCTAGGGAATCTGAGACATCTCCACTGGGCTGGCAGATATGCACAGGTTTGTGCTGTCCTTCTGAGCTAGCAGTCAGTGACCAGGTGTAACACCCACGGGCATCTCAAAAGGCACTAGACATCTCTGTCTAGGTGACAAAAACATGCCCACAGGGTGGGCTTCACTTGCCTAAGCATAAGTACCTAGTATCCTTTTAGGTGCTTTGGAGTATCCTACTCGGCCATGGAAGTTTACATGCCTCTAGTCAATCCTGATTCATATCTGCTAGCCTGTTCTAGATGTCCTGAATGCAATAACATATCTCAGATGGTGTTGGACACACAGGTAACAGAATCACGGTCTTAGCTGCAGGTATCAATAGGAAGTAAGAGACCTACTTGTTGTAGCTGCTGAGGCCCTCAAGCACTGTGCATTGGTGACAGTCACTACAAATGAACTTGTGGTGAAAAACACAATGAAAACTTAACAGGTATTTTGTTACTCTAGAGGTGGATGTATAATGATCAAGAATAAGAGAAAGTAAGTCTTTTATATCTAAAAAAAAAAAAAAAAAATCTAAATTCAGGGAATACCTGTGTAAGCCACGTGTGCAGCTCATGCGTTCATGTTTAAGTAGTTTTACTGAGAGAACAAAGGATGTTCCTGGACATTCCCATTACATTACAAAGCTGGCCTTCCAAGAATAATATGCCTGAGAATAAAACAATAATTATAAAACCACAAATGAAATCAAAGCAACGCTGCTGAAAGCCTTAAGCACCACAGGTTTACAAGGCATGTAAATGTAGCAGCTTGGGTAAAGATGTAAACTATTACACTGCACCCTTTAAAATCTCACACTTCAGAAGCCAGTGAAAATACATTGGACTGAAAATTTGAATAGATAAACACTGGATCTCTGGTAAGAAATGCTATTCTTTTTCTTTTAAAGCTGTGTGAATACTTTCAAGCTCAAATTAAGGAGAGCAGATAACCAACTGCACGTTAGAGATGAACATGCTGCTTAAAGCTACCACATAATCGGTGAAGCTTTAAAAAAAGAAGAAAACAGCTTGAGGCCTTTTTTCCTTCTTCCTCTAAAATGTGACATCATTGTATATGACACAACACCTTGGAAGGAACCATATGGGGAAATGCAGACATGTTGCTAACTAAATGTGAGCTTCTCTGCAATGAAAAAAATCTCATTCCTGGCCAAATGCTGGATGGTCTCATAAAAAGCACAGCTTATACAGTGGAACTGACAGTTCTACTTCAAGGACATTTTTCATGTCTAACGCTCTTTTTGTACAGTATTTAGAAAGGCATACTGGGAATATAATCCTGTTTTTCATTCAGATCTAATCAGAAAGGATTGATTCAAACTCAACACCCTAAAATACATGAGATGTTCTGATGCGGGTTTTTGCTTGACTTTTTACAGGACTGATCTTTAGATCTCTAAGCTCATTAGTCAGTGTTAGATATTCCGCTGATTTAAAGAACATATATACCTTCCTTCTGTCTTGCGATGTCTCTTTAGGTTGATCTTTGTATGTCTTTCTTTCACTCTTTCTCTGTTTTGCTAAATGTTGACCTTAATGCAGTTTTGGATTAGAAGTTGGATCTAAAAGTTCCATTTTTTGTATTTTCATTATGGTCATTATTATCAACAGCAGTAACAGCACTAGTAGTAGCAGCAGCAGCAGCAGCAGTAGTAATAGTAGTAGTAACAGTGAATTTAATTTAATACACTGTAAATGGCCCACTGATTTTTTCAGGGCTGCTCGGAATGTTTAATGATTGTGTCTGAGGATATGAATTTCTACAGAGCAGTGAATAAAATCTCTTAGCTTTAACATTGAGTCTTCATGATGAATATCCACATTCACTTACACAGTAACTGGTTCCAAAGTTGTCTTAGGTGGCTTCAGCAGATGAGGAGATCCTGACAGCTTTAGATTGTGAGTGTTAATAGATGAGAAAAGGGTAAAATTAAAATGAGGAAGCTGCCTCAACAAGTATGTATTTGTGCATTAAAAATTACAAGAACTGTAGTTAAAAGTTAAAAGAACTTCCCATGGAACACAACATTTGCATTTCTGTGAGTACTAATGGGATGGGAATCAGGAATTTCTCAGAGTTCCACTATGAGATATTCCATCTCCTCTTTAGTCCCTAAACTGAAAAAGAGGTTGGACCCCAGTTCAGAAAGCATTCACATTCAGCTTGGCTGAAATACCACAGAAACCCATGTATATCATTGGAACTACTTAGATAAAATTAGACATTTTATTTTTTCCCATCATTAGAGACTAAAATCTATACTTAATTTTAATGATCCGTCTTGTGAAAATGACTCATGAAAGCACTTAATCATATGCTTGATTTTCATTTAACTCTGTGATTAAATTCCATAAAAATTAGTAAAATTTAAGCTTGCTTTTAGGATTAAATATGAGCTTAAATGTATTCTTGGTTAGGTACCTTGTTCAAAATGATTTTTGATGGGTTTTGATTGTTTGGGATCTAGATGAAAGATATTGTTATTTCACTTTACAATTTGATCATGAACCAGGACACGAAAAAAGAAAAAAAAGAAAAAAGAAAAAAAGAAAAAAGAAAAAAAAAAAGAAATCAACTGAAGACTTATGAGACCAAAGAATATGTGAGTTCTATAAAAATGTGGTATGATGGGTCCAGATTATTGGGTTTTGAGCAGAATATTTTTTTCTCTACTTATTTAGCCTTTTGCATGCAAAACTACTTATGTCTACACTCCCCCATGTAAGTCTGATGTGTTCAGAGTAACACAGCTTCAGCAACTGTAGGCCAGCTACATCTCTGGGGTAAATGCATTGCCTGGAGGGATATATTTGATTCATAATGGCTACAGCTGAATTATAGTGAGTGCTGGAGAGTTATTTATGTTATATCTGAAAGTTCATTGAAATTATTTAGATCCAGATCCCTCAAAGGATATAAGTACAACACAGGTTAGATTTATGGGGCTAAGTCCAGGTAAGCAATCCACAAGCTCTGCCTTAAAATATAGGTCCCTCAACTTTCACCAGCCATTTTCTGTGGATGTTCAAAGACTTTGTCTAGAGCCTGTACAGGGAATCTACTCTGTAAACCATTCCCCTTTAACTGAGCTTGGCATCTAAGGATATACGAGATTTACAAACTAGGTAATAGCAGATCTATATCCCCTATGTTGTGGGCAAGCTATTTGCAAAGCAATTAGAGCACGTCACCAGGAAATGGAAAGCCTGACTTGCTCAAAACTGATTTCTTACATTTCCTAGAAGTGTGACGTTATCTATAGGCTCTCGTGGGCTCTCATTCTATGCGCTATGGGCATGGAAAAGGATCAGGAAGTTGGGAAGACAGGAGGGGAAAGAATTGTAAGAAATCAGGGGGTTTCCATCTCATTTATTTCCTGTGTTACTATGCAGAAGGGGGTGCAAAACCTCTGGTGGCAGGAAAAAAAAAAATGAAATGGATCATAATTCAGGAGTTTAGCCTACACCGAAAAAACTCATCTTCCGTTCAGGTAAATACAATTATATAATCTAGGAGAAAACAATGACTAAATGACCTAATAACCATTGGGAAATCCTGTGAAAACTGAATTATAGAGATAGAAAATTTTCTTTCAGTTAAAAGTATTACTAAAGAAAATTATTTTTAAAAATCAAAATGTTTTCCTTTAGAAAGTTCTCAAGTAAAATTTTAGAATTTTTGTTTAAATTGTATCTTATTTTATGCTTCTTTCATTTCCTTATGTACTTTCTCCTACAGTTGTTAAAATTTATATCACAATTAAAAGCCCATACCTTATAATGAAATTGGAAACGAAATTTTAGAAGTAATTGATTAGTATTCTTCCTTCCCTGCCATGTGTCCTATGGACAAGCAAATATTTCTACAAGTAGTAGTTTGTGATCTTAACCTGGAGGCTTTCTGAATTGGTAAAATATTAAGTTGTCCAGTTTCCACTGGTCTATCCGGCTGCAAGATGAAATCTGAAACACTAATCTATCCACCATTAGGATCATCATTACCATCACAATGTAAAGTTAGATGTGCAATCAGAAACTGGGATTGCACTGGGCTTAATGTTTGACAGTCATTATCTGTGAGAGTTTAGAAATGAAAATACAAGAAAAGTGTTAGAATGAAAATCAGAGATACAGAGCAGTGAAATCACTCAGCTGATATTACCTCATTTTGAATGTGTCAGACACAGTATATTTGCAAAGAATATAGCAGAAAGATATCCGCACTATATTGTCAGATAACGGGTCTTTGAAGAGGAAGAATTTCCAAAATAAGAGTTGAAGCTGGGATTCCTATATCTGTACTCAGGCATTTATTAAAACGGTCTGAATTTCATAGGAGCATAGATCTGAAAGGGATCCTGCTCCCGGATCAACAGCTCTAATCTCCCGCTCTGGCAGTGTATCACATTGTCTAATAAACACCTTTTATAAACAGGTCATGCACTTAAATATAAGATTTTCTGCCTCTTTTACTCTTATTGGGGGGAGCTGTTCTAGAATTTCATTTCTCTGCTAGTTAGAAACCTACCGCTGATTCCCAGCATACCTGTATTCATATGGCTAAGAATTAAGCACATAATTTTTCATGTTAGAGTCCAAAAAGGCTGTTGAAAGGCTGTTTTTAAGAGAAAAAAGATCACATTTAGAGACAGACATAAGAACCTGAAGCCCCAGGGGTATATTTTCAAAATGGTTAAATGCATACCTCTTCTGAAGGGTTAGGGACATGTGACAAGCTGGAGAAAAGTGGCATGTATTGTGGGGACTTACTAGCTCAAATCTGCTTTAACTTGGGAATTTCTGCATTGTGCTCCACTGTATAATGCAGATGCAGTTTAGCACATTTCCAGATGTGCGAAATACAGACACAGGTAGCCACATACTAGCCTTGCCCGCACTCTACTCAAAGGTGTGGAGGACAAGATCAATATAAAAGATGTTTAAGTATATATAGGTGTGACTGTGCCTTTGTTAATACACCCTGCTTGGTACAAATGTTGCTGCAAGTCTGCTGTTTGGGGAAGAGGATGAGAAGTTTACTCTGAGTTTCCAGAGAATCTAGTCAGTGTGAGCCACATGCATGGCAAATAACTATTTTCTATTATTATTATTGGAATATTAATATGAAATGCCATTTCAAAATGTAAATTAGAATCTCAATTCATTTTGGTTAACTGGAAAATGTTCACTGCAGGTCATGGTTTTTGAAAAATTCCCATAGTGTTGACTTCTAACTTTTGCTTCCCTCCTTTTCCATGCAAACAGCTGCCAAGCAAAATAGTAGAATGTGTTACATGAACTAATCCCAACTGCTTGTCTTTTAGAGGGTTAAAGTTACTTTCTTTTTTCTTCCTTGCTTTTAGCCGGTGCTGACTAAAAAGAACACCCAGGTTCAATGAGTGACAAATCATTACAGACCGTACAGTGTAATTAAAAAGCACAGCCATTGATCAGCTATGAGCTAAACCTGAGACAAAAAAGTGAGAGACCCAGAATAGCTGGCAAAACTTCTCATTGAATCTGTCTGAAATGGAAGATGTTCTCCCTGGAGGCATGGAGCGTGGCCCATTGTGCATTTCCATTAGAGATACATACTGACTCAGAGCATGCCATTGATGTTGGCCTATTTATGAAAGGCTGTTGAAAGAGGTTTCAGAGTTAATTGAAAAGAGCTGTTTCTGAAGTAAGGTAACTTCAAACAACACAGCTCTGAAATGTGTTTTAATGGACTGGAAATCAGTGAATTTTCCATAGTGCACATGAAATAAAAATGGATGGCATGAACTGAAAGCTACAGTGCCATTTGGTGGGATTTCTTTTATTACTATTATTATTGTTATTATTATTATTATTACTACTACTATCACTGTTGCTAATGCTATCACTATTAATAATTATTTTAACTATAGTTGCTCAATGGACAGTGATAAAACAGCTTTGCTCTTGATTGATTAGAGGATCATCTTCTAGGGTCTGTCAAAATTTTCATTACAGGTCTCTATTTCACACATTTATAATACAGGCTGCCTGCGGAAACTGTCAGATTTGTGCCATTGTAAACAGAAGGAGAAGCTCGTTCAGTTGTCAGGTAGAAGTAGGTTCCAAGGCCCTCTTTTACCAAGATACGTTGTGTTTAAAATCTGTTTATCCTTGACGATATTTCCATTTTAAAGTTAAAGCATATGCCTAAATTCAGGCATGTGTTTATTCAGGCATTTGTTTAGTCTCTGCCCTGAGCTGAGGTCTCGCACATAAGTTTGTATTTAAGCTCATGCTTAAATAAAAACCTTTTCAGCAAAACATGCACCTGAATTTCATAAATATAAATAGTAGCTGAGTATATGTTTAAATCTCAGTTTGTGATTAAATACCTTTCTCAGCTGAAAACAACATACTTTAAAACTATTTTTTAAAGCTTGGCAATGTTCGATAAAAATAGGAATGACCGAGCTGAATTTCTTCCTTCTTTTAAATTCTTTTGCAGGAATTAAGAGTTAGCAAGAAGGAAGGTAACTCCTTGCCTTGGATGAAGTGAATTTACACAACTATATGGTATTCAGGTAGAAAGGAACAAGATCAGATTGTGAGATCCTTCCTCAGACTGATTAATACCTAATATCTTGAGAAAGCCCAGTGAATTGCAGGGGAAAGGTGACAGTAAAGTAACCCAGCACTCAGTATAACACAAGCAATAATCAAACAACTTCTGACATAGAGCTTGAATGATAATGAGTATTTTACACTTCCATTCTACTCTTAATGCTCTAAGTAATTCACAAGTTCTGTTGAAAACCTCCCATGTTCCATTAAAAGAGATGACCTCACAGACATTAATTAACTTAATCTCAAAAAACTCATTTGAAGTGAGGAAGAGCTATTGTCCCCACTTTTAAATAAGGAATGAAATACAAGGATAGTAATGACTTCATACGAAACCAAAATCAGCAGAAATATTTAAATCACAGCCTTGCATGGTACTACCTTCATTCACCATTTTATCTTCTGATAGTCCTGATTTTCTCAAAGCTTCACCTCCCAAAATCAATACCTGACCTAAAAAAGTCAACGTTGATTTCTTTCTTTAAGATTATTTTTTAAGTTTTAAGGCTGCTGGGTCAAAAAAAAAAAAAAAAATTAAAAACTCTGAAACCCCCTTAGGGCACAAAAAAACCCCAAACAAACAACACAGAACAAGGAAAAACCAGAAAAATTACTTCAGTTTTAAATAAATAGAAATCTCATTTTTAGGGCTCTCATGACATTTTGGCATCTGCACTGATTTTTGAAAATTTGTGGCTGATAATCATGGATTAACATGTGCTTAACTTATCTTTGAAGTTACTGTGGGTAGTTACATATATAGATTAAGAATGCGCTACTTGTTCTGCAGAAGTGAGCACAGGTCGTCAAAAAAGGAAAGTGATGAAGGCTGTGGTTGGAATCTGAACTTAAGGACAATGTAATTCCTTACTTAGGTAGCTAAACAAACAGTCTGAGTTTTCTGAGGCATTAAATATTGAGTAGAGATTTAATTTTTCTGACACTCCAACATCTATACCTGGAATAGACAGAATTAGGCACTGAAACTGGGATGACTAACAGCTAATGTGCATACTTAATGTAGACAAAAGAAAGAGGAGATACTGGAGGAAAGAGGAAAAACAGAAGAGACAGCATGAATTTCTGTGCCCAAGACCTGTGTTTTAGAATTAGGGTTAAATCTCACTGGGAAAGTAGGATTCGGAGCCTGAGAGTTTCTCTTTATGTGTTAACAAATGTATTCATTCGAGAAAAGGGACATTTGGGACATCCAGATGTGGAGCTTGAACCTGCACTTCCCCTATTCAGGAGGAGTGTTCTAACCACCCGAAAAAAAGGATGGGATTGCTTCTTGGTGTTTCAGTCAAAGCCAACTGTTCAGCATCCAAGAATTCATAGCCCTTGAGTCCAGAAGGTGAGGAATAAAAGAGCCTAACTCTAACATTTGAGGGTGGAAGTGTTGTTACTCTATTCTAGCTCTTGCTCCTGGAACCTTTTGGGTTGGATTCATCTGGCCAAACATACAGTTCTAGTTAATCTAATTGTCACCTGGAAGTGCCTTTTTTCTCTCTAATGACTATAAACGGAGATGAGGATGACAAATGCAGATGTAAAGCATTTTAGTGCAGACTCCCAAGGTTTGATTCAGTTGCCCACACTTGGGCACTTAGTGTCATTTCAGATGCCCCCAGTGTCCTGCCTGCTCTCCAGCTGCCATATATTACAGGCAGAATATAAAATGTGCCCACTTATCCATGAGGCCTAATTATCCTTCAGAAGACTCATGCTCCCTTCTTCTGCAGTTCCTTTTATGTTTTTTATATACCTCCATATTCCTAGAACAGGTGGAGGTCCTCCTCCTGCTCTCAGGCCATTAAGCTGTGTTATACATGCTCCAAGGGTGCACGCTCAAAACTATACGGGTGAAGAAGGACAAGAAACACATCTTTAATTTCTTGAGACATGCTCAGATATTACACAATGCACCACCTGCTACTTCAATTCAAAATAATGCAAACAAGGTAGTCTGAGAAGGGCTAACAGTAGAAGTCCTTAGAGTTGGCTGGTTCTTTACCTTTAGACAGGAGAGCAGGTCCCAAGCTGTGTCATAAGTGTTAGGCAAAGACCCACATCCACAGTGGCAAAGCATTGGATCTCATAAGGTATTTTTAACTAAAATTTTGAGTGCCTGGGTAATGTTACACTGCTAAGCAATACAGACAGGGTTTTCCCGAGTTTCTGTCATGAGCTTAGGTTCATTAATGATAATTAAGGGTCCTCACGCTTTGCTGATGCTGAATATCTGATACTCAACTTCCATCGACTTCTGAAGAAATTGTGATTAAGCCTCTCTGAAAAGTAAGTCTTTGCTTTAGGAGGTTGTCCATCATAGCTGTAACTCTATTCCAGTGAGATTGTGTTGGCACAGAATTTTGATTTCACAGTTTTGATTCTTTTCTGGAGATTCTGAATATTGGTGAGACGTGATGCCTGTGCTATAAGCAAGAAGCAAAAATGCACTGAATAGAGGCCTTAGAATCATACAGTAATATTTGCCGCACTTTTCTATAATAACTTGTCCTGGTTTCAGCTGGGATAAAGTTAATTCTCTTCTTAGTAGCTGGTGCAGTGTGTTTTGGATTTAGTGTGAGAATACTGTTGATAACACACCGATGTTTTAGTTCTTGCTAAGTAGCCTTATCTTAAGTTAAGGATTTTTCAGTTTCCCATGCTCTGCCAGCAAGCAAGTGTGCAAGAAGCTGGGAGGGAGCAGAGCCGGGGCAGCTGACCCGAACTAGCCAAAGGGATATTCCATACCATAGAACATCATGCTCAGTATATAAACTGGAGGGAGTTCGCTGGGAGGGGTGGATCGCTGCTCAGGCACCAGTCAGCGGGTGGTGAACAATTGCATTGTGTATTACTTGTCTTTTCTTGGGGGTTTTATTTCTCTTTTTTTTTTATTATATTCCTTTTCATTACAATTATCATTATTATAATTTTATTAGTAGTAGTATTTTAGTTTAGTTTAGTTTAGTTATTAAACTGTTCTTATCTCAACCCATGAGTTTTACTTTTTTTTCCCCGATCCTCCTCCCCATCCCACTGGGAGGCGGGAGGGGGGAGCGGCTGCGTGGTGCTGAGTTGCTGGCTGGGGTCAAACCACGACAAAACTTTTGCAAACAGGCCGATTGGTTTATCTTAGAACTAATTAATTAATTATAAGCAGCCCAGACACAATCAAGGTGAACATACAAGACTCATCCTCCTTGGGAAATAACACTTATCATACATTCAGTAAATAAGAGGATGACAGAATGAGGTTTGGGGGATGTCACCCCGTAAGCTCCCGAAGAACAGTTCAGGGCAATGACAATCTCAAGGTTAGAAACCTAGATGTCCAGCTTTATAAAGTTCTCATCAAGGTATTGCAACATTGTTCAGGAGGTAGATGGTAGCAATCTGAAATGAACTATGCTTTCCCAGAGTTTAACTTCTGGAGAAAATTCAGACTGAATGTCACCTAGTCATTTAATTGAATCAGAAATTAATTCCCTAGGGTCAGCTGAGATCGAAACATAAACCTGACTATAATCAGCATAACAACGTTAGCTGAAATTATGCCTGTGAATGATAGCACCTAATAGAAGTGTAGGGCAAAGTTTCCCTAAAGAGGTATTAGAAAAATGTACTGCCTTTTCTATAGCCTTTGATATCGGGCAAGATGTTGTTTGCATATTTCAAAGTGAACTGTAAGACCATCTGATTTTCATACAAGTACCTATCTATAACCTTCAGATTTCGTTATCCTTCTTGAGCAAAGCAAAAATATCAATAAAACAGCAATTTTAAAAATATAAAGATGGAATCAAGTCTACACTGTTGTTCCTTAGTATGGAAATGTATGACATTATGTTTGTCTTCAAAGATGGTGGACTTATTAGAAGACAGCAGAGAGATGTTGTTATAATATTTGTATAATCATCTGGCTTTTCCACCTTCTCTTGGAACTTCTGGCCATGGCCAGACACAGAGCACAAGACAGGGTATGCCAGCAGATGGCTGATCTTTCAAAGCAGAATCTGATGTTCTGCTAGAGTTGATCTGAAAATAAAATCAATAGGATAATAAACAGTAAGATCTTAAGATCATCCAACTTGGAAAGGTTGCATGGAAGAGGATATGAGTACCTCAGTAAGGCATTATAATACTCTAAAAAAGATTGCTGTAAGCATCCTGATCTGGATATGAAACTAGCAAAATCACATTAGATCTAAACCAGTGCGTTTTTAAGTGTGTTCTAAGTCCTGCACATAAAGGGGAGAGGGGAAGAAGAAAGGAATGCCTATAGATATTCTTGTTAAAAAATCAATGAATCAACATGGGAAGATACAACTTAAATCAGTTTTCATTTTCTCAGTAATGAGAACATTATAGAAGAACTGGTCAAACAAAGTAATTTTTGAATGAATAATTAATAATGAACTGCTGAAAAACTCTCTAACAAAACAAAGTCAAAAATGACACTTCATTGAGCTCTGATTTGAAACATCTCAGATTTTATAGACTTTCATAAAATCCAGAGCAGAACTCTGAGGAAATTCTGTTCTCGTTTGTCTGTGCTGGGAATTCTGGGACCTGGCGAGCTGATAGATATATCTTTTGGATCTACCGTAACTTTTGGGCCTCCAGCTTTTGGACTGAATCAGTCTGTGGAGGTCTACTCAATGGGGTGGTACTCAGTGGAGATCTACTGCAGTTTAACTCATACTGAAGTGGACAACTTGATTCAGCTGCCTAAACTTTGGTACTTAGTGCAATTGAAGATACCCTAGGGCATCCACATCTTCCACACAGCAATAGCTGACACAGCACAGGACCTGTGAGAGACATATGCTTTTTTACCCATTTGGAGGACAGTAGCATACCTGAGGGCATCTCAGATAGCATTTGACACCTACATTTAGGAAACGCAATGGAGCAATTGAATATTTGATGAAGAGGCTTAATCTGCAAGTGAAATCTCACCTTTGTTTCTTCTTGTATTTAGTAAAAATATCAAGGAAGATATTGCTACACAGTATCTAATGCACTTTAATAGTTTTGCTAAATAATTCTGATGTGATATTTGAGCTAACTGCACTCCAGAAGTAAGGAGAATTCCCATCAGTAGTTAAATTACTTAATTTTATTTTCCCCATAAATTATTCTGATGAGATTTTTCACAACATTTAGAAGAAATAATTTTTAAAATTCCCATTTAATTTCAAACATCTTGGGAAAGGTAACTACAGAGTTTTGTCTTGACTATGGTTAAATTGCAAACTTTGAGGTACAGACTTTAAAGTCTGTACTAGCAGCTAACAACAAGCAACTGTACATTTATGAGTTTGGTTTTCCAGATCTTACTGCATTATAAATATAGTAACTATAAATAAATAAATATGTAAATACATTTATCAATAAATTATAAATATATGTTTATAAATAAATTGTAAATAAATATAATAACGCTATATTAAAAACATACAATAAATGAGTACAGCAGTTAATAACAAACATGGTTCATACAAGCTACTTTTTTTTTTGTCTTTCACCTTTAAATAAAGATCTTTAAATTTGCCTTAAGTAAGATTTAAGATATGTACATGTAAAGACAAGTACTTAGTATCTGTAGATGTTATGTTAGGGCATAAACTCATTTTTTTAACGTCGTGTCATTCTCCATCTGTTTTCTGAAGAAAGGAAAGACCATATGCAAAGCACAAATTTCTGTTGGTGAAAATACAGCTAAAGCCTTATTTGCTCAGTAGGATATTTCTTTAGTATGTCTCTGCTAAAAGACCCGTTTCCAGAAAGCTCAGGGATGCTCCGTGCAGGTAGAGCTTCTCAGGAGCATCAGAGTCTGGCTCAAAACCAGTATTGCAGAGTCTTTCTTCCTTTGAGACACAAGGCTGTCAGGAGTCTTGGTTGTGACTTTCCTTTACCAGGCATTTCCAATTCTGATGGTATTTTAGATGTTTCACTTGAGATAAATCCTCCTCTGCTGGTGCCTATCTTTCCCTATTGACAACAGAGATGGCTAAGGTGATTAGTTTAGGCTAGACTCATAATTGTTTTGCAGTAGTCTAGACATGTATTTAAGTTAGGTGTTTGGGTCACTAATTCATATCTATCGAATGCTCTGTTGTGGTGAAATCATATTAATTTTGCACATGTACAAAGGTACATTTTATTCTCCAGACAATGATGTGAGCAACCTGATTTAATAAGCCCTGCTTTGAGCAGGTTGGGATAGATGACCTGCAGAGACCGCCTCTGATCAAAATAATTTCATGACTTTATGTGATAAATGACTTAGATGAACCCTGAAGATCATCTTTTTGGCTCTTTTTTGTTGCTTTTACTCTGTATTCTGTTGGGTGGATATATTAAAGTGAAACCTTAAATACGAACATCAGATAGGCTGTCTAATTTGATTTCAGAGACATGACCATCCACACCAGCAATATGACTTTTGAAAAACAAAAGTCTGGTTTAGAAACCAGAAGTGCTGTAAACTGAGAAACGTACCTGAAGTAGGGAAGAGAACAGATTTAAATACTTACTACAAATCAATCCACGTAAATCAAAACAAAAGCTCTTCTGTTATTGCAGATTCTTAGCTGCCACTGGATTTGTGGAAAAAGTGCAATATTTTGAAGACAACTTTCTGAATGCCAGAGAAGGGTAAAATATATATAAATCAGCTTCATAAATAATGCTTGCTTTTCTATGCATATGTATGCCTTTATGTATCAATTCACTGGACCATATTATGTTACACAAACAGAAATACTAGTGAGAGTGTTTGTCTCTGGCTAACTATAATTTTCCTTCAGCTGTTGAATTTCTGTGAAATTACCCATTCCTTTATCCTCTAGCCCAAAGTATTAATCACAATTCCTTTCAGAACCACTGCCAAGTTTATCAGTGCTTCTGTTTCAGAGCAGTAGGTAAGCAATATATTATTCTCCTTCTCCATCTATCAAGCCAACTCGTTTTGAAGTCAGAGTGGGAAAGTTAGCTGAATTAAATAAGAACAATATGTTAAATGTAGTTTTCCTCCCTACAAGCTGACTTTTAGAAACATACCCTAACTACTGTTTTCTTTTATCTGTGACTTAAAGATTAAAACAAGACAGAAGTTCAGGCACAGCTAACTACAGTCAGATTTTTCCTTTTTTTCCTTTTTTTTTTCCTTTTTTTTTTTTTACTTTAAAACTGATAACTGTCTTTATGGAAAGCTTCTATATATAACTAGGGAGAAAAGAGCAATTAAGGAGAGACAGAAGGTTCTCATCTAGTCTAAATTGGCCTAATTCCACTTATCTTGCCAGAAATCACTTCTTTTCTTCTTCATGTAGTTTAATCTATATCTAGAGCTAATGCAAAATAAAAGTGTATTTAAGATGTTTGAGAGCTCAGGTACTTACAGTTCAGAGACGGAATTGTTATAAGGAATGAAATGAGCAAGATATAATGAAAAATAACATCTGTATTTTCATCTAAGGTAAGATCCAAATATAGAGTAAGTTTTGAAAAAAGGTATATATTCCCACAAAATTTCCAGGTCAGTCTATTCTGAGAAAAGGTTTCGCATGAGCACTTCTGAGACATACAGACAAGATAATGTACAACTCAAAATCCAATTATACAGGGAACTCAAGTTCACATTGGATTTCTCGGTTTGAATGCTCTCAGTGACATGGCCAAACAATAATGTGCAGTCTTTATCCTACATGATAAATGGGAAGTTCAAATGAAGACTAAGTTGGGTGTCTTTAATAGTCTAACTCAAGCCTGGTGAAACTTAGACATAACTCATTCAAACAAGAATTATACTCTGACTGGAACACAAGGGATTACCACCTAACTCATGGCTTTGCCACACGCCATTTACAAGACCCTTAACAAGTCACGTCTCCACCTGTGTAACTCTCTGTGGGGTGTCCCAAAGCCAAACTGAAACCTTGATTCTCAGTCCGGAGAAGTGCTGAGCCTGAAAGCACTTTATGTTGCATTAGAAACAGAAGACACCCTTTGCAGTGCAGGAAATCCCAAATCTCTGATTCACCCGCTTACCTCCAGCGCTTCATAGGAGTACAGAAACAGAAGGAAGGGTCAGGTCTAGCAGATCCATGTCATGTCCCTTTCATCAACTTATCAAGTCCCATCATAGAAACAGTGAGATTTTTTCTCATACTTTTCCTCCCAGTAGTTCCCAAATCTTTTTCCCAAATGGTTAGGAACTTTCTTCTCATTATCAATCTACATTGAGGGTAGCAAACTCATTTGTTCTTGGGCCAATATGGACTATAGTTCATGCCCTGTCCCTGTAGCACAGTTTACCTCACCATTACGTGTGATATCTGGGGCTTGATTCACTTGCCCAACCTTCAGTCGTCCAGTGTCATCTGAGATGTCCTCCGGTATCTGAAATAGTTATAGTGGGCTGACAGACAGGTTTATGAGAGACCCATGCTCGACTGAGCTGGGGGCAGTTTAGGATACTCTAAGACATTGCAGAAGCACCACCTCTTCATGTGTGGATAACTGAATGAAGCACTGACTTTAATGACTCGGAAGATTCAGCTGCCCAGACTTTGCCATCAAGTGCCACCTGAGATGCTCTGAGGTATCTGGGATATCTGGCAGATATGACACTATCCTATGAAAGGCAGATGCTCTTTTGGAGATCTTTTGGAGAGGGGCTAAGCAGCTGAAGCTTTTTGGTACCTAACATGACACGGTTCTTTGATAATTAAAACCGGCAGTAAATCTCCATTGACCATATTGGGAGCTTTAACACCTAGTGCACATCTCGAATCCTGGATGTAGACAATGGGATGCTCAATTGCCTGTACACTAGACACTTATTTAGTGCAATTTAAAAAGTCCTAGGAAATCTTATCTGGTCTCCAGCTGCCGTTGAAGAAAGGCATACATTTTAGAGGGCACTTGGTACCTGTGATTGGTCAGCTGAATCCTTCTACTATATTTACATGTCTTAATTGCAGATTAAGTCCCATGCTTAGAATTCATGCCCTCAGTGCATTTACAGATAGCCACCGTATATTCATATTCATGTTTAAACTTCCGTGCCAAAGTATGAGCTTTTCAGCCTCAGCCCCCTTCACAGTCAGTGGAGAGAAACAGACACCTCCAGAAAATGATACCTTTCAGCCTGAGACAGCATTTTTGGATGTGCCATTGAGTCACTGTTTAGAGATAACTTTCTTCAATGACTATTTTGGGAGGTTTAGCTGATTAGGTCAGGTTCTCGGACCTCTAAAAACAGATGAATATAAGTCTGTGCGTTTGTGCAAGGTTTATGCATCTGGGCAGTGAAGTACCAGGCAGGCTGAATCATCAGTGCTAGAAGAACAGTAATGATAAATACTTAAGTCTATGTCCTCTTTGTTCCTATGTGTACACTTTGGCCAGTACAATTCATTGTGAACGTATCTCCAGGTCTTATTCTGTGGAACACAGTACAAGAAGAGGTAGCTCTTATTCATGGTCACTATCAATTTATGAAAGCAATGAAATGCCATTAGGGATCTTCGGACACTCAGAGATACCATCCTAACTGCCAGAGTTTTCTCCAGCTCACCATGAAGCCGGTGATATTTTCTTCTCTCTTGATTACAGTGGTACAGCTCTCAGACAGGCTCTTGCCATATCCACAGGGAACCATTCTTTTGTCCTTGAGTATTGTAGAGAATGAGTTGGCTCTTGACAAAAAATGTATGAAAAGTGAATTTTACAAAGCTGAAACTGAGTTGAATAATCTGAATGCCTAAGCACGGCCTGTCCTGCTGCCTCTGGGACAACACCACAGCCTGTTTCAGGCATGTGTTTGTTCTAAAAGAACTTGACAATCTTGAAGGACATTTTCAAGAATGAAAGGACCTTCATTACAAGCTAAAAATGCTAGTAGGCAGGAGAAGCGTTTTCTGGAGGAGGTAACTGGCACCTTTTTTATATTTCCTGACAATCTGACCTTAAATTGAAAAGGACTTGAATTCATATTTAGGAAAAGCTATTGCAAAAAAAGAAGAGTCAAACTTACATCTTGTTCAGAATAATAATAGCATCTAGCTCCTACAGAATATTTTTTGGCATTTCATCTGAAAACTTTTTATTGAAATAACCAGTGCCTTCTCTCCACTTTACAAAAGTAGAACTTAATCAAGCATGGGAAAAGGGGACATAAGGAAACATGAGACGCCCAAGGATATTCAGTAAATAAGTAGCAGAGCCAGGATGTGGTGGTTTGACCTTGGATGGCTTCCAGGTGCCCACCACACTGCTCTATCACTCCCCCTCTATCAACAGGATAGAGGGAGAAAATACTCTAGAAAAGCTTGTGGGTCAAGATGAAGACAGGAAGAACACTCACCAATCACCTTCATGGGCAAAACAGACTCGACTTGGGAAAGATTAATTTAATTTATTGCCCATTAATTACACAGTAGAACTAACAAAAAGAAAACCACCTTCCCCCCACCCCTCCCTTCGTCCCAGGCTTAACTTCACTCCTGACTCTTCTACCTCCTCCCCAGAAGCAGCACAGGGGGATGGGGAATGGGGGTTGCAGTCAGTTCATGATGCTTTGTCTCTGCCACTCCTTTGTCCTCACGTTCTACCCCTGCTCCAGGGTGGAGACCCTCCCATGGGATACAGTCCTTCACAAACTTATCCTTCCCACAGGCTGCAGTTCTTCAAGAACCACTCCAGCATGGGTCCTTTTCCACGGGTGCAGTCCTTCAGAAGCAGACTGCTCCAGTGTGGGTCTCCCACAAGCTGCAGCTCCTTCCTTCAGAAGCAGACTGCTCCAGTGTGGGTCTCCCACAAGCTGCAGCTCCTTCCAGAAAACCTTCTCCTGCGTGGGCTCCTCTCCGCAGGCCACAGTTCCTGCCAGGAGTCTGCTCCGGCATGGGTTCTTCATGGGCAGCAGCTTCTTTCAGGGCATGTCCACCTGTTCCAGCATGGGTCCTCCATGGGCTGCAGTGTGGATAGCTGCTCCACCGTGATCCTCCATGGGCTGCAACAGGACAACCTGCATCACCATGGTCTTCACCACAGGCTGCAGTGTGGATATCTCTGCTCCGGCGCCTGGAGCACCTCCTCCCCCTCCTTCTTCACTGACCTTGGTGTCTGCAGAGTTGTTCCTCTCACATTTTCTCACTCCTGTCTCACAGATGTTGCACAGCATTTTTTTATCCTTAAATATGTTATCACAGAGGCTCTACCAACGTCACTGGTTGGCTCAGGTTTGGGCAGCAGTGGGTCCATCTTGGAGCCAGCTGGAAATGGCTCTGTCTGACATGGGGGCAGCTCCTGGTGTCTTCTCACAGAAGCCGCCCCTGCAGCGCCTCCCTCACCCAGCCCTGCCACCAAAACCTTGCCATGTGAACCCAATACATAGGATTAGAGATGGAGTCCCAGGCTGGAGCTGACTGGGAATGTTACCAAATCTCCTGAAAAGAAGAATTACATGTATTTGAACAATTGCAGCAGTTTTATTTCAGGTAGCAGTTTAAGCTAACACACAGGTTTTTTGGCACAAGTTGGGTTTATCAAGGATTACACATTTGTCTGCAAAGGGAAACTCCTTCAAAATAAGGTGGACAAGGAGTTCACAGCGACCAAGGTACTCCTCTCTACCTCCCTCTGGTGAAGTCTATGATAAGCCGTGAAAGAAAATTCAAGAGATTGCATGAGAAATCTTTGAGACCGTCACACTCTCAGTCTGCCTCTCACGCAGTGACATGACCACCGTGTTGGACTCAGCACTCAATTACCATTACAGAATTACTTTTTCATGTTTTGCTGCAAAGCAAGGTAATCACTACTGCTACTCTTTTGGACTGATGTCCCATGTACACCTTGGAAAGCTAAATCAAAATACTCTATGCTTCAAGTGAAATAATAGAGTTCATTTATAAGTACATGCACTAAGGTTTATCAGTTTTGATAAACATGTTTGTTGAAATCAATGCCCATTTCTGTATAGTCAGTGCCAGAGACTCTAAGGGGTCAGGTTTTTCAGGTGTACCCACTAACTTCTAGGTATTCCAGGTTCATGGTCTTCTCAGGACTGTTTTATTTGAACAAGATCCACAGTCAGATCAGCAACAGAGCTAAGTTCAGAACAAACATGTTTAACTTCTCTCATCCCTATTTAAGCCAATGGGGCTTGCTGGTCTCTTCAGATCCATTCAGATCCACAGTTCCTCTGTTTGGTCCCTGTAAAAAGGGAAACCCATACTCCGGATCCCTGTGATGACCATTCAGCTTGTTCAACAGCAAGATTTCCATTTTCCTTCTGTTTGGTGGTCGTGTTTTCTCATCTTGCTCACCAGCATGTGTGTAACTCACAAAATTACCTGTTCCAGCTCAAATTCATTAACCTTAACCCACAATAAAATCATTCAAGTTTCTAATTCACCTCTGAACTTTTCAGAGCTGGACCTCAAAACCCAGCAGCTGCCTATCACGTACCACTCTTACATATTTCCCTTAGCGTAATCAATTTCAACCTCTGCCATGCAGGTTGTTGTAGCAATAGTCACTTTTTGTCATTTTCTATAAAGTGCAAATGCTACAGGCCCTTCAGACACTGTCTGCTCTACACACATGGTGAACCCACCTTTAAAAATGTTTCTCATAAATCTTTTCTGTCACCTCTGTTTTGCTAACATTAAATTGAAAAGAGGGGGAAGGGGAAGAAAAAGATCCTCTAAAAAGCTATTCTGGGTCTTGCTTTATAACAATTTTTTTTATTATTTTACTTTATTTTATTGTTAACCATAAGCTATCTTTTTTACATTGAAAAGCCAAGTTATTATTTCCTGAAGGTTTACACTCGAAACCTCAGATTGTCAGTTCATTTAATGTCACTTTACTTTATGCTTCATGCCAGTTTTAAGGCTCAGCAAGAATTGACAATGCAATCCTTTCATAGCATCAGCTGACTGTGTTTTCTTTGACAGCAAGATTTCAAATCAAGGATTTAATAAACTAGTAGCTCTTCCAGTTAGCAGTGAAATGTTCTTTCAATTCCACCACTTAAAGAACATCAAACAGACCTCAGCTATACAGCAAAGATTATAGCTAAACCAGAAATGCAGCTTATTTGCATGCACAGGAACACCAGGGTTTGACTGTAAGAGAGGGAAAAGATGAAGAAATGTAATTTTGCTTAAAGTAAATGTGCATGTGAATGTGCATGTGTCTGTAAGCAGACTACACATACAGAGACATAGAAAGAAAGGACAAGAGATTGGAGATGATGCAAACAGTAGCTAAATTACTCATTTGTGAAAGTGTTAAGTAGGTGAAAAGCATGCTGAGTTAGCTGGGAAAAGGTGTTACGCTCTCTCAGACTGGGGGCATCAACTCCAGACCCTTCAGTGCCGAGGTTAACGCTAAATTCCACTGAGCTGCAATCCTTTACGCTGTTTTCCATTCATTGACTGACCTATCTGCCGTCCCAGCTTCCCACGTCACACTTCTGAGTTTGGCCCAGTGTTCACACATCCGGAGGGGAGGAAATGTAAAAAAACTCCACCTGTGAAGCCTAAAGGGACCTTTAAAGTACTCAATGAAAAACATCTTGTATGTGTGCCTTTCTCTCCCTGCAGGGGCGTGCGGTTGCAGCTCCACTAAGAAATGTAATGAAGAAGGAGGACAAGTGATGGAGAAGAGCAGAAATTCTTCTTGGTAATCCAGAGCCATACTTCTGAGCTCCTGATGTAAAGTCAGCATTGATAATGTAACAGTACAGGGATGCACACCTCCGCCTGTTGCAGTTAGATTGAGTTGGTGCCCAAGAGTGTGCCATAAAACATGCAATACTGGGGGGTCTGAGGAAGGGGTTGTTTATAGGATATGCTTATTTGTACCCTTATTTCAGGAACTATGCCGTAGCCAGGGGTGGTTTTAAATTCCTGAGTTGGGTTCACGGATCAAATGTATTGCCACTAAAAATTCCTGGAAAGCAGAGTATGTCTGAGATGTGTTTCAGGTCTTTCTTCCCTGAGCCCTTCTTATCTCTTATGGAAGAACTGGTAATGATGACTCTTGCACTAAAGTAGCTTTTTCTTCTTTCTGCTCCCAGTCAGCTAGTCCAATCCCAAGTAGCATGGTGTCAACTCCTCTCAGTGAGAAATTCTTACTCCTCGCACCATTACCTCTCCATTTCTGCTCCATCTTGCAACTTATCCAAGCTGTGTTCACCCACCTTTGTTTAGGAGGAATATGTTTCCAGGAAGCAAACACCTTAATTGATGTTCCTTAACTGAACCTACAGGCCTATCCACATAACAATGCTCACCAAAATTAATCTGAATTAGCTTTTTTAAGGGGATTAATTAAACTACTTTAAACTCTTATGTGGACACCCTTGTTCAAAATTAAAGAGGCTTAATTCAATTTAGCTGAATTAACTTTCAAAGTAAATTAAGTCGATTTGAATTATAGCCATTCGAGTCCACACAGGGATTTAAATTCATATGTTGAGGGCTCTAGTCACGTTAATTGAGCAAACAGCTGTAATGAGTTGTTGCCATCTCCCAGTTTTTTATTACCATCTCGTTACCAGAGGTTACTAGTCCTACTGTCAGAATCAGCAGAGCAGAAGTTATGACTGTACTTATCCACTCAAGTTCAGTCAGGTACCTTAGAAACCTTTCTTCATTAGCAACTAGTACACCAGACTGCGAACTAAAGCAGTTGAGGCGGCTGGACACATACTCTACCAGCTCTGCTAGAAAGGTGATTACATCTGACGGGGGAGCAGGATGGAGAGCCAGAGTGGTAGCATCTTAGATCATCCCTACATTTTCCAAAACTAAGCCAGGAGAACCCCTGAACATCTAAGAGTAACTCTTCAGACAGTTCTCATGCAGTAAAACAATGAGAGGAAGTGACAGAAATATTTTACCCTTTGTTTTTGTAAGTTTGTTTCTCTTTAGGGATGTTTCTTTAGAATGTCCTTATGACTGTAATTTTAATCAAATCAATGCCTATTAAAAACAGAAAATGTAAACAAAGCAAACAAATTAACCAATTTGTTTTACATAGTCTATAATACAAATTCTAAAGTCTTTTTGACTTAATCATTAAGACATACACTCATCTATCTTGTTCCCTGTCTTCAGAGAATCCCCCCTTGCTATACCTCGATAGCTCTTGTCTGTGCACATCCCTTTCAGAGAAGCCATTTACAAATTCAAAGTCATCTATCTCCAGCTTGCCTGCAATAAGAGTAGTTTATCCATCTTCTAAGGTGACTTCACCAACGAAGGCAGGCATGTGAGCAGCCAGTACCATACCCAACCAGAAAGCTGCATTGGACTGGAATATATAGGACTTGTAGGAGATGGGAGAAAGCCACTTAAATGTATTTTGTAGACAATTTATGTTTAATTAATCATCACCCATTTTCATTTTAATGACCTGGTTCAGACTCTGCCTTTCACAGACCAGGTTGTTTGGTTACATTTAGTTTTGGATAGGCCTTTTACTGAAAAACTGTCTTTGATTGATAGATTGAAGGTCTGTTTCACAGAATCATAGAGGTTACTCAAAGCTCTGTCTAACCTGACCTTGAACACTTCCAATGATGGGGCATCCACAATTTCTCTGTAGAACCTGTTCCAGTGCTCAGCCACCCTCACAGTCAAAAAGTGTTTCCTGATGTTCAGAGGGAAGCTCCTGTGTTTCAGTGTGTGCCCATGGCCTCTGGTCCTGGCACTGGGCACCACTGAAAAGAGCCTCGCTCTGACTTCTTTGCACCCACCCTTCAGGTATTTATATACATTAATAAGATCCCCCCTGAGCTTTCTCTTCTCTAGACTTGGCTCAAAACCTCTCCAGGGAGTATACTAACATTTAAACACCCTGAACAATGATAGGTCAGATTAGTTCTTGAGCTTGAACTGAGTCATTTCAGAGGTAGTTACTGAAATCAGTGGAAATGTTTTTAGAAAAATACTTTTGGTAGTAGAAGGAGAGGTTACGGAAGCTCATTTTCAGGGTGGAATTAATTTGTTTTTATCTTTGTTGTCAAAAAGCAATGCCTAGGCCAATGGATTCAGATCAGTACCTCCAGAAAGCTATTTACCCCATCCTAAAAGAACTGTCCATGATACCTAGATGATACCCATCTCTTTCTCCTGATATGGAGCACACCTAAGCAAACAGCTTAGGTTAGACTCTTGACTTCTCCTTGGTTAATACTACATAACAGCCTATCAGGAAGGAATTATTTGGTTTGCCATTTCATTTTGAGTTGATGTTCCAAACAACTACTACAACGAATTGGAAGAATAAAAACTCTTATAGTTTGAACTCCCTGCTGTGAATGGTCTAGGACACATAGACTGCTCCTGTAAAACCCAGGAAGGATACCACTTTTTTTTTTTTTTTTTTTTTAACCTCCTAGCCTCTCCTATGTTAGCAAATCACTTACCTATAACATCTGAAAAACACTCTTTTAACAACATTTAGCTGGCGCCCATAACATAAACTGAAAGTATCACCAGCAAAAGTATCATTCAAATGCTCTGTGATTGCAACTCGTGCAGTGTTGTTTCTATTTCCTGTCTGAATAATTTATGTACGTAACCAACAGCTCCCAAAGGACAGATTTTGCAATGAGACAGATCATTTCAAAATTCACCAGCCCTGAGCATTAGACCACTGCAGGCTGAAACTCATTTTTGCTCTTTGTCCCAATAAATACTCAAGGATTCAGGTTCTTGTGAGAAAAGGTGCAAAGAGGAGATGACTGCACTTAGGCTAATTTTTTTTTTTTTTAATTCAAATGAATATTTTGAAGGGAGAAAGGAGACAATAGTTTCTTTCTAAACAGTGATCACAAAGGCATAGAAATTAAAAGCAAACCCAAAACCCAGTTAGACAGAAGTGTAATTCTATTGCCGGTCAAGTTCTTGACAGGTTTCTATTTCCTTCAATAAGTAAAATATTGCACAATATGTAGTTCTGAGGAAATAAATTAACAGTTGTTTTCTCCTATGCAGTAAATTGAAACCATTTTCTCTCAGTCTGTTCGAACTCAGTTTCATTGTGCCACAAGTTGACTTAAGGAGTGATCCAAAACCCATTTATGTCATCAGGGGTAAGATTTGCATCTCTTAACTTTAGACAGGTAGAAGTTAGACACCTAATCTAAGCTAGTTACCCTAGACTCCCGTCAGAGTCAATGGAGGGAAGCCTTTTGAGGCAGATTCATTCTATTTATCTTAGGATACGTGAATCACCTTAAGAGGAGCTTGTTGCTCTTTGCTGACTATAAATGGAGCCATAGGGTGGCAGATTCAGGTTTAAGCAGCTAGCTCACAGACATTTAACTTAGGGCACATGCATTTCACCCTAGAAAGCTTATATTTTACTTTTCCAAGCTGCAGACCTGATCTTATGTAACTCCGGTAGCTCCAATTATTCCTTGCAAGGCACATCAAATGTGGAAACTCAGTCCTAGTCTTTATATTGAAATGTTTTGCTATCAAAATAACAACTGTTTACAAGTAAAACATCTTCTAGGCCCAAGAATTAAGCTTGATTTCCAGAACATCAGTTTCTGTCTTTGTCTACCTTCACTTTGTTTTTCCCATTCATTCACCCTCCTGTACATGACCTCCTACTTTCTCCTCCTTCTATATCTTTGGGCAAGCTGTTGCGTGTGCTGATGGGCCAGCAGGCCGCTTTCTCCTTGGAATAAGCAAAGAAGTGATTTAAACTCTTTTTCCCATGGTGAGGGCACTGTTGGTTATCTTTCCTTTCCCCAGCTGCCAGCTTCCACACAACTTGTCAGAACATCATGTCTTTGAGACATCTATCCTCTCAGTCAAATGTGGTTAAAATCGGCCAATGTGTTTGAAAATTATTTGAGGGAGGAAGAGGAGGAGGCATACATACTGATGGGCAGGATGTATTCCCTTAAAATTAGACTAAACATATGCTTCCTTGCCACTAAGAAATCTAGTAAAAGTTCTAGTATAGATATACTTACAGAGGCAGGAAACATCTTTTTTTTTTTTGTACAATTCCTCTCTTTGCGTAGATGGTGTAAGCTACACCAAGAAAAAACACAATGCTAGAAAACATTTATTTTTCTGGGTGTACTGGCAAAATGGCCCTCCTTTACTAGCCCAGATGTTCCAGTTTCTTCTTCTGTGGGACAGTTATCTTAGCAAATTTACTTTTTACCCACTGGGCTTTTTCTTTTTTTTTTTTTCCCTGGGAGTGCCTTAGTTTGTTATGCCCTGAAACACAAAGCATTAACAGCCTTTTAGAGAGTGCCAACACATGGTGGAGGTAGCTACCTGCTCTGTTTTCCATAAAATGGGTGTTAATAGGCTCTAGAGGGGTCCCTCAGTAAAGAAACAGAGGAGTTCAAGCATTTATTGACTGGCTTGTATCTCGTAGAAATATTCGAAGTGGAACACAGGAGATGTGGAGAAAAGCCACACAAATGAGAAGCTACTAATGAAGTGTTTTTACAGTTGGAGTTCGATGTGTGAGCTTGTAAAAGCTGATTAACTATTATTGTGTTTTCATCTAACTGGTTTGATAATTTGTTGGTTAAATGGCTCAGCTGAGAAACCAGTGAGTGTCCTTGGAAACATGCTGGTGCAAGAGTTAAAGCCTCAAATCCACATGGAGGGGGCAGGTTTATGTTGTAGATCCATGGTACACTTCTCTTTTAATAGGTGAAAGAAAGAAGTGGCTGAAAAGTCATATTTTGTTCTTACAGGATTCTCTTTGAGCCTATTCTAGTCATTAAAATTGAAATCCTCTTTAGATTTTTTCATAATAAAGGCAATTAACAAATTGAATCTCTTTTTCTTCTTTCTTTCTTGAATTTATCTTTCTTTCTTTTTCTTTCTTTCTGTTTCTTTCTCTCCCTGTCTCTCTTTTTTTTCCACCTTCATTAAAGGACTCTGTTTAGATGAGAATATTCGGGGCTTGATTAACAATTAACTCAGAAGAGTTAACTATCACATTAGAGCAGCAACAATATAATTGAGGAGACTTGAAAGAACAGGTTGGAAAAACTGCAAGCCTCGCTTTTCAAAAGAAAATGACTGGAAATCTGTAGTAGGGGCTGGACAGGAGAAGAAGATGTGGAAGCTTATGGTTATTATACTTTTGTGTCTTGTTTTTCCAAAACGTCTTCCCTTGTTCCCACTTCTGAATTCAAATCTAGCCACTTCAGGATTGTAAAACCTGTTGACTAACATAAGAACTGGGAATTTTACAGCCTTACTGCAGACATATGTCTCTGAACCAACAGGTCCCTGCAAATCCTACTGATTTTAGTCTGATGATGGTCTTGACTGTCAGTAAAACTGAGTTAGATCTTGGTGGTAAACATTTACTGTGTTTAAATTACTAATGAACAACAGGTCTGTGTGTCAGACATCCCAAAAAGGACTCCGCAGATTAATTGAGTGTAATAAACTCATCTCTAACAAACTGAACAGATCAGACTCTTAAAAGATGGGCTGACTCAAAATCCTGCTTCAAAAAATACAAGTATGTGTGAAAAGTTGGGTGTCTTTTCAGAAAAAAAAATCTATGTTGTAGCAAAAAAAACCCTCCCACGATAATTTGACTCAGAAAATGCCTCTGGGGCCCTGCTGGGGGTTGCAGCTTCTGGTTTTTATATCTTCCTCCAGCATGATTTGGATTTCCCAGTCACATTGAATCTCTCATGGTGTTCTAAGATGTAAGACCCCAGGACATACCCACTGCCCCTTATTTTGAGACAAGACCTTGTGTACCACAGGTCATAGAGACTAAAAAGGCATCCAAAATCCCATGAGGCGCTACAACAATGTTTCTCAGTCAAAATAAGTTGATTTTCATCCTGCTTTTGACTAATAGTTTAAATGATTAGCTTTATTTTTTTCCATTTTCGAGCCAATTCTACTAAGAAAAAAATCCCTGAAAAAGTCACATAGCCATAGATATGTTAACTGTGTTAATTTACTTTTTCAGACGTAGTGTATAAAAATGGGGGGTGACTCCCCCTTTAGAGGAGGCAGAGTCACAGTCAGGTCTTAGGTTTTATTCTACTTTTTTCCAAACAGCCATATTGAAAAAGAAAGCTGAAAACATGAAAACAACAAAATAATTGAACAATTTATTTTGGAATGGATCTCTGGAGGACAGTAGTTCAACCTCCTACTGAAAGCATGGTGAACTACAGTACTATATCAGGTTGCTCAAGGTCTTGTCCAGTTTGGTTTGGAGTATCTCTAAGGATGAAGATTCCACAACCTCTCTGGGCCCAAGTTCCAGTGTCTGATAATTCTCTTTCTTTTTCTTTTTTTTTTAGTATCTAATTATAATTTCATTTATTGTAACTTTAGTCTTTTTTCCTGTCTTTTGGCATCTCAGATGAGACTCTGGCTCTGTCATCTCTGCAAACTCCCATTAGGTAGCTGAAGACAGCAATTAGATTGTTCCTTGCTCTTCTGTTCTCACAGTGGAACAGACCTAGTCCCTTCAGCCTTGCACAAAATGTGTTTTAGTCTCCAACTACCTTAAAGACCTCGACTGGACGCACTCCAGTTTCGCAATATAGGGCTTCCCGTAAGCCAAACAGAGGGGAATAATCACTTCATTCAATCTGCTGTTACATTTTTGCTAATGTACCCAGTATGAAGTTGGCCTCCATCACTGCAAAAGTGCACTGCTTACTCATCTTTAGCTTGTTGTCCGTCAAGCATCCTCTACCACAGAACTGTTACCTAGACATTAAATTCCCGGTCCATGAAATTTCATGAAATCTCTCTGTCCTGGGCACAGACTTTTGAGTTTGCCTTTGTTCAATTTCTTGAAGTTCTTGCCAGCTCATCCTTCCATCTTAATCCCTTCTCAGTGTCAGTCCTGCTCTCCAGCATCCACGTCCATACTGAAGAATCACATCCTTTTCTGATGTGCAAGAATTGGAAAAAATGTCAGGAATTAAAAGGACCCCAGAGGAAAAAAAGAAATCACACACACACACTTTTACATGTTTTGAGGCCCAGAGAAAACAAATCAAAGTGTGAGACAACTAAACCAGCAGAGAAAGACATAACAAGACTGACTAAGTTAGAGACAGACAAATTGAAATCAAAACACAGTCATGACTTTTGAGCACTGAAATAAACAACCAGGATGACTGATGGAGGCTCCAGATTTTGATGTCTTCAGATTACGTCCAATTGCTTCTCAATGTGAACTACTTCAGCCAAACACAAATTACTGGTCTTGACACAGGGAACAGTGGATGAAATTCAATGGCCTGTAGTATGCAGGATGCGAAACTGAATTATCTAATGGACTCTCCCAGGTTAAAGCTTTTGAATTTATGAATAATGTCTGGGACAAATTTGTTGCTGAAATGATACAGATGTCTATAACGATCCCTGCTCATCCTATTGTGTAGCTGCTTTTCTTGCCAAATGTAACCACATAATGTTTCCAGAAAAATGGGCACATATTATTCCAGGAATTTTTTGTTCTGACAAGATTGATAATATAAACATTGCATTAAATTCAATAACATGGATGTGAATACATACAGGGTAGATAGACAGATATCTTACTTACACTTGACATCTACTTTTATTTCCAATGTACACATATACCATATAAAACTTATGACATATACATAAAACATATAAAACAAAACAAGGATTTAAAGCAAAAAAAAAAAAAAAAAACCCTCATAAGTTAACAATTACTTCAACCAGTAATTCCTATGCACTACATGGGAACTCCGTGTCAGCAGCTGGGAGAGGCACCCATTATCCAAGGCAGCATTCAGCCCAAATTATGACCACCATTTCTCCTCCTCCCATCCATGTATCTCTGTAAAGAGCCTGGCCTGCTAGAACCAACAGGTCCTTCTCAGCGGAGCTGCTCCCCAGCCAGTCAGACCACAGCCTGCATGGATGCAGAGAGTTAATTCATATCATGTAGAAGACTTAAGATCTGCCCTTGCTGGATGGCATGAGATTCCTGTGGGGCTGTTTCTCTGGCTTGTCTAGATCTCTCTGTATAGCAGCCCTGCCCTCTAGCATATCTGCTCTCCTCAGTCTGGTGTCATCCACAGACTTGGTGAGGATATGTTGTGTCTTCTTCAGGTCATAGATAAAGATCCTGGGATAGATCTCCAGGTAGAGTACTGTGCAGGTGTACAGGAACGAAAAATAGTCCTTTTTTACAGTTCTTGGACTAATTCCACCTTTCGCCTTCATGATGCAAATGATTATTCTTAAGCCATATTGACAAGATATGTTGTTCCTATTGCAAACAAAATCTGTTTTTACAGTTCAAATGCATTGTTCTATATTTAGCCTGAGATCCTTCCCAGCACAAGCCCAAGGATTTCACCCAATATTGCCACAGAGCCTTCAAATTTATCAGGATGATATCAGGGAATTATTGCCCCAGTATTATTGTGTTCTACAAGAGAAATTCAGTGCCCCTAAACAATGGAGGAGCCAGCCACTCACATCATGTGTTTGTGTGAGGGTTATAAGCTATGTTGTAAATATCATTAAAAAGACGTGTAAAATCTTCGATGATTCCTGCTTTTACAGCAATTAATTTAAAAAAAAAAAAAAGTTCCTGAAACGTGCATCACCACCAGACAATCAAGAGTGAGAAAGAGAGAGAGGGAGAGAGAAAAAGCTGGCTCCACGCGGGGCCTTTTTGCTTACAGCTATGAGACAGTACTACACTTTCTCCTAATAACCTTGACCTGCTTTTCCTGGCTCAGCAGTAGCATCTGTGTCACATCGGCTTAGCATCTGTTTATCAATCTAACAGCACAAACCTGATTCCTGCTCCTGTTCTCTAGTGCTCACAATATTAAAATGACTGAATTAAACCAGCAAAATTCAGGAAGCGTGAGACTTAGAGATGGGAACAGCTCTATGGAAAGAAAAGAAAGGGAAAAAAAAGAAGCAGGGAAGAGGGAAACCATATGTAGGAGCTCCATTTATTTATTCTCGATGGATTTAAAGGAGAAATTTGTAATAAATAATCACTACTAAAATCTCTTGTGCAGAATTCAGGGCCACAGGCTTTCAAAACAGAGAAGACAGGAATCATCTTAGACTTTTCCATGGATCTTAAGAAAAGACAAGGGAAGTACAATGAGGTAATAAATTACAATTTTCTTGCAGTCTCTGCTTCCAGGTAAAGAGCAAAACACCAGTGAGTAGGATCTAGTGCAGATCTTTAATAAGCAGGGTGAAAGATATTGGGAACTCCCCAGGCTTATCCCTGTGGCTTTCTTTTCCCCTTTTGCTACCACTGCTATACCCTTTCCAGTTTTGAGATGTTTCTGAGCATAAAGATAGTCCTGAGTTTGAGGCATTTTTTCATATTTAATACCGGCCTGAGAAGATGTGGATTATGCCCACACACTTAAACCATTCAGAAGTCCCAAGTCGCAGGACAGCTTCTGTTGCTTGGAAAGGCATAGTTCATTCCCAGAGTAGTCACCCTGTACAAAACAGATCCTGACTCCAGAGCTGTTTCAGAAGAAAGGAGAGCTGTTGGCTTGGGAGTTCAGCTGCACAAAGTAGGCACAGCAGGCCAAAACTGAGGTGTCAAATAGGCCAATGTTATTATTTATTCTTTATCATTGCCATGCTCAGATCTGAACGAAATCAGAGCCCCGCTGTGCTGTGCATACACAGCATAGTGTTTAGCTTCCAATCCCCCACCTACACAAAAACTAAGACAACAGGAAAAGGAGGGAAAAAAAGAACTGGAGAAATTCTCTGATCTGCTGGAAACTGCTTCGTAAGTCTGAGGTATTGCAGACTTGAGTAAAGGTCTCATGACTACCCAGTGTTTAAACCATAGAACAGAATAGTAAAACAGACATAGCCCAAATTAATAAAAACACACGCTCTCTGCCATATCAGCACAAATAGCCAGGGCTTTGGGGTTTTGTCTCCTATATAAAAGAAAGTTTTTTCCAGTGTCACAGAGATCACTGAGTCCATTAATGTTGCACTGGAAAAGGCATTGGGTACTGATTTGGACAGGTATTACACCCAGAGACACATTGAGCATCCACTTATTCAAGCATGTTAAATCATTCTCTGGAGATCTCCCATACTTGCTTGCCTTGAGAACTCTAAGATCAAGGCCAAAATCTGACAGTGGTGTGGCTGAACGCCAGTGGCATGTAAGAGGTCCTTTTACAATAACATATATACATCATTATTTATCCTTCTTTCAAAATGCATTAATGGAGACTTTGGACCACATCTACAGTAATGCAAGTCAAGCTGCTCCACCAGATTTTGTCCTGCTGTCCATAATTTGGTCATTGTAAATAAGGGGCAAAAAATAGGTGGAAAGAAGGGACTCATTGCAGTTGTACAAACTACCAGCTATCAAAACCATATGACTAGATCTCAGTGTGAGGTAAATACGTGATTTACAGGCTAATTCACGGCTCAGGCCACCTCCAGTGAACTTAGATTAGTGAAGAGATGAGTTTGAAAGAGAAAACATATGTAAACAATTGCTGAACCTCCAAAGAAGGTTTCTTCCATGGGGAAGCAAAGGATAAAATTATAGACTATAGATCTGTGAGGGCAGACAGCTAACTTGCAGTTATTCCAGAGTTCTTCCGAAAGTAACAGTGCACATGGTTTGGCTGTGATATGAATTTGAAATCCAAGCCTCTTTTACCTTTTTATTTTTAACAGCTTTTTACTCTCTCCATGTTACTTCACCTTCTGTCTGAAAGCAGTGCCAGAAGCTCATAGGAAAACTCACCCAATGTCGTCAAGGTTGTCGGATTTCACCTATATTTCACACAGGAAAGCTTTATTGCCCCAGGGTTACTCAGAATCTTTCCCTAGCTCACTTTTTCAAAGGCTCGGCTTGATTCGCATCAGTAGCTGTACAGCGTTCACTTTAGGATCCCTCATGCCTCAGGCTGAAGGCTGAAAGTGCAGGAGGTGAACAACAGGTTGGGTTTGAGATCTGGCTTTTACAGAAACCTGGGCTCTATCACTACAGGATTACATTTATATATAAAATAGGATACGGTTTTAAGAGCATGATAACTGATCTCAAGACTAGAACTAACTTCTATCCAGGAGGCTTTTTGGAGCAGCCAAGAGGTAGTTAAACCAAGATGAAAATCAGCAGGAAAAAGATGTGAAAAAGACAGACTTAAGATATATGGAACTTTATCCCATTGTTAACAAACTCAAGAGTTTAGACAAAGTGTGTGACAATATAAAGAGCATAGTCTTTTTTTTTTTTTTTAATATCTGTACAAGGAATCTAGGTAAGGTGCCAACAGCTCTCACTGAGTTGCAGCACTGCAATATAACTGAAATTTAGGAGGACATTTGTCATGAATAGTGTATTAAGGTCTCTGGTTATAACCTGTTTAGGAAGGAGCGAATGAACAAGAGAAGGTATTATGGGTACATAATGGTGGCTTTCTTACTGAAGACATTCCTACTTAGAAGCGCATGAGGAGATGAGGTTCACACAACAGTCCCATATGCCTCATCTGCCCGTTAGTCCCCAACTCCACCAATAGCTTATGAAATCCTTAACTAGATTAAATCTATTTTAACAAAGAGGTAGCAAGAGGAGAAAAAGCAAAGAAAGCTTGTCTCCACATGGCTGTGAAACCAGCCACTGCAAATATGCCCAGATCAAGCCAAATTCAGCCAACACTGTTTGAGCAGCTAGTCAAGATGAAGAATAACAAGGATCAGGTACTGAGACAGAGCTGGGATTCATAAGTGGGAGGATAGTGTCCTGGGGAGGAACCAGAGATACTACCATGGGGCCAAGTGGGAGGTGGGACCGTGGTCTTGGAGGTACAGGCATATAGGGTGTGGGCTTCATTGGTTCTGTTCCATTTAGAATGGTTTGTTTTGGTATTACTGGAAGTTTAGAAATTCAGGATCTCAACTGACTATTGATCATGCAAATGTGTTATTTCTGCGTATGTATATCTGCTGTCTTATAAAGTCTGGCTGAGGTATTTGAGAAAGCAGGAGATGTCACAGATCAGTGAATCAAACAGTCTGAGTTACTCCCTGAGCAACTATCCATAATGAAAAAAACAGAAGAAAATATCTTTTTAATGGGGGACTTCAATTTGGGAGACATATGCAGCCAGCAGTAAACTCCTCTTCAAATTTAAGAAAAATATAAAGATGAATTAATTATGGGCTGGCAGTTGGTGGTAGCCTAGGGACCAACTGTTATTATGAGATTGCACTCCATACAGACAGAGGACAGGACAAACCAATAATAAATACAGTTGACTCTCCAAAATAATTCATTTCTCAAAACTGGGAAATTAGAATGAGATTTAATAGGTAGGAAAAAATAATCAGGAAAATGAGAATGAACATTGGGATTTTTTTAAGAGGAGTTTATGAAGCTATGAGTCCAACTTTGAGTAAATGTAAAACTTTGTTCAAAGGCAAAGGAAATGCACTAATTAGAAATAAGAATGCAACATGTGACAATGGGAAAGAAAGAGACCTTAACACACACAGCAATATAAATTAAACATTATAAAGTGCAGAAAATTGATAAGGGAAGCTAAAGACATCAAAGAAAATCCCATGGTTAGTAGCATTAATGACAATGAACTTAATTTTTAGGAATAATTAGGAACAAACTAAATCTTACAAATAGCATAAGACCATTTAGTAATGGAAACTGCAAAACTGTCTAAACCATACAGGGTAGGGTCAGGTCTCCATACATTTCTGTTTATCTAATAAGGCTTGAACAATTTGCATCTTCAAAGAATTTATACACTGAGGAGTGCTCTATATCCTGTAATTTTAAAAGTCATTATTAAATTAGTCTTATGGCAACTTTTCTAGTATTTTTTCTAGGGTCAACTTCAAAGTAATCAGTCTATCCTTCTTGTCAGCTCATTTATCTCTGTTTTTAAATATACTGACATGACACCAGCATATTTTCCTTTTCTAGAATTTCTTTGTTATGCCAATATTATTAAAAATTAGCATCAGTGATTGACTGTGTGATTCTGTGGTGAGATTACAAGTCCATCTGATAGAATGTGTAGGTAACGTAATATATCTGAGGGCATTTAAAATTACTATCACTTATTCTAACATACACCAAAAAAAGCCCACTCTGAACTTCAAGGAAATTCCATAACAAGAAAGCAAGCGTTCAATGGAACAAAAAATGGATAATAAATATGAAAAAGATAAGCTTCATAGAGGAACAAGCACTGAATAAAAGTTGTTTCAGATTAATTTCATGGGGAACAAAATTGACTATTCAACAATTTCATGGTCTGAAAACAAATATAAAATCAATGATGTTAAAATACATTAAAATCAACAACATGGGTAGAAAGGCACAAAACGACAGGACCAAGCAACCAGACAGAGTAACCTGAATATCTTGATAAACCAAGTTAAAAAAAAAGGTATATCTTAACACCGTTGCCAGGCAACATGCAAACAAGGAATGAGGTCATATCTACTGAGTGGTGTCTATATCCTGGGAAGTAGTGACTGTGAAAAGGACCTAGTGTGATGCTGAAGCAAGAAAAAGGGCTCTGGCAAAATGTTTAGGCAAGCAGAAGTTATTGGGCACCATAGAGTGAGAAAGGGTTGAACGTAACAGTCTGTGAAATACCAAAGCTTAGTCTGCATGATCTAATAGACCCTTCTGGCCTAAACTGTGAATGTTGATGGGACTTATTTAATCTGAACGGATTTGTCTATTCCCTGTTAGACATTCCAGGATGTTATTGCTGAATGCAGGGAAATATATAGTGTTTCATAGCTACATGGATTTCCTAAGCTAGAAGGGACCATTATAGTCTGACCTCATGTATAACGGGGCTACTCCAGCTAATTTGCAGCCTGTGGCCCAAAACATGTTGCTGTACCTGCTAAGAAGAACATGAACATGCCTTTCAGGAAATCTGACTCTGATCTTTGATTGCTAAACAAATAAATTAATCAGAAACTCATAAATGAAGATTACATAACTCAAAAAATGCTTCCTTTCTACCCTTGTTGACGCGGACAACTGCCAACTCTCCAACTCTGTCTATAGGATGGACTAGACCTAGGTAACATAAATTATAATGTAAATTATTCCAGCGTTTCACAACAGTTTTTTACCAAATGGTTCTTACATCAAATCAAAACTTTTCGCACAATCAAAGCATATTGATCTAGTGCTAAAATGGGATCCTACCTAACTAGTTTAGTCCTATTCTTTTAGTTATCCTTTAGTTTAGTCCAACAAAATTTTAAGTGATTTTTGAACTTTCCCATCAACGTCCACATTCCGCATACGCTCAACAGTTAGAGGATGCTTTTGAAGCCTTGCAAAGGAAGATTTTTTTTTGCCCCAATGGACATTCAACATCACTTGCCTTTCTGCTTAGACAGACACAGCCACACACACATGCACACACACACACGAAAAAAAAGAACCACTAAGAAGAATGAAAGTCACAGACAATTGGTTTTGTACTGTTTTCTGAACCGGCATCACCATATTTTGTCTAGGTTAATACAATAAACAAAACATGAACTTCCAAGGATAGCTTCAGAGTTTGGAACCCGGTCTTTTCCAGTCTAAATTTTGTCCAGTCCAAGAACAGGATAGTTTTACAAAAGCTTTTTTCTGACTCCATATTTGAATAGTCTCAAATACCTCATGTCACCAAGGACCTGACCTATTCATGGCACAAATCAGAGTATCCCCAAAGCTACTTTAATTAACACCTTCATGCTTGTACAAGGAACTTGTTCTAATGACAAGAAAAATACGGTTTGAAGGAATGTCCCAGACAGATAGTGTTATTTTACTTATGCTCTTGACACCAAAGAGTGGTTTATGCAGGAACTACTAAGCTTGCTCTTCACCATCTGGAGATTTACCCATGCAGAAGAAATTCCCAAGGGGACGGTTAAACTGGTTTTCCAACTGCAAAACAACCTCAGCAAAGACCAACATCTGGCCAAAATATCCTGTCAGGGACCTACACTCACTATGCATAATAAACATGGCTTCCTATTATTCTTGGTTTATATTCTTCTGTCACTTGAGATCATAAGGGAAAAAAAAGCAGCAGATAGAAAGGAGAAAGGAAGGCAGAAATGATATAGTAGAAAATACCAGTATTTTCAGAAACTGTAAATTTAAAACGGCATAAGCTTCCTTCAGAACACACAACAACACCATTTTCTACAAGACCTTTGACTTTGTCCTAGAGCCACTAGTCAATGTTCATGATGCTGTTGTGTCACCTCCCACTGGCAAACTGCAGCACACCACAAATATTGTGAATTGTTCTTAGATTTTTCATGACTGAGATTGTGTTCAGTTCCTGAAAGAACTGAACAAATCTGTTCATCCTTTCTTGCATTTCCAGTCATCCATTCTCATCCACTAGAAAGAACACTTCATCTCGAAGAGCTTTTGGAGAACCATCCAGCCTTAATCATCTTACTTCCAATTCACAGGCAGCACTGACTGAAAAATCCCATCGTTTCTTAAATTTCTGTTCTCCATAGCTCCATTTGATCTATAGCAGATATGGTTTTATCACACTAGTAGTCTACAGTACCTGCAGATCAGTGCACAATGAACCCAGCTTGAGTATGTTATACTTTATGCTTGTCTCCAGCCAATTTAGTACTTCTAACACGATGTAAGCTCTGGACAAGCATCTTTCCTACCCTATCTCTTTATGTGGAAAGATCTATTTGTTCGAATAGCTTGCTCCTTAGTGTCTTTTCCAGTCTTCTTTTGATGAACAACTTCTAACTTACTGTTTCCTTCCCACAAAAGAAATTTTCCAGGTAGTTCTTTTCCCATCAGCCCAGGTATCTCTCATCATTGTTCATTAGGAATATATTTATCAGCTCCAA
Organism: Gymnogyps californianus; assembly: GCF_018139145.2. NCBI lineage: Eukaryota > Metazoa > Chordata > Aves > Accipitriformes > Cathartidae > Gymnogyps > Gymnogyps californianus. Next base: position 123,402,249 of record NC_059473.1, on the reverse strand, counting down.
AGCTTAATCCAAGATTTACTTTACCCATCACCTATTTTTTCAGTTTGTTACATGACACCTTCCCAGCCCTCCAACATCCTCAGCCATTCTCCACACCTTTGGTTAGCATAAGGCTGTCAGCATCTCATGCCTTGTCCATGAACCTGCCGCACTGCTTTTTTCCTAGTCCTTCTGCCTGACTCCCTTAAATCCGTCTTCATTCAGATTATTTCTACAGTGTAATACCGGAAAAGGGAAAAATCCTATCTAAGTATCGCCTTGACTGTCTTTTGTACCTTGAGCTTGATTTCAACAACCTTACCAGTCTTCCAACACTCTCTCAACAAAGTTCCCTTCATTTGTTCATCAGCCTTTTCATTGTGAAAAATTCTTATATATTTCTAATGTCCTGTGCTATCTGTATCTTCTATTATCTCTTTTCAGTGTGATTAGATAGGCTTGTGCATTTTTTTTATAATTATTGCTGGGTTTTGTTATTTCTGACATGAGAATAAAATGTAAAAAATAGGGGGGGTTTTCCCTTTTTGCTTTTAATAACCCCATAGTTGGGAAATACCTGGGCTTTTGTTTTTCCTCTAATGGGGTATTTATTCCTCTGAGACACTGGTCAGCTAGGAGAATATTTATGTGGTAATAAAAAACTTTAACAGAGGGTTGTTTGGATCTAATAGTCTCAGGTATTTCAACACATCCTTGCTTGTCATGTGTCATGCTGAATTACATCGTGGCCTGCATGTGACAGCAGCCCATAATGTAACCCATGTAATATAGTTTGAAATGTAATGTAGTGAGAGGGAGGCTTAAAGGGAAAAACCACTCTTTCATGCTGGATAAAAGCTGTGGATTCAGAAAGAAAGCAACTTCAAACTGCTGGGGAACAGGAAAAGATTAAATGATAGCTCGGCAACAAGTCTACAAAGAAATCTGCAATAATAGATTAAATGATACCTGTAACACATTACATTAATATTAATAACTTTCATTAATATTTTTCCATTTTACAGCACAGATCATTTTTTGTCTGAGTCATCAAATCACTACTAAATGTTAATTTGTCAATTCACGTTTGGCAAATTATAAACGGTTTATAATTAAATACAAATACAGAAAGGTAAATAAACGTTCACAGAGGATAAATGGCTGACTGGGACACAGAGACAGAGCCAGGGAGAGAAACCAGGTGTCCTGGTTCTCAGGACTGAGCTTTAGCCTTTTGGTAACATCTCTTTCCACCAATCATGCACTTACACTAATATATCATGGCTTCAGAAAAGACTTACTTCTTTACTGAATAGTATGGCTGTATCAGGGAGGAAAAGAGAGAGAGGGTACGACAGATTTCCATTTGAGGTAAAGGAATGAAAAAGTCCTTCTGTTCTCACAGAGGATCTGATTCTCTAGGGAAATTATGCTATTTGCCTAGATGAGGGAAAAAAAGAAATAAAGAAAAAAAAAACCTGTTTTTTTCTGGCAGAAATGGTGAAATTTCACCCTTCAGCAATTTGGTGAAAACTGATAGCTGTGGACACTTCTCAGCCTGGGTAGCACAGCAAAAGACTGCACCATGCAAACTGGCAGATGCAAAGAGAGAGAGAGAGGAAAAAAAAATTGCACTTCAAAACCGTACGCCAGGCTGTCCAGCTCAGTTAATCTGCTCTGCAGTCCTCCCTGCTTGCACAGGGCTGGTGTAAACTTGGAGAGGGGAGAACTGTGCTCATTTTTGCCAGCTGAGAATCCAGCACGTGATAAAACAGATCACTATGAACCACTGGTGAAGGGGCTGCAGTTGGGGAATATGTTCTTTAACTAACCTGTGCTCGGTCGAAGTCCTTCTTTCCTGCACGAGACACGAACAGGAATCACAACACAGATCAGACCAGCTAGGTCTAGCTCATCTTTGGAGCTGCAAAGGGAAGCAGGGCCATGACATGGCTTTGCAGGAGAGGGAAATACAGGCCAAGCCACAAAGGAGCATGGTGAAAAATCCTAACAAAGGACAAAACGTGCTTGCTTTATTTTGCACAAATCAACACTGGAAAATAAGCTCAATTTTAAACCTGGAAAAAAATTACAGATGACAGCTAGTCACTAGAAAAGGCCATTGCATTTAGATCAAGTGGCTTCAAGTGAACAATCCATTTTGACCAGACTTCTTTTCCCTTTGAATGTCATGATGAATTAAAAGATTAATGTTATTAACATTTAATTATTACATCATAAATACTATACAATGCCATATACTATTTTCAAAGCAGAGCATGCAATTTGAATTGCTGATATAAAATTATAATAAACATTGCAGTTTATTATTATTATTATTATTATTATTATTATTATTACTAAATTTCAAATTAAGTTTCAGGATCACCTGGCTTTGAAACAAGAACAAATTCCAAGGGTTTTTCCTTGCAGAATGGAAATGTGGGTCTCTATTTTTGGAGAGTCTCTACCTTAACCTAGTTTAAGGTCACTGTATCAGAAAAGGGGGAGCCATTTCCAAGATCATCAATGGCTTGTCAGGGGAGGACAAGCCTGTAAACAACATTTAGTTTGCCATTTAGCGCATCTTAGTGTGTGCCTCAAAAGGGAATGGTGCTTTTGGCAATGCGCTGCAGTGAGAATCAGCCCAGAATTTAAGTAACATAACAGGAACAACAGGGATAACATTCAGGAATACAGTAACGTCAGATATGAATGAACACTTAAACATCCATTTGAGTGATGTTTGGTCAATAATTAGGGAAACCTTGCCATAGAGAATTCAGTAGGAAGCTATAAAAGTGCCTGGGTATAATATTCCGAAGTGTCTAGTGCTATTTGAGATGTGCCGGGGTACCTGAGACAGCCACATAAGTGTGGCAGATATGTCCCAGGATCTATAGGAGACCAACACCCACCTGGTCTGGCAGCTGGAAGCCCGGTGGAAAACCTAGGGTATCTCCGATGGCACTGAAGACTTAAGTTTACGAACATACGTTGAGCCCCCTGTTTCTTTCCATTGACTATAAACGGAACTGGAGGAAACTGGTTCTGATATAGACACTTATGGATCTATTTAGTCACTCACACATAGGCACCTTCTACCATCCGAGACCTCATAGGTTTCCCCTCTGGCCTCCAGCTGCCACTCCAGAAGGCTGCTGGTTTCCATCAGTCCTATGTCATATCTGTCAGTGTTGTGCAGCTGTCTGGGATATCCAGAAGTACCTCAAATGGCACAAGAAGCCTATGTTAAGGCAACTGAATTCTGTTACTATAATAGGATTCAGCTTCAGATTTAGAAAAAGCTCTAGATTCAGTTATTAAACACAGGCTTCTAGTGACATTTGAGATGCTTCAACGTTCCTGAGACATCTGCACAACACTGGCAGATGTGACAGAAGCCTTACAGGAGACCCACAAGGTCTGGAGCAGAAACTGGAGGCCAAATGGAAAACCTTACAGTGCCAGAAGTGGCACAATTTGTGTAGGGAACTGAATTTTTCCCAAGTCAACATAGCCAACAGTCTAGTTGACTGTCCGCATGATCAGATGGAGGTGTCTGCTCCAGGATGAGATTGCTATCTGCCCAAGCTCTGTTGGCTGTATTGTTAAGATCTCCCTTGACTTAATGGGAACTTCAATACACAGCTTAAGTAAAGGCACTACCTCTACAGATGCAATTCTGAAACTGAATTCTGATTTAGTGTTTGTCGGATGAACGTCACTCTCAGATTTTAGAGGAAGGAGTGAGCATCTCTTTTGTATTAAGGAACAGATTTTTCTGAAGAAGGTTTCGTCCTAAAGTTCCCACTACTTCCACTGGTCTCTCAGGCACTCATACATAAATAATATGGGAAGAGATGACATGTTTGCCTAGTTCAGCTCAGACGTGGACTTCTCCCTAAGACCTCTGTTGCAGATTCAGATAGTAACACTTTAAAAGAGCTCTTAAATACTTTGCTAGCAATTTAAATCTGCAAGTTTGGAGCTCAGCAGAGGTATCTTTTCTAGTAGATTCTGAATATCACACTTTATGCTCCTGTAGTTAGTGTTGACACTTAAGTCAAAGTGAGGTAGTTCTTCAGTGTATCTACAATAGACTGAAGGTGTTGCTTTGAGAGAAGGGGTGTGAAGAGTAGCGTAGACATACTCTATAGCCTGGTAAAATGTTATTCTCTCCAGGAGGTAAGGAAATGTCATGTTCTGCTGAACGTCAATGCTTTTCAAAGCTTTCTGCCTCTGCCCTTAATAGGCAGGATGTCTGTGCCTGTACTTCTGCAAAGAGTAAACTTGGGGCAGATTTGAGATTAATTTAACTTCCTAATCAAATCACTAACCTTGCTGAAGTGATTTTTTTTAGATTTGGAGAATGTTGGCTATGACCTCAAAAGCATTCCTGCCTGGCCTCAAATTCTCACTCTGTCCTTTTTGCCTTGTCACAACATTACACGATAAACATCAGGAGGCAACGCAGCCTGTGGCAGAAGGGTCCAGGCATAACTGGCCGTGAAGGCTGATGGGATTTGTAGGCAGGTTGTGTACATGGGAAATTTGGTCTCAAAGAAATGAGCTTCAGTAACACACATGGCTAACAACTCCAAGACCTCGCTCTGCACATATGTAGCCAATGAGATTTCTATATTGAATAAAGAATTCACTCTGAAATTCCATCTACCCTGCCTTTTTCTTCCTTTACAGCATTTCAGGGGTAACACAATAGCCAAGTAATGCAATAATAACAAAAATAAGTCTAACAAGCTACGCTTGATTCCACTACAGCGCAGCCTATAAGGGCAATCTTTTCTTTCTTTTAATAATGCTTTTAGTGCACAAATTTAACAGAATTATGCCCTAATTATAGTGGAATTTTTTTTATTTGCCACTGGGAGGAAATAGAGCAGATGAAGCTGTTTGAGAGTGCATGGTTCATACAGCTGTATTAAATGCTTCCAACTGCTGTCTTTATGGTTGTTAACAAGTCAGGACCAGACATGCATGCATTTTCTGAGTGCCTTTGAGGATGGCATGGATTATACTTGTATTTTTATTAGAGCTGCTCAACTCATTCACTGAGAAATAATGTCTGACCATACTTTCAGAACTGTCATCTATAACTCAACAAGAAATAAACACATCCCTAAAGACAGACAAGTCACAAAGCAGATAACTTGGGGTCTAAAAGTTAGTTGTCTGTATCTAGTCTAGACCACTTACACTTCCTTTGGAATCAACGCAGGAAAATAAGCAGTTCCTGAAGCAGTTCATTTCTCCCTAAAAGAGATGTGTAGAGTAGGTCACCAAATGGACTCTCAGAGGATCCCTATTTCTTTCCATCAATTTTAAAGAGAGCCTGGGGTGAGTACTTCTCAGGTAGAAATCTAATTTTTAGACATGTACATTTGGGTGAAATTAATCCTACACAAAAAGCTTAATTCTTTTAGGATATAGACTAAAGCTGAAGAAATTCAGTGGGCAGACTTACACATTCTTTAGCAGGCAGGACAAAAAAAAAGACAATCAAGTCTCCCGACCTTGCTAGCTTCTGCACCTTCCTCCACTCTATCTACGGAGTTGTTCATTCCCGTCCTGATGTAATCAGTGCATACATAGTTATACCCACATAGATCGGATTACAAGCTGGCAGCATGGGAGTCTAGATTTGGAATCACTTTGGCCTTGTGATATTTTGAGTGCCAAGTGTGAAACAGGTGCTTGATTTTCATAAAATCATGATCACACATGCTAACCCACACCAAAGCAAATAAAGCAAAGTTGCTATCCAAAACCAAAGACATCCAAAGTAACTGGTTTTCAAATATAGATTTTCAAAAGCCATAGCTTATATCATCATCTCATGTCATTGATGTAAATCCAGAATAACTTGAATAGTTCCATTAACGAAACAGGTGTTGGTTGGCTCTTCGACTGCTGGCAAATCCAATAGACCAGGTTCAGATTACTGATTACTGGTAAGTCTCAATAAAGTTTTAAATATTGAAATGTTTTATCTTAGTTTCCAAACCATGGCTCAGCAAGCAATTTGCATTGAAAAGATAATTTTGCCTTTTTTCTCTCTTTTACTAGATTGCCTATCAACAGCAGTTTGCACATCATCCTCAGCAAATGTTTGTAACACCTCAAGATCATCGTAGCACAATACAATCTGGAAAAGATCCCAACAGGAACAAAATTCCATTTAGAAATTGTCAAGTGTTTATCATTTTCTTCCTAGTTGTGGCTGATATAATAGGAACAAGAGGTGGATAAGATCAGCTAGTTAATATTAGTTCTCAGGTTCCCAGTTTTGCCTGGGAAGTTTTTCCTTCTTGTTCATTGAAGAGTGTCCAGCTCTTGGGGGAAGCAAGGTAGGTGGCTATTCACCCTAGCAAGAAGTTTAAAGTGACAAAGTTTAAAAAAATCACAAGCATAAATCATTTATTATGTTTGCAATAAGTGAGTTTTTTTGTTAGAACTGGCAAATTACCAATAATAATCAATCCTTTTTTTTTTTTAGGAATTTTCTGAGGAAATAAATTTTATGGGGACTGAGGAGAACCAGAAGTCCACCTGCCTAATCAGAAGAACAGAATGAAACCAGTGCTGCATGAAAAAAGATGATCACCAATTCCTCGTACAGACCAATTAGACCAAAGAAGAATGTTCTTTTGGTGTTGCATTTAGTCTGTACGGCTTTGACTTCAATTCCCATCTCTGCCCTATAATTACTGTGTGACTTGGTTAAAACATTTACTTTCCCTGTATTTTTGATTTTTCATATTTATGGTGGGAAAATAATAGTTCTTACCCTCATGAGGGGTTGTATAGCTCATTATTGTTTGATAGATGTCTTCTGGGGATGTTTTAAGTAGAATCATTCGTCTCTTGAGGCCAAAATGACCTCCCCAGGTCCCTCTTGGCCCAATTTTCTAAGCCTCTGTGATTGCTTTTTAGATGCTGCCATAATAGAGAGCATACGATGACCTAGACAGATACTTTTAAATGACTCAACCAACAGAGCATCTGTGGTTACCTCTGGGAGACTCTTTCACAAATGATCTAACAGCCACTTAAGAAGTTTGTCTAGATATCCAGCCTCATTTTTCCTGTGCTCATTTTCATCTCTTTGCCCCTAGTTATGAATCTGTGAACCACCCTCGACAATCCCTCTCCCTCCTCACTGCACACATCCTTCAAATGCTCACAGAACTGCAAACATCTTCTCACAACACAGTTGGGGACAGCAGGGAAGAGGAGCGGATGAGCACCTCTTTTGAGCCCCCAAGCACTCAGGAAGAGAGCGCACTGCCTGCAGAGATGCCCATGTGGATTGTCTATATTAGAGCAGTGAGCACCTGAGGAGAAGCCCACCTGGTGAGTGAGCTTGCTTTCATTTTTTAAAAAAAATCATCGAATAGTATTTGCCTTACGATCTTAATTCAAGCACTTAATTAAAGCCAACAGAGGATTCTAAAGTGAGGACAAAAATTAGAGCAACAACTTTTTAATTATGCTGTAGGCATTTTCTCTCTTACTTATTCTTTCTCCAAAAATCAAACAACTCCTCCTCTAAATACACATTTAGACAAAGACAATGGCACAGTGATATTATGGTCTAGAGCTTGCTTAGTGCTCAGCAAGCAAGTACTGGAGATTGTCTGCCCAAATCCATGACCTAAATAACATGATCACCCCTTACCAAGGATCACCCCTGGGTCACTCCTTAGCATCCCTTTCCCCAAGTCATGGGAAAGGAGTAGAAGAAAGACGGGACAGGAGGTAGCTTAAACAGTGGTTCCTTCCAGGAACCTCTAGCAAGTGGAAAAACTTTCTAGTCATGGAGGAGTGTTATTCTTTCAGCGGTATAGCAAGTTGCTGCCTGCCTCCAGAGAGTGGGAGAAATGAAAAGACTCCTGTCATCTCCTGGAACAACACAGCTCCTGCCTGTCAACAGCAAAGAGCTGAACCGACGTCACCCACTCTTGTTCTGCAGTATTACTAGTTGCATAACAAAAAGTTTTGTCTTTACAGACAGCAGGTGATTTTGTATTACTTGGGATGGACAGAGTAATATTGATGTAGAAATGGTCAAGCTTTAAAAGGAGGTCCTACTCAAGTCTGACGGAAATAGCTTAATGCAGGACCCATTGCAAAAGAAAGAGGATGTTCTTGTCGTATCAATCCATGTAAAAATACGAACAGAGTTACTTCCTTTCTGACTGTAACACCTCCTATGATTTTATCAGTCCTGTCTGCTTAAAGGCACCCTGTGTCAATCTTCAAAAAGAGACAGAAGATACAATCCTCCTTGTAGAAAAAGTCTGACTTAACAAAACTATGGTTTGTGCTAAGCTTCATTCAAGAGGACACATTTATTGAAGTCTGTGGAACTTGCCAGGGTAAGTCTCAGTGGATCATGTCCACAGTTTCATCAAAAAAGCATATTAAAGAACTGGGGTCTTAGGAAAATAAACCTTACACCAAACAGAAGATCTTAAGCACAGTCCACACAAAAATAACATTCAAATTTCAAACAGCCTCCTTACCTACACTCACTCTGCCATCGGTTGCTGGAATGACCAATTCCTCAATTGGCACTTTTTTTTTTCTTTTGATCTAGAAGGAAAGGAAGAAAAACAAAAATTGAAAGGAGGAGAACATTTTGAACATTTCTGCAGGTTGTCCATAGTCACAGTTACACAGACCTAAAAACTGATCAGAGCAAGTCTTGCTAACGGAGAGGGAAGAGATTGTGGTCAGGATTGCAGAACTGGATCTAATTATGGAATGGGCATTCATTTGTAAGAACATTGTCTTTGTGTGAACAGGATCAAATGTCTCATGTCTCAGCCTTTCTAGGACAACAGGCTGGAGATATTTCTTGACTTGCCTTTGTTTGTGCTGAATGGTTGGACTGGTGTGTCTACCTCACTTAGCCTCTGCATTCAGGACATCCCAGCTGTGACTCCCAGGGTGCAAAACCCATCATATATTGTTAGAGCAGGGAGACAAACCAGCCAAAAACTTTTCTGAGATTAGATATAATTTTTCATAATCCTTTTCTGAAAAATAAGGGACAATACAGTGGAGATGGAAAATCAGTCATATTCTGCTTCATTCTAACCTTTGGAGTGTCAAATGATGGAATAAAACCAATTATATTTGGCTGAAGAGCAGGATTTTGAGTTGTCAGGAAATTATAGTGTTCTTTAAATATAATGTAAATGTCTAAATTGGCCTGAAACAAAATCATTGCAATATTTCACGTCAATAAGAAACCCCCTGTGGCTCAGAGAAACTGAAATTATTTCAGTGTCACTGCTGAAAGTAAGAACCATGACTTAACAAGAGTGTCCTCTTTATGCAAGATATAAAGGCAACTTCCAGAACCCCACAAAGCCTGGGGGTTTATCCTTGCTCTTCCTAGGATAAAGTCATAGTCCTAGAGCAAGAAAACTAGTTTGGGTAACTCTGTCTCCAACCAGACTCCTCTGGGTATTTATACTCCTTGCTGCAGAGATGGGACTTGACCTAGACAGAGTTAACGCTTGTAAAGCTCTGAAACTCTTAATTTTGTAACAGAAATCTGTGAAGCTCTAAGATTACTGGTTTTTACAGCTCTGTCTGTACTAGTAAACTCAACAGGGTTTGGACATGGCCTGAGCCAGGGTCCTTGTCTTTCTATACTGCTTAATTGTTAGGACACTCTCTTGCATGGATTTGACCTATGCCAACTCACATTCTCCCAGACAATGCCCCAGCATGGGTTCATGGGTAAGTCAGGATAGTCCTAGAAAAATCCAGTCTTTATCTGGAGAAAACTTCATCAAACCTGAGATGTTAAAAAACATAATAATAATGATCTGTAAAGTCACATGGACCAATCAGTTTTTCCTTTTCTGACTTATTTTGCTTAATTTCTCTTAAAAGACAGGATAGCCCAATGTAGCCCCAGTTGGAATCATTCCTATCTGTTCAATAAGCCTCTTGTCTGACGTTTCACAAAACATTTCATTGCTCCATGTTTTACCTCCTCATCTGTAATCATTCTGTCTCTTGTCTCTTATTATTGTTTCTTATTTATTTAAATATCAAGAATATGTCTAACTGAGAAAAAAAGCCTGGATTTGGATTGCAGCATTTTGCTGTCCCTGGGTTACGTTTATCTCTGAAAGAACAGGGACAGAAAAAAGAGGAAGAAGATGTAGAGGCAACATCAGTAAAACATGTCCTAATAATGTGACCTCCCCTCCAAATGGTGAGGTGGACTAGATACTAAAAAGAATTTCACCTAAAGGGTTTTAAATCTGAATTTTAAAAAATGCCAAAAAGAATCAAACCACCATGTTAAATATCATCATACCTACCAAATAATTCAGTATAGCAGTACTTTCTCATCTCAGATCTATCTGTCACTTGAAAACTTCTGGCTGTGTAACGTATTTTTTAATTTACCTTCTTTACGTTTTTTACCGTGGTTTTGGAGGAGACTCAGGAGACCGTATGAATCATTTTCTACCCTGTTGCAATGCACTCTAAAGAGACTGACTACATGGATCTTATCCTGGAACTTCAACACCTTTGACTGGCTATTAGCTGCTTTCTCATTCTCTTTAGCATGTCAGAAGAGTGTAGGGAGTGCATCCTGAACAGTTGCCTTTCTTTTTTATGATCTTTGTCATTAAAATGACAAATATGGAGCATCTATCAAAAAAGCATGGTAATTCGTGTTTTTAATGTGAGAAATGCATTGAGAACAAGGAGACAGTACATAAAATGTCCAAGCTAGCTCTTAAAAATGATCAGATGTCTTCTGAGAAGTTTGAAAATTTTCATTATTTGTAATGTTAATATTAAAAAATAATTTCATGGAATGAAGCCATTCCCCAGAGTTGACACGTAAGACAGGGACACGTTCTATCTGGTGGATATGATTCACATAAATATCTGAGACTGATATATTTCTATTCTCAGCCAAATCAGTGGTAAAAATCTCAGTCAGAAAAGGATAATACTGAATATCATTGAAACTTCCATTCAATGCTTTGAATGTGCTCTTTCACACCCCAGCCTACCTAGCTGCTGCTTATGTGGGCCCAATTATTCTCTGGCATTAGTCATTAATGGATTTATTCTCTCAATAGACTTGTGACCATGGAAGCAAATATTTTTTTCTGCTTTACATAGACACACCAGAACTAAAGAAAGGTATAAAACTGTCTGCCTTTGAGCCTGGTGCCCTTATTTAATCACAGAACATGGGAAGCGACTGTAATAATCTTTCCCACCTTGTCCCAAACTTACTTATATCCTGGTGCTTAGGATCAAAGAATATCTCAGTTCCTTGCCCTCATATCCTCATTCAGTCTTTGGCGTTGTAGATGGGTGTGCCAGAAAGGGCCCCTCATATTCCCAGTAGTAGGGATTATTTTTGTCACATCGACACTTGTCCAGAAGATACTAAACTAAGAATGCTTATTTATTCCATGAACACAAGTTATACATCACCCTCACTCTCCCCTAATCTGTTTTTTTTAAATCATCTTCGGTAAATAAATTATGGAAAGCTTTGCCATAAGATTGACTTGGGAACAGCTCTTAAAAGAGAATATATCTTTTCCCACTAACCCTTATCTGGCTGACGATCATAATGGTTTGGGAAGTGAAAAGGCAGGATTACCAATGCTGAAAGGTAAGAAAGTGCCTGTCGCACTAATCTGAAAGTATTTGGATTATTATGTGGATTACTTCTGTAAACTTGTGTACACTGAGCTGGCAATAGTACTGCGTATTTATACCTGAGGCAAATGAATAAAATCACAAGCATAAGCAAGCATGCACACTGCTGTAGGAATCACGGGGTGAATTGGTTCTGTAGGAACCAGGGAGGTACCTCCACATAGTAAAAAAAATAGACTCTTGGTTGCCTAAAAACCTTAAACACAAAACAGATAAATAGGAAAGTACATCTCCAAATTGAAAACTCACGACAATGAGACAAATTTTCCCCTGTCTTGTGCTGATGTTATTTATGAGGAGGTAGGGTTGGACTGAAAAATCTCTGGATCTCACAGCACAGCTGAGGTCTCAGTATTTCCCTTTTTGTGCTGGAGACTGTGTGGAAAGTTATCTTTGATCAGGGCTTGAACTGTATTATTCAGAAAAAAAAAAGGTGGATCCAAATTTCCTTTTATATCCTTTAGAAAAAAAGGTGCCCACATCACAAGCTATGGATAATGTACATATGATTCTCCTGAAATTATGAGCCTGAACTGGCTTTGGCCATACATAAGTCTTTTTTTCCAATTGTCTTTGCTATGTTATCAATCAGTCTTCATTTCTTACTTTTTCCCACCTCTGTCTTTGATATTCCCATGCTCTATTTCCCACTGCCTTCACTGTTTTCCTTGTACGGGAAGTAATTTTGTATAGCATCTCCAGCCACTCTTTCCTTCTTCTGCTGCAAGATAAACTTCTCACTCCCTCTGGAAAGAATCGGCATATGGGATGCTGCTGTCCCATGGTTGTTCTGCTGTATCTTTCAGTAACCCTCAGTGACTTCCCTGCTTCACCTGTGTGTTTTCAATCTCTTCAAAAACACATTCCCAATCACTCTTATTAATATCCTCCTGTTCCCTACAGTTTTTCACAGCTGTCCCCAGGAAGAAACAAAACAAACAAAAAAGGAAAGCAAATTTCCAGACAGATTTAACTTTACATCTAGGATTTCCCAGAATTTATAATCTTAGAAAAGACATTCAAACACTTTTCACCTACTTTTTGATGTCTACATTGCACTTCCAAATTTCTTACTGTAGATTCCCTTTCCTTTCAATGGGAGAAAACAGTTTTAAGGGTGTGATTCATCTGACCCACTTTCTAAGGATGAACAAACTCCCACACCAGAGTGGTCTCTTTCTCTCTGCTGCTATTATAGGGGGTCTAAACAACCAATTCTAACATAGACATCTGCATGATAGACATCTACGCTGTAGGCATCTACACCTAGTCAGATGACTGCCAGATTAAACTTGGCAAAAATGAGCCATTCATCTGCTCTAATGTCCTAAGCAACTAAAGGGGCAAATTCTCCTTTGGTGTACACTCCTAGCCAAATGCATGACTCCTAGCAACACAAAATTGATCTTATTTTCAAAGACCAACATCACATTAAAAAATCAAAGGCCAAGTTTTACTGAGACATAGTTAGAAACTTGGCATAGTTTTGTTTGGTATTTTAACCTTATTGCTTTGACTCCATACACACTGAACAGATTATGAATTACTGCAACTGAAGAGAATTGCTATCACATCATTCACCTGCAGCTTAAGATGATAATATAAAGTTATAAAGGAGAGTCAGTAAATCTCTCTCCTTCATCTGAATTTTAACTGGAGAAGCTCAAATATTCACATTGTTCCCAAGTGCAACCTCAAGGTGTTCTTGGGCTGCAGCAGCAAACTCTGGGCCAGCTGTGAGAGGACTTCCATTGAACACAGCCAGCGCAAATGCATTTGTCTTCATCCATCTCTTCTTTACATTTCAGCTTTGACTATTTTTTTCCTTTCCTGAGAATAGTCTGAAGTTCTAGCAATGTCCTTGGAGAAATACCTTGCCTGAAAGCAACATTTGGTTAAAATTACGGTGGAAAACAAACAATGCTAGCTGCTGCCATGTTTCCCTGAAATTCCTCTTCTGCTATTAAGCAAGAGTCTCAGTTCAGCAAAGAAAGGGAAGACTGGGATTTTTGTTGGTTATGTGGAGTTTTTTTTATTATTACTATTTAAATTTGTTTTATATCTCCAGAAGTAGCCAGACTAATATTTTTACTCTCTTGCCACTTTGTGGAGCAGGTATAGAGTATGACACAGTCAATCTGCTTTGCTCAACTGGTCTGCCACTGCCTGGACAGTATTTTATGTACTGGTGCTTTACATTGGTTACTTTTTCCCTAAACTACTGAAACTCTGACAAGCAATTGCTTCCCTTGTCTGCTCTATTGTCTCTATTGTTTTCTTTCTTGGATCACATTTTCAAGTTTACCACCTTTCCTGAGTTTAAACTTCTCACTTGCATGCCTTAGCTCTGTGGCTAGAAATCAAACTTTGGATTCATCTTGGCAAAACTAGCAAGAATTTTAGTCATCCAGGTTCTTTTCATAGAATCATAGAATCATAGAATCTTAGAAACATAGAATGGTTTGGGTTGGAAGGGTCATCTAGTTCAACCCCCCTGCAATGAGCAGGGACATCTTCAACTAGATCAGGTTGCTCAGAGTCCCGCCCAACCTGACCTTGAATGTTTCCAGGGATGGGGCATCTACCACCTCTCTGGGCAACCTGTGCCAGTGTTTTACCACCCTCATCGTAAACAACTTCTTCCTTATATCTGGTCTGAATCTCCCCTCCTTTAGTTTAAAACCATTACCCCTTGTTCTATTGCAACAGGCCCTACTAAAAAGTCTGTCCCCATCTTTCTTATAAGCCCCCTTTAAGTATTGAAAGGCCGCAATAGGGTCTCCCCGGAGCCTTCTCTTCTCCAGGCTGAACAACCCCAACTCTCTCAGCCTGTCCTCATAGGTGAGGTGCTCCAGCCCTCTGATCATCTTTGTGGCCCTTCTCTGGACCTGCTCCAACAGGTCCATGTCCTTCTTATGTTGGGGGCCCCAGATCTGAATGCAGTACTCCAGGCTGGTGCCTCACGAGAGCAGGATAGAGGGGCAGAATCACATCCCTCGACCTGCTGGCCACACTTCTTTTGATGCAGCCCAGGATACGGTCGGCTTTCTGGGCTGTGAGCACACATTGCCGGGTCATGTCCAGCTTTTCATCCACCGGTACCCACAAGTCCTTCTCCAAAGGGCTGCTCTCAATCCCTTCATCCCCCAGCCTGTATTGATACCGGGGATTGCTCCGCCGCACGTGCAGGACAATAGGCTGTTACAGCATAGAAAAAGCTATTCTAGGGCACAGTTCCTTTTGTCTTGGTGATCAGTTGGGAAGGGAATTCAGGACAACTGGCTCAGAGATAAACATGCATGCTGCAAAGTTAAGTGAGATTAATTCCACTCCTGGTATCCAGTTCTCTACTCTGCCTGCCAACAAGACAGTACTTCGTGTTTCCTTTTCCCTCTCATCACTGTCGCCCAGGTTATCTCCTTGGTACCAAACGACAATGCAGAATTTCTCCATCAAACTATCTTCACTCATTCACCTGGACAACCACTTCTTTCATGGCCTTAAAACACAACTGTCGATTCATCCAGGACATGAACCAGCTTGATTTCTGTGTTTTGCATAATTCAGAGAACAGTGCTTATTGAAAAGTGGTGTTTTTTTTTAAATAAGTAGATACAATATTCGCTAGGGAGAAAAGGTGTGTCTGATAACATCCAGAAATTTAAAAAAAAAAAAAAATGTGAGAAAGCAACTATTCTTGTCCTAGCAAGTGAAACTGAAAGTCAGTGTTGGTGATCCTATCTTTACAGAAAGAAAAGAGTGTTTATTAAAAATTGAACTGCACAGACAGATTGCTTCTAAACTATTTCTTAATACTGGGGGGCACAGAGGAGGTACTGAAAGAGTAATGCATTCATTGTGTTGTGAACTGAAGTACTGTACGTAAAGCTCATCCTGAACCTCCTGAAATCTATAGTAACATGAACATCATTATCACATATCAGAGTGGATAAGTTTCCTATAGGAATTAATGTCTCCAAAAAGTGAAGGTCTCTAATGACTGAGCTGCAGGGTCACTTTTATCTCCTGTTCAGCAGGACTTCACAAGATAAATTGCAGTGCAGCAATGCCTGAACAGGTACAGCATTGCATGGACTAGAAGTAAAATAGGTATTAAAACTTGATGTCAAACCTGAGTTACGAAGCCCCGTTTGGAGGATCAGAGTTGTCTTAACATCACATTAATATAGCTAGACTCCATCCAGGTCTAGGATCACTTGTTACTTGAATACTTAGGTGAAGTGCCTCAGTGTTGAACTCCCAGCCATCCTGCGTTTGGGCTTACCTGGGCAGACCCAAAGCAGGTTTTTCTGATTATGGCAGAAGAGATACATCAAGTCAGATTGAGCTCATCTAAATTTCCTCATCTAAAAATCAGATGTTTAA
Source organism: Gymnogyps californianus (assembly GCF_018139145.2). NCBI lineage: Eukaryota > Metazoa > Chordata > Aves > Accipitriformes > Cathartidae > Gymnogyps > Gymnogyps californianus. Next base: position 123,386,145 of record NC_059473.1, on the reverse strand, counting down.
TCCTGTTTTTCTCTATAACCAATGCAGAAAATAATTTTCATCCTGTTTTCTGGAGATATAGTCTATTGACTACAGCAGGAACCTAGATTACTGGTTAGATGGGAAACTTGTCCCTTGTTAAAGCTGCAGGGACATGACAAAGCTGTTGAACAGGCCATGTGAAGCTACAGGACATGACATGAGAAACTGCTGGCTGTGACAGGTAGCAGTGTGAGAAGCTGAGAAAAGTTACAGGGATGGGACCTCCGTGAGGGATGGCTGGACTTCACAGGTGGTTAAGGGGGGGGTTATGTGAGAAACATCAAATTTCACAGATAATTGGAGGGGATTATTGGGGACCTCTTGGTTCACTCAGACCAGAAATTTGTCTAACCATACCAAGAGTCAAACCTACTTCTACAGTCAAAAGTACCAGAAAGATGGGATGGGATGGGATGGGATGGGATGGGATGGGATGGGATGGGATGGGGTGGGGTGGGGTGGGGTGGGGTGGAATGGGACAGGCAGAGTGCTTTCCCTGGATTGACAGAGACCAAACATTCTTGTGCCAAAAAAACCACCATGGGTTGTCTCTCTTTCCCTGGCACAATCAATATACATTATTACATATATAAAGAACAGCTTAAGCTGAAAGAATAGATGAAGCCATCCTCAAAGGTAAACTGTCACTCCATGATTAAGCTTCTGTCCTGAGAGGCTAAAATACTCCTCTTTCATAAACAGACAGGAATATTGAGCCCGAATATCCTAACTCATCTACAAAGTTTACATATATACCAGTAAACTAAATAATCCCAGGTCCTGCTTTCTGGCCAACTGCATGATCTGGTCACTTCCATATTATGAAACCCTCATAGCCTCAAATCACGGTGGCTGCATCTAGCCTGCTTGTTAGGAATAGTTTCAGGCCCGCTCCAGCACATGAACTGTGCCTGGGAATTGTTTAAAAAGTGCTAATTTTCCCTGAACAAAACTGTACCAGGGACCATAATGAGTTCTGGTGCCTGAATGTGAGCCTTGGTACTGTTTAATTTTCTACAATAGATATAATCATATAAATGAGCCACTGCTTTTATTTAAAGAATTTCAACCTGATACTTTACTTTTAATTCAGTCCAAAACTCTTTTTTTTGGCTTAGCCAAATTCCCCTTTGGCCTGCAGTCAATCAGAAAAGAAAGAAAAAAAAAAAAGACAACTTGGTTTAACCACAATAATAAGCACGATTTGAAGAAAGCAAGCATGACCAGGGAAGGTGGGAGGGCTTCAGCTGCCTTTTGATTTGTTTTACACCAAGATCATCATACTGCAATCAGTTTGTAACATCTTTTTTATAATGCCTCATATTTCATCCTTAATTATTTCTCATTTTCTCTGATCTGACTGAAATAAAACCTGGAACAATTGGCTTCAGCAGGGCAAAGCCTGGTAGGAAGAGTACACTATAAATACAGTCTAGAAAGATATAGCTATTGCCTTTATTTGACAACCTAACTGTTCCCCTAGCACTCATCCACCAGCCTTATAAAAGGAAATGTAGTTACTGAGGTCCAAATTCACCGTTAGCTTAAGTGTGTGCAATTCCACTGAAGTCAACACAATTGTGTTCGTTTACTTTCACGGTGAATTGGGACCCAGACCTTTACTGAAGTAATAAAAGGTCAGTCAAACATACAGGCAAGAGACCAACTTCTTGTTTAAATGAAAGCCGTGGCTATGCTCAAAGTTCTTGACATAGATGATAGCATCAGTTAACAAATGAGCTGAACAGGCAGTAAAAGAATAAGCATTGGGGTGTATAAGTTACAGAGGTTTATGGGCATGTTATATTAACTGAGTCATGGTAAGTAATTACACTTTTTCACCTTCTGTAAATGCAGAGAAATATGTCTCAGCTTATCTCATGCTGGAACAGAAGTAAGGTGATAAAATAGTGAGATTGAATACCTTTAAGATAGCATGCAATATTTGCCATTAAAGACAAAATGAGTCTGATACAAATGAGTCTTTCCTACATTTATGTATAATTCCCTCTGAAGACATTAGGTTTTGTTGGAAGAACTGAAAGCCTAAATTGGCTCATGAAAACAACACAATTTGTCTTGCAGTCACTCCGTTGTGTTTGGGAAGCTCATAGAGTATCTACAGCTTCGCCTCACCAATCGCATCTAAGGTAGCAGGAGTTGTAGTACGTAGATAGAAAAAAGGATATGTCCCACTAGCTGGATACAACTTGGTCTCATGGCTAGAGGGTCTCATTTACTCATATTATTACACTGTTTAGGAGCACAACAGGACATCAACTAGGATTCACATTGTCTAAGTTGAATGTATAGCTAGGAAACTAGCTTGAACAGCTAGGTTTAAACCTAGGCTCTCTCTATAGTCAATGGAGACTGTATAATTAGTAGAAGTGATTAGCATCCTGATAGCAATTCTCCACAGCAAAGAGATTTGTGTGTTGCCTGTAGCACAAATGGAAGAAGACATGCATGCAGGAGGACTTTGGAGGGCAATACAGGAGGTGACCCACAGAGTCAAGAGAAAGCCACCAATGACCAATAACAATGATGATAAATACATTAAAAAGCAAGCTTACAGCAGTGAACCTACAACAATGTTATTTGGTATCTTACCCACGTTTCTGGATCTCAGCCTAAGACACCAGAAGGTGCTACATGAAACAAATGCCAATTGTGTAACACAAGAAAGCAACAAGGACACAAACAAAGCTGCAATGATAATGAAACTTTCAGAATATACCTAAATGATACTTACTTAGCAATAGAAAATGTTGTGTTAAGGCTGAACAAAGTAGATTGAATTCTTTCAAAAGTTAGACGGTTGGAGATACTAGTTTACAATGGGTAGTAAGCCTACTAATCCCAGTTACCATGACCATATAAGAGTAATGATGGCAGCAGACAGATCTCAAATAATTTTGAGAACATCTCAGTATCCTTTGCAAGATGGCTTTCTTCTTTGCAGAGAAGGCACTTTCAGTTAGCAGAACTGAGAAAAAAGTGATGGATCCATGGCCTCCTTGCATGGGGAAAAAATCTGTTCTTCAGTGTCTCAAGTCAGTCCTTCAGCCATTAGACTATATAACTTATTTATTCCCAACTATTTCCATTAACTCTGTGTTCTTGATACAGAGTTATCTTGATACACAGAGTTAAATATAAGTGTTTCATGGTTTAGGCTGTTGGCTTTGCCTTTTATCTTCTTAAATAAGTACCTCAGCATCTACAGTAGTAAATAAAAGGGGACAGGAACAGCTATCTACCTTGAAGCCAGCTGGCACAGTGCAGCTTGTATCCGTGGCTAAACTCTCTTTCATCTAAACAGGTTGCTACATGCAACCTGTCTTGTTGGGAACGGCCCCTGGACGGTGCTATTCTTGACCCAGGCCCAGGCACTCTCTGGAGAAGCACCAACTGGCCTAAGCTGTGAATCAAACAAGCAATTTAACAGTATGGTTGACCTAATTGCAAGGTCTGGGCCCATATTCTGGCCTTGATTAGTTTGCTGTTGGCCTTAATTAATTTGCTGCACAAAGACGTAGTTTATGTATTAAATCGGAGAGGAAAGCATTTCAGTTTAGGGCATGAAAATCTTTAATTTTAGCACTTCAAGGTAAAGGCTGCTCCTGAGAGGTAAAGTGTTGCTATTTTATTATAGCTTTCACTTGCAAAGATTCAGGTGCAATATGTAAAAATAGGCAGAGAAAACAGGGCTGGACAGGACCTCAGGAGATCATTTAGTCCATCTTCCACCCTCAAGGCAGCATCTTCTCTATCAAACTGTTTATGACATATGTTTGTTTAAGCTACTCTTAAACCCTTCCAATGATGGAGATTCCACCACCTCCCCAGGCAGAGCTAGCCTACGCTTAGAAAGTTTACCTAATGACTAACCTAAATCTTCCTTGCTACAGTTTAAGCCCATTGCTTCCCATCCTATCCCCAGTGGATATGGAGAACAAGTTATTTCCTTCATCTTTGCAGCAACCTTTTCCTTAGCTGCAGCCTGTTGTCCTCTCTCACTTTTGTTTTCTTTGCTCATAAAATGAATAATAATCCTAAAATAAGAGTATAAAATATTTCATATATACAATAATGCCACAGATATTATATTAAACAGGCTATTTGTAAGGGTAAAAATTGCATATGTGGGATTTTGCAGCCGTGTGCTTGTTTGAAATGCATTATTTTTTATTTTCATTTGGGAGAGGGATTGAGTCATGAGGCTTGCTTTTAAAATATTCAGGTCAACCTGTCTTTTCCTCTAACCCTCAAAGGGTTAAGTCCCTGGTTGATAATTCCCTTTGCAAGTCAGATCCTTCATTACAAGTAGAATCCTTAGAAGAGGACATATTTCATTTTTTAACTGGAGCATATCTAATGATCCGGGGGAAAGCCCTGTCTTGTAACATTTGATCTAGTCTCAGAGAAGAAGAGCAAGGTGGCATCAGCCTCTTCCTATTTAGTCATGAGCCAAGGAACTGCACCAGTATACAAGTGACATGCAGAACACATGCATCAAAGTAGCAGCTCAATCTGTACTGCAAATAACACTCTTTCATGTCTCAGCATGGTTGCTGGCCCTGAGCTGTAGTTCCAGTAATTGACATAGTTGCCCAATGCTAGAAAACAAACTCGGAAACGATTCTCATTAGACGTCCCCCTGGTTTGCTGCTCCGTTATTGTAAAACCCAAACACTGAGCTTCCTACCAGCGTGGCTCTGTTTTTAATTAGTTCTGATGGCACTGGGCGACGCGCCAAGGAAAAAAATGAACTTCCTGTGATTGAGGCTTGTTGCTCAGTATGTTGCTTCCTCCACACAGAGATTGTTTTCACAACATTTTCTGAAAAGGAGCTACTGACAGAAATAATATAAGTTTTTACTGCTTTTGATTTTTTTTATTCTGCCTTCCATGCTTATAAAAGGCAGCTCAAAGTCAAGGATCCTTAAAGTTACTGTGCCATTATTTTGCCTTTGTGTGACTTGGCTGATTAAAGACATCCTAGCAGATTAATTTTTTAATAGAATAAGCACAGGCTCCTGTTAAAAAATTTAAGACCAAGGACTTTTTAGTGTTTTAAATAAATTAATTTGGATATGTTCAGACATGGAGTGGGGAGGGACTTGAGGCTTGTATTCAACAGCATAAGTTGTCACAGTGTGAGTAGGGGTGAGTGAAATGGCAGATGAATGCGATTCAAAAGCAGAATTAGTGTCTGCGTGTCGGGATGTGATGAGGTATTCAGTGTCTTAGCAGTCTCCTTCATTTCTTCTTATGAGGCTTCTCAAGTTAATTCCTTATGAAGCAAGGCTCAAACACGATCATTTTGTTCCAGTGAGTGTCTGTAGATGGGATTCAGACCCAGACACCTACATTTGGGCGCCTCAGAAGTACATGTCTGCATTCGTACTGTCTCTGATTTGAGTCAGAGCCAATGAAGATCCAGTTGATACAATCAGTGGAGTCCAGAGAGTAGCTGACCTGACCAAATGCAGGTAGGTATTTCTAGCGTGAGCTGAACTGCTTTCCAGTCTCCATTGACTTGTATGGACAGGATCTCCATTAATTATAATGATAGCTTAGTCGACTAGAGCAGATGAACAGATCTAAATTTTGGATTCCTAACTACAGACCTACATAATAGTAGGCATCTGCCTTCAGGTGTGTTGAACTGCTCTCTAGACTCCCATTGACAACACAGAAGAAGGGCTTGATTTAGCCACCCACACGGAGGTATCCAGTGCTATCTGAGATGCCCCTAGGTCTCATCTCACATCCAGCTGCCTCTCTAGAAGAGTGTGGGTCTCCTGTAAATCCGGTGTTATATCTGTCAATCCCACATGGATGTCTCACAGGCGGCACCAAAAAACTATGTCGAGTCAAACTGAATTGAGCTCTCGATTTTCGTTGACAAGAATGAGCGCTTAGGCACCAAGTACACATACAAGTTCCCACACTGCAATCATCAAAATTAGGCAGCTGAACCACAGGATGAATCTCCCTTGCCATATGACTTTCCCTGGATGGATGCTACTCTATTTGATACACGGGTAGGTTTCTCACAGCTAATTCTGTGCTTTATAAATTTCATTTTAACAGATGGTTTGGGAGAAAAGCGATAAACTCAGCCTGAAAGCTTCTGAATCTGGTTTGTATGGTTGAATGCAAGCTGTGACAGCCTGCTTGCCATTGCTCAACTACTTTGTGGCAGTCTCATTTCTACAGGTATATGTAGAGACAAAAGAAAAGATCCATCCAATTCAATTGTAACGTCAGTCAAGTCAAAGAAAAAACAGAAACACTGTTTTCCTTTGTCATTGTGTTTCTGGAATTACTTATTTTGCTTTTTAAAACAGGAGTGTGAGGTACATCAAGGCACATAATAAGTATGCATCACTCTGACGGCATTCAAGAGCACAAGATGCCAGATTTCAGAAATGACCGGCTACTGCAGTGGTTATAAAATGGCATCTGCAGGCTGTGTAAATAATTGGATGTTAACAACAGGGCACTAAACAGGATAGTTGATCATAAGACTATTCTTTAGTTCTGCTTTTTTTTTTTTTTTAGTTAGGAGACAATCTCTTTGAAATAGATCTGTAAAAAAGAATATTACCACCACTTCAAGTAGATTGTCTTCTCTTAAAAAATATTGAGAAAGGTAGAAAGTGGTAGAAAAATCCACTGACAACTATTAAATAGAAAGACTCAGAGGTTCCTGAGCCATAGATCACCAGAAGCTAGAAGAACTACCTAGGAGATGTTGCCATGTACTTGCCACCTTATACAATTCCTTAGGCACCCTTTGTTGAGCTCAGTCAGACACACGATACTTGACCCAGCAGACCTGTTTTGCTTTCAATCCATACTGAACTGACCTTTTCCTCATATTCTTTGGGGATCTTTCCATACCTGATTTTGAGCAATGACAGCCATGGCAAAGACAACTGATGTTTCTCTGCTGCCTTTGGTTGTCCTCACAAGACTGCCAGTCAGGATGTCATTGAAGACTGAAGTCCTCCTTCATCTCAGAGCACTGCTTTTGGATTCTGAAAAACCTTACGAAGATAGAGAGATTTGAGAGAGATTTCTACAAGCAGATCTTTACGTGCTTCGATATTTCAGGGCCTACAAGCACCAATACAATCCTTAAGGATAAAAAAAATAACATTTTAAGGCGTATATTGACTGGAAATGTGGAAAGGGGAAAGAAACAGAGCAACCTTGCCCTCAGGAAAAAAAATGTTCCTTTGATTGTGCAGAGCCAAATGCTTCAAGTAGTTCCCAAATCTTAGGATCTGTTATACCTTTGGCCACCACTCTGTTGTGTTTTTATATGTCCGATGTGCCTGAGAAAATATGTTCCACCGATTGCTTATGTATTTTTACCCCGTTTGGTGCCTGTGCTGGATAAGGTAAGAAGAGAAGTGTACAAAACGCTTCCATAGTCTCTTTCACCATGACAGAGGCTGCAGAAGCACTTGTTTCTTCCCTTACCTAACTCCAAAGCCCTGTTCATTGATCTGGTTAATGCTAGAGATGAAGTGATTTAGATGGGTTTATGCCATCTCTTACACTCTCAGTCACTCTTGTCCCTCATTGCTCTGTTTTGCCCAAAGTACAGCCTTTGGACCCTGAATGACCCTACTTACCAGTGTGCCAGCACCTTACGTATGCAGTAGACAAGCTTTTTTCAAGCTGCTCCAAAGGCAACCCTGTATGTTGGGGACAAGCAGGGATCAAAGCCAGCAGTGCTCTGAGGGTCAGGGGCTGCTCTTTCAAAGAATTGCCTAATTTGGTCCAAGGTGCTCTTTCCTGAGAATACAACAAAAAGCTGATTCCTGCAGACTGTTCTGACCGAGTTGGACTACCGCACACTAGTAAAATAAAATGCAGTTAAGCCAGTTGTCTAACCCTGTGGCCAACTGGTATGGTCTAGTCATGTCAATACTATTAAATCCTTTTGATCTTCAGAAAAGGGTGGCTGCACTGAATCTACCTTTTTGGATCATTCCCTGGCCCTGTTATCTTCTGAGTCATGTCCAGGACTTAGTGGGAAAGCACTGCTTGGCAAGGTGGAGACCATTTTTATGCTGCAACTATGTAGATAACTCCATTGCAGGGCCTGAGAATGTTCTTTGACACACTGTAATTTACTAGGATAGAGGCAACCTAAGGGACTAGATTTGTTTAACATAGGTCACCAAACAGCTTTGCAGTGCCCCTCCAGGGAGATAAGAATCATGGACCAGATACCTTGTAAATGCTGTTTAAAACTGAGATCCCGGCCAATAAAATGTTTTAATTACTTTCATTAAGACAGGAGGTTAATTCCATTTTCTCAGTTTCTTGTCCAAATTGTTCTGGTTATTTTTCTTCCTTCTTAAATAGTCATGCAAGTTTGATTTAAAACATGCTTTCTTAACTTTCTGTCCTGGGAGAGTATCTGGGGAAAAGGATTGGGTATCCCAGTTGCCAGTGATTTCACATCAATGGAAGTCAAAGACAACCACAGTTTTGAAAGCTGACTTCTTGACCTCTGAAGTACACTTGTAGCATCAGTTGGAGAATCAACCGTATTCCTAAATATGGTTCCATCTACCGTCCTCATATAAAAGCATGAGCTCAACTCCCAGCCACCCTTCTGGAGGAAAGGTTGAGGATACAGGATCACAGAATCACAGAATTGTTGAGATTGGAAGGTACCTCTGGAGATCATCTTGTCCCATCTCCCTGTTCAAGCAGTCACCTACAGCAGGTTGCGTATTAACAAAAACATACAAAAACTAGATGGCTCTGGTTGGGAACAGTAATGGGACCCATTGCCATTTCATATTCAAGCCAAGACTTTTAGAGCAGAAGTCATAAGTTTCACAGGGTGATGAAGTTGCTTTTGGATGCCACACCAGTATGTTGGCTTGTGTTGACACAGGTACCAAGATGTAACTAAAACAGATGCAAGGCAGCTGCTTTTTTCACAGTTCCATGCAGTTATGGACAAAAGTAAGGAATCTCAGTGGGGCTGGAAAATATAACATAAGTCCTACCTGGACAAGCAAATGCAAAAGCTACTAGGTCCTCTGTGTGGGCAACTGAACCAAGCCCAAAGGGTTCGCAGAATCACAGAATAGCTGAGGTTGGAAAGGATGTCTCAAGATCATCTAGTCCAACCCCCTCGCACAGACCACAGTCATCTTGAACAGGTTGCTCAGGGCCATGTCCAGTCAGCTTCTAGGAAGAGCTTGATACTGTCTTGTTTACTCTCTCCCATTAGATATTTATACACATAAATAAGATCATCCATGAGCCTTCTCTTCTCCAACCTGAATAATCCCAGCTCTCTTAGCCTCTCCCAGCATGTCATATGCTCCAATCCTCTGATTGTCTTTGTGGTCGTTCGCTGGACTCACTCCAGTTTGTCTATGTCTATCTTGCACTGGTGAGACCAGAACTGGCCACAGCACTACAAATGGGTCCCGCCAAGTCTGACCTCCTGGCAAGGCTCTTCCTAATGAAGCCCAGGATGCTGCTGGTGACCTTTGCTGTGAGGGCACATTGTTGGCTCATGTTCAAATTCTTGTCCACCAGGACCCCCTCTGCAAAGCTGCTTTCCACTCGGTCCCCAGCCTATACTGGTTCATGGAGTTATTCATCCCCAGGTGCAGGATTTGTCATTCCTTCTGTTGAACTTCATGAGGTTCCTTTCAGCTCATTTCTCCAGCCTGTCAAAGTTCCTCTGAATGGCAGCACACCCATCTGGTGTACCAGACACTCCTCCCAGTTTTGCATCATCTGCAAATATGCTAAGGGTGCACTCTACTCCATCATCCAGATCATTAATGAAGAGGTTAAACAGTATTGGCCCCAGTACTGACCCCTGAGCACACCTCTAGCTATCAACCTCCAGCTGGACTTTGTGTCACTGATCACAAGTCTCTGAGCATGGCAGTGCAATCAGTTTTCAGTCCACCTCACTGTCCGTTTATCTGCTCCATGCTTAATCATCTTGTCTATGAGCATACTCTCCACTTATCCGCCAGGCTATTTCCTCTGCTTGAGACTTTAAACAGAAGTTTGTGAGTTTATATGTTATGAAGTTCCACGCCCATGTCTTGAGTTTGGTCTAAACCTGAGATCCAGGCAGTGGTGGGATTGGAAGCACCAAGGTCCTTCTGTGCAGAACTCACCTTTGAGCCTGATTTTCTCTCCCGGTATACCCTTGGCCATTATTTACCATTACTTTATGTTGTGAAATGGTACCTGGGTTCTACCCAAAACGTAGCTCCATTCAAGAATCAGCCATATTGGTATTTCTTTGCAGTATTTTTCAAAGAAAAACAAACACTTCTCGACAAAAGCAATCCAACCTAAAAACATTGATGGTTTTCTGATTAAAAGCTGGTGCCTTTGTTTTGTTCTTTTTCCTTTCTCTACCCAACCCTTGGCTCCTTTCCCTACAAGAATTTCATAGAAAGGCCCTTTGAAATCACCCGTTTTCTGTCCTAGTTCTTCAAGGACTTTGCTGAAAGATCTTGTCTTCCTGATGGTATTTTAGGTGCCTAACCCCAAAAAGCATGTAATTTTCTCAGCCTCCTTTACAAATGTCAATTTTCAAATGGCTTTACACATCAAGTAACAGGAGCTATGCAGGTTGGCTTAATTAACAAGGCTCGCCCTGACTGAACAGGATACCAGAGTCTAGTCCTTAAAACCTGTGCATTTCTCTTTAGCTTACGCATCTGAAGACAGGGTAGGTCACAATCTTCAGTGCTGAAATACCAAAGCAGGCACTGGAGTTACACAAGGGATTAATTTGATTCTGTATTTAGATTAACAGTACTCACATAAATATTGAATTAGAGCTGATGTCAATCTTTTATGCTAATTGCTAGTTAGACCCCATACAAAGACACGCTTTGCTTGGACCACTTTTGTAAGATTGCGATCTATCTACTGTGGAGAGATTTACGCATTTGCTTTCCATTAGTATTAATAGGAGCTGTCCACATAAATCACTCATCGCCGGTAAGAAAAGATAAAGTCCTACTAAGTTCAGAGAACACAGGCTTTCCCAATTGAAAAATCTATTAATAATAAAAAACCTGCAATGTAAATATCTGACATCTGAACTGTAGAGTAACACTGTGATATGAAATAAAGTGGTCCGTGAAGTGATTGCTTCAAGGGGAAGCAATGCTTAGCTATTTCCAAACCTTTTTTAAAAACTCATATAACTCCTCTGGTATTGGTAAAGACATAAATAAAGCAAACAGCTGCAGAGGAAGGAGGAGCAGGAGTATAGTAATTTCAATTGTTATTTTTATTGTCCTTTATTTTTTTCTGCAAGATAGTGACAGATCCAATAAAACACCTTGTTATACACACGGAGAGGACAAAGATTGCTAGAAATAATACCAAACCCAGCTCTTAGCTAATCCAGATGTAACTGGGCATCAGATCATTTAGGCTAAGAAGTTAAAGGTATCCAGATGCAATGCTCACTGCTTTGCTCCTTGTTGCTGTTCTTTACGAAATATTGATGTAATTTATCTCACTAGGCCAGGAAAACACATAGATCATTGGCCAGGACTCCCTGGTATTATTGGCATTGGGCCAGTCTTGATTATGATCTGTGTAACTGTATGATATGATGATATATAAAAAATAAAAGCAAAATTGTTTTTCTCTCCCTGGTGATGTAAATCTGGATTGATTCTAGTGAGGCTACAATAAAGTAACAGTGAATAATCAAAAGAACCAAGTTTCATCCATCATGTTGCCATCGTTTAATCCTCTATGTAGCACTGAGTACAGTTTTTTAAAGGAATGCTATAAACGGGTTGCCAAAAGCCTTATCTGTGTTTCAACATACATACATACGTCTATTGTTTTGTGTTTCCTTCTATACTTAAAAGGACAAAATTGAACATTAATTAGAAGTCATTAGTACAGCGCTGTGCCATTAAAAGTCACCTATTAGAAAGCAAACTTGATGCAATGTTACATTTTGCAATTAATGCCTAATCACTTGACACTAATGAAACTAGCAAAGTGAACATTGTGTGCATGTGTGCTGCGTGAGAGAGGGGAATACTTTCTCTTCAGAAAACATCATTTTGTCTGAATTAAAATATCTCATGGGAATATATCTATATAAAAATATATTTTTTGAGTTTCAGAGGTGAATGTCTAACAAAACTATTTTGTTTTTTTCTAATTCATTTTTTACAGGGAACACATAGGTTTGGCTTTCTGATGCCACAATGTTCTGTGCCATTGAGCATATTTTATTTAGCTTCAAAACATCCCAGATAAGCTCCTGCCATGACCCCAAGAACCTGTGGTAGAGTCTGAATGTCTTCTTAGGAAAGATAAACAGCCTTAAAGAAATAAAATCTGCAGAAGTTACCACTTCCCCTGGAAAGTTATCCTGATGGATCCAGTGAGCTCTTGGCTAGAAATCTGAGATTTCAATTTATCCAGCCACAAGATCACTGGATCTTATGCCTCTGTCTCTTTGTTATATTAAAGAGCCTTCCAGTGTGGCATGTAACCTCCCTGGATAGGTAACTCTGGTTGTGCTGATATAGTTCATGAACTGATATACTTCATTTGGGGTTTGGCCAAGGTTTTACCACTGGCCTTGATTATTAAGTGGGGAGGAACAATTCCTCGCTCTTAAGGAACACTGTGGCAGCCAAACGTTAGACTGATTTTGGCTGCCAGAGAGCAACGTCTCTCCAGTTTATCAAATGCTTGGTAAGCTTGGATTCACACTCAATACTCAGTCCAAACATCCATTGAATTTATGTAGGAAGTTGGTTGGAAAGAAACAACCGTAAGTGATAGTGATAACTTAGAAAAACTTTGACACCTGCATGAATGGATGGGCAGGGTGGAAATGAGGTGTTGCATTTGGCAAGGAAATGAAGAAAAGAAGAAAGAAAACCAGTAAAATGCTTAGATATTGTGACTTGCAACATCATACTCTGAATAAGCTGCTGAATTGTATTATTATCTTTTTAGGGTTGTCTGAGATCCTCACAGAAGAAGTATCACTTGTTTCTTATCTGTTCAGGACCTATCACAAGGAAATAAAGATAGACAGGCAGGCAAACGGACAGGTAGATACTAGGAACGTCTTTGTGGACTCGTTTATAACACAGGACCGTAATGGGATTTATAGCACAGTGGCAGTGTACAGAACCCTACATGTAATTTACACAGCTAAAAAAAAAAAAAGGTAAAGAAGCCATGGTGTAAATGCAAAGAACATGAAACTATTCCTCATCTATGCAGAAGTACATGAATGGGTTTCTGGGGATAATATTTTAATTAGGAAGCTTTATTTGTTACCGACACAGGTCATTCTGAGGGTGCACAAAAGGATCCAGCAGAACAAAAATAATAAAAATAGCGATTAGAATGAACCTTCCGAAAAAGAAGAGGCTGACAATGAAAAAGAAAGCGTTGTTCCTATGAGTGCTAAGAATAACAACAGACAGAACCTTTAGAAAAAGTGTGGCGTTGATATTTTACATCTAAACACTTTCAACCAACAATGTTGAGACCCTCCATAAAAACTAAACCAAATCCTCCAAAACCTGCAGTGATTGCATAGATACACATGTATGTAGGCAGACAGATGTGGGGAAAGAAGGGATACTGTGATAGAAGAAGAAAAGCAAAAAAGAACGGAAATGGCCGATTCTTTCTTTGTGACATATTTTCTCTCTCATCCTTGCATATTTGCATTAAAGTGATTGTGAATAATGTACATTTGACCAGTGCTGTCTGCGGAACTAATGCCTATTAAAGTGATGGGAAGTAGCATATGTTGTGCCTTGGGCAGAGAAAGTCCAATCACCCCCACTGTGTGCAAGTCTCCAACTAAAATGCAGGACAGCCTGGGTTTTATCCTAAATGAACCCAGCAGGGAGAAACAGGACATAGTCCCTCATTCCACATTTAAGCTTCTAAACTAAGGTTTAAAGAGTTAGATTCAGAAAAAGGGAACTGTAACATCCATCATTTAATTTACACTTGGCGCTAATGTTATTTTACATTTTACTGGTGCTATCAATACAAAGGAAAGCAGTAAGGCAGGGGAAGTGGACATGTATTCAGTTGTTTTAAGAATTGAGATGCATTTGCTTTATTGGTACCAAAGGAAAGAAAAAAGGAAGAGAGGAGGGGGGGAAAAGGAACGGGAAAAATAAAAAAGGAAAAAAAGAAAGAAAAAGAAAAAAAGAACCCTCCACCACTCCGCTCTTGTTATTCTTTCACATTTGCTGCCAGTGCATGATTTTGTCAGTAATTGCAAAATGGTTTGGGTTTGTTTGGTTTCACTTTTATGTTCCCGCACTGTACTAGAAACATTCTGCTATTTGAACAGTTTGTAAAGCTTTTTGAGTCGTATTACATAATCTTTCCAACGACCTCCAGCATCAAGTTCAGATCTAAAGCAGTCTTTCTTCTACCTGTGTGAACTTGATAGCTGGGGAAAAAAAAAGGCAATTACGGAACTGTATGAGAATAACAAATTCAGCTGAACTAAGGAAATAAAATTTGCCGAACTGTCATGTTTAGATCTGTAGCAACGAATTTTGCTTCATTACCTTCAGCATTACAAAAAGGAGAGGGGGTAGGGGGTAGAAGGGAAAGGAGGCAAAGCCTTTTTTTTTTTTTTTAATATAGTATTCATAGGAGGAATTTATTTCCAATTCCAGTGAAATAAATCTGTCTTAAATAGAATTGTATCTCTTAGTGATGTGGAAGAACATTTGTTGCCAATGTAAATCAGGAGTAACTGCAGTGAACTGAATGGATTGGCATGGGATCCCAATTACAGTGCTGCAAGTTCTGGATATCCCACGGACTTGAGATTAGTGCACAGAAGGGAGATTGAAATTTCTTCTTTTTTCAGTGTAAATTGAATAGTTAATTTAATTTGTAATTTTGATAGCAGATTATGAGCATGCCTTAAACATTAATTATTGCTGGGTGAGAGTTTTGGAGTTTATACTTTCAATTATCTCTTCATAAAGTCTAAACTAAAATCTCTGACACCAGCTAGAGTCAAACCTTGTATTCGAGCTACCACTGAAATTCAGATCCAGATTTGTAGTCTGAAATTCAATTACATCCCAGCTCCAAAATACGAAGTGAGCTGCTCATTTGCACTTCTACTCAGTTAGTGACTATAGATAGGAAATATACCCATTTTTTTCTGTTTATTGCTGATGCTAGTTAACTTTAAAAGGTAATGGGTAAATAGAAAAAAAAAAGAGACTGTATTGCTGAGATAATTACAAGAAGAGGCTATTCCCATTAACAGAGCTTAAATTATATGATTAGACTTCCATTATTTTCCTCACTGTTGCCTAGGAAATCTAGACTGGCTTTGGAGGAATTATTTTAGTTTGTATTTCCTCCTTTTTCTTATCTTCCCTGAATAATTTCTTAATACAAGCAATAATAAAAGCACTATTAAATACTCAGAGACCCCAGCTGGATTCCACCACAGTAAGCATCCTACATCCACATGCTGTGGCTCACCATTGCTTTAAGCCACCCTCAGCATATACGGCCACAAAAATTGGCAGCTTCACCCAAGGCCATGCTGCTCTGCCCCTTCCCTTGTTGTTGTCATCTGGGACTATGGAACCTCACTGTGAGCTGGATCCCCAAACTGATCTTGCTAAAGAGGAAGAGGAGAGAGAGAAGTTCAGGCAAATCATTTAGATGACAGCTCAATGCAAAAAAAACTAAAAACAAACAACAAAAAATACCAGCATGAAAGAGAAGAGGAAGATGTGTGGGTGCAGGTGGAGGGTCATCATACCACAATCCAGTAGACCAGTTTGACCAGTTAAGAGCAACTGTGAGATCACAGCTCTAACAAACGAACATCTTATTCAAACATCTGCCAGACTGAACAGATCAAGAAAAAGTGCTGGTTTCCCCTTGAAAGGAACTGACCCACATGCAGACCTGACCTTGGCCCTGCCTGACTGTGTCCAATCCTCATTACCTTCACTGGGCCTGGTCCTGACCCCGACTCCAACTCACAAGCTCATGTCCCCATCTCCACAGAGGTGCCTGACGCCCTGGGGTGGAGGCTGCCCCCCGCTGCCCCCCATCCTGCTCCAGAGGTGGGATTCAGTTCAAAATTAAGACACTCGACTTTGATGTCTACATACAAGTGTCTAAACAGGCGGGAGGTGTTTCTGCTCCCATTGTCAGTACAGATATAACCAATACAGTCAGTAGAGTCATGCCAGGATCATTTTGCCAACAGGCACAGTTTGGCCACCTGCATGATTTAAACTCTCCTAGCCTCCAAAATGAGATGGGCAGATCCAAATTTCCTATTGGGAAAATTCTTTCATCTGTGCTGATTCACCTGAGCCTAGAAGAGTTTGCAAGAGTATCATCTTGACGTCAGCCAAAACCACGCTACAGCCCTGGGCTCTGGCATTGTTTTATTTCCTAGAATAGATGTTGCTTAGATGTCTATCTTAAGAGGAGATGAATTGCTCTCCAAGCTCCATTGACTGTATCAACTAAGAGTTTGATTCAAGTACTCAGCCATAGGTGTCTAGTGCCACTTGTGATAATGTAGGATATTCCATCAAAAGAGTTCAAGCCTCTTATATGTCCTGTGTTATATCTAATAATCTGACTTGGATGTCTTGGATACTTAGTAGTATCCAGCACCCTAATAGCACTATGGACCAGGTGACTCAGTCAAGCCTGTTTTGGGATTTTAGCCATCTAGACACAAAAACCTAAATTTAGGTATATTAATTGGAAAGGGAATCCCATGCTAGAATTCCTGAGCTCACCGCTGCCTCCACTACCTCAAGAAGATGAGGGAGAAGAGCTCACCCCCACAGGTCCCTCGGTCAGGCGTTGTTAATATTGTAGTAACTGAGTTTAAGACAGAGCTCAATGCTTTCTGATGACATACTAGCCGCAATCATCAGACACCAGCTCCTGATGCAGTTGGTGAGAGTAAACGTGAAATGAAGGCTTCGCTGGAGTAAGCAATTCAACACTGTAAAATTTCTCCTCCTTTTACTACATTGTGAGTAGGGCCTGACCCTTTAGAGTTACTAACAGCCTGAATCAACCCATCATTATCTTAAATTTAAATGTTGTTGTAGTCAGGTTAGAGACCCACAAGAGGCCTTTTGAATATATCCATCTCTCTCTCCCCTTGCTTATTCCCACAGAAAACAATATCTAAACATGTTCCCATTCATGTTGTACAGACTGTCGTCTCTAAAATTAGTAGAGATCAAGGAGCAAAGTCCAGAACCAAAGGTGCATGAAATCTAAATAACACTAGTCATCAACTTTGTTCCTGCTCAGAGGACAGCCATGGTTCCCCCACAGCAGTGGCTGCTCAAGTTGGACACAGACTGTGGCTACTTCAAACCCACAAGATATTGTTGGTCTCAATGTATTTTAAATACAAACTTGATTCAGGTCATTCAAGACTTAGCGTTGAAGACGACTCTTCTCACTGCAAAAGCCAAGAGGGAACAGATTTCAGGGGTCCTGAGTGGTGTTAACAAAAGATCAATTGTCCATCACAAAGTTACATCAGTTCCCTCTGGCCTGTGCCATGCCTATCTTTGAGTTTATCCTTGATGCTTTAAGTGGCCTCATTCCCTGGTTTATTTTGACTGTCTATTTGCGGTCTCTGTTTTCATATACTTATCCATTATTAGTTCACTTCTCGTAATTACCGCTCCACTTTGGATGGTATGTTTTAACTACTCCCCTGACACCAGAGTTCAAGCATGAAATAGTCTCTGTGCACCTTTTTTGGTGTACATCTTCCTTAAATGTTTTTTCCAAGTTCTGAGACATGCTCACTGCTATTTTCATTATGTTTCCATCATTTTTATGTCTTTCCCTCACTTTGCAGTCTTTATTGTTGTCAGTTAAGAAACTGGGATGGGAAGAAAAAGAGTAGGATAGATCTAAATTACAATCTTAAATAAAGTGATGTTTAACATAATAAGAAATCCAGGTTTCCAGTCTTTACATATGCATCTGAAAGTTATGTGACTAACATGACCGTTTATGATAGTCTTCCCCAGACCTATCAAGCAATGTAATGATGATGACAAAATGATTAATCCAAGATGAAGAGTTGTGAACCAAAGCCAGCTCAAAATTTAAAATCCAAATTCAACCCTAAGGAAAATAAGTTTTTGAAACACCAAATTTACAGACTTCAGGTGCTGCAACCCTGTTCACTATTGCAAAAACTGGTTGGCAAAAGGCATACCAAAATTGGAGAGAACCTCAAAGCTGCATTAAGTGATTAAACTCTTGTCCTTTTTGAAGTCAATGTGACTTTGGCCATTAACTTCAATTGTGCTACAATTTCTTTCCTGGTACTTTTTGCACATGCACTGATATGGTTTTGAAGAAAGGTATCTATTCTGTGACAAACTATAAGTTGACAGAGGTCATGGCTTGGCTGTACACTAGAAGGAAATTCTGTGCAGTGGTAGCTATTTTACCCCGTGGGAATATTGTACCTCACTGCTAAAAATCTTTATAACAAAATGTAGGAGGTAGTACAAATAGACTCAATGATGCTACGAGGTCAGTCGAAAAATAAGTAACTCTTTCAAAGATGGCCGGACAGTACCGCATAGCTGTGCATTTTGCTTGCTTTTTTGGTCTTTTTTTATTGCTACTTTCAAAATGCATCTATTTGTCCTGTGAGTGGATATGTTTGGCAAAGAAATTACAAGCAGCTACCACCGAGCACAGCTGTTCGTTGTCATCGTTGATAGCAACAAATATCATCAGTCCAAAGCAAGATCACTCCTCTAAGGGGAAAGTATATTTAGCTATCATTCAAAATCCTCAGCCTGATATCCTTGATAGTTCAGTAACTCACTGTTTTGCCGGTGGGGCTGATAGAAGTTTCTTTGTTGTGATGGATGCATTTGCCATTACTCACCATACCGGTTCTCCCCTCCCCTCCAGCTGTTTTACTTGGTACAATATCCAAAACCCATGAATCTTGCAGTATCCTAGCAGCCCGATCTGTAACATTCCAGCTTGACAAAATTAGAGCTAATAATTCAAACAAGCTAAAACATCAAATGGGAAAGAGTCAAAGGAGACTTTTTGTTAGAAGCATTGACTATTGGGAAACCTGGGAGATAAACGGTGATCTTCCCTGTCAAATCAGAAAGTATCAATGTATTGATTGCATCGTTACAATTGAATTAATTACAGTTGTCTCTCTCTAGATATTTAACGTATAGCTCGATATTAGAACTTGTTTTTCTTGCCAAAAAGATGAGGTTTTGTTTCAAGGCCCTCAGAAGTTTGTTTTGTTTGGGTTTTTTTTTCAAAATGAGTTGCATGTTTTGCAGAAGGATGCTGACCTGGAAAAAGAATCTCTGCTTAACCATGCAAACAGATACAACATCTCTGCAAATTTCCAGTCTGCCAGCTCCTTCTGAGATATTTCTGTGAACCATACCTAGAAGAAAAAGGGCTTTGCATCTATTTCATTGGAATCAGAATGACAATATATTCCACCACGTGATGGAGTCTACTGACTGCATTTGTGATGCTCCTGTTGGTAAGCAAGGAACTGGACTGGGAAAGCCAGTTTAGTCCACATGATCCAGCAGGTGGTCACAGCTTTATAGAAAAATGAATTTCAATGATCTAGAAATCAAGCACCAACCTCCCGATAACATGTATATACAGTAATTACAAGATCAAGCTGCCTTTTTAGTTTTAGCTAACTACCTAAAATCGTTGTGTCTGAATGTCTCTCACCTGAAGTCAACAGCAATAGGAAAACTAATAGTGCACTGCATTAAATGTAACATTTCAGAACAGAAGCTCCACGTGAGATGGAAGGTTTGGGAGTTGTTACTGCTGTTGTTTTAGTGAACGTTGTTTTGATTTACTTGGTTAATGTTGTTATATTTGATAGAGATGATGTCTGATTTTTGTATCATCTCATCACTCATTTATTTCCAAGTGCCCACTTATGCATATATGGAAATACTGGCACGGGAGGATTAGGCATCTTGTCTAAGTTCTTTCAGGAAAATAACTGCAGATGCAACCAGCTTGGATGTCTGAATAGACAGGGCAGCACGTTAGTCAGTAAGCTGTTTTCTCTTTCTATGATGTTATGACAACATCACTTACGTATCCTGTTCTTATTTAAAGCTAATGTATTTTCTACTTTTATCTTTGAAGGTGTCCTCATAATTAATCTGGAGTAAGCAGGATGAAATCTAATATTGGATCATATCTGCTGGTACATCAGAGCAATCATTAAGATGTCCAATGCTGTTTGGCTTCTCAGGCTAATTTGTCTTTGTTTCAATGATGTAAAAAACACTTGGAGAAGCAAACAAAAATACGTCACTCTCTAATGTTGAAAGGTGTAGGCCTTTTACAGGTGTATATGATTGCAATTGTTTTTACACAAGGGACACAATTAACTCATGATTAGGTCTTTTTGTATTGTTTGGGGGGGGGTTAAGGTAAAATCGTTTTCAGTGTTTGATTTCAGGTCCACAGTGAAACACAAAAGGATCAAGAGAACACACGTTTTTAATTGCCAGGTTCAGCTGTGAAGATCACGTTGCCTTGTAGTTCTGCCTCAGCAAAGAGGGTCACATCAGCAAACTGTCTCAAATCACTACTTAACTACACATTCCCTCATCTGGGATTCATTCACAACTTCTTTCACCTGAAATATATTTACATCTCTTGGAGGCTGAGTCCAGTTAAGACTCCAACATTGGTATCTTCTCCACGTGCAGAAACCATACTCAATCTTAGCTCTGTGCAGTAAGAGGGCAGAAACCATGAGGTCTAAATTGAAAAACATCCCTTTCTCCCCAGTATTAATGCTGGACAATCCTGTTTGCTGGCAGAGGAAGAGAATGATTATCCTTTGAAAGATGCAGCCCAAGAAACCACGGCCATGCAGTTTGATAGCAGGGGGACCAGAGGTTGAAAAAACCATATGCATAATTCATTGTCTCTAGTTGCAAAACCTCACCAAGGCACATATTTCTGCTTCCTGATCGCTATCTCTTGAAAAAGGCACATACAAACTGTTTCCTCACTAAAGCCAGGGACATAGCAATCCATCGTCCTTGAATCAGAACACGGTGTGCAACAGGAGCTGAATAAAGACACTTGTCGGCTGTATTGAATATATATCTACAACTTGCATTAGAAAAGGGCATTGTGTGTTTTCAAGCAATAGTAAAGCAGACACTTCTGAATCCAGATCTTTACAATAACACCTCTCATCACTTTCATCAATCTTTTAATATCTCTGTTTTTTCTTTCTTTTTCATAATATGGTACAACTTGTATAATAATAATAATTACCTCACAAGAAAGATATGAAGTGTAATTAAATAAAGGCTGATCATCAGAAAGTGAGAGCATGAGCAAAGCCTGTTTGCTATAGCTTTTCTGCTGTTAAGCTTTTCTGCAGATCAAGCCTGGGCTGTACAAGAAGTGATATGAATCATCTGTATCAAAAGAAATATGACTTCATTCAAGGCAGAGCCATCCAAGACCACAAATGAGGCATTATTTTGATAACAAGAGATTTTTAGAGGAGACACAGGGAGAAGGATCTCCTGGTTCTTTTAACCTAGCCCCTATTCTAGGCCCCTACACAATCGCCTTAAAAATGTACATAATCTTCGCTTGAACATCTTGACTGAAAAGGACTAGCCAGCAATTCATAGAAGATAGAAAGCAGATGAGCCTCAGTCATTTTTACACCTAAACTCAAACCAGACTTCATCAAGTTCCTCTAATGTTCTTTTACTGCTGCTTGCAAGCTGGGACTGGAAGTGGAAATGCCAAAGCGTCCCAAAGACAGGCAGCATTTGCGATGGGATGAGAAGCAGATGTTGAAGAAATCTCTGAAGAGATGATCTTCTCACAGAAATATCAGACCTTTTTTGCACAATTCAAGTCCAAGACTTCAACGAACAGGTGTCTGCGGTCTCCACTCCAAAAGAGCTCGGTTTATAATATCTCTTGTGTCATATCCAACAGCTCCATAATCATTTGAGATATCCTGGAGCATCTCAAAGGGATCATGACCAACACATGAGTCACTAATTCAAGTCCTCAGTGTACCTTGATTTTACCTGCCCGGCTGAAGATAGGTTAAATGAGATCCATAGTTTAAAGTACTGGTGCTCAGCATTTCTTTGAAAATCATGACCCTTTCATTGGTCACCTTTAAGATGAGGGCCTACACCAATATTCAGGTATTGGAAAAAAAAAATTCAAGGATCCTCAAGGGAGTGGGAGATGTAGTTTTCAAGGAAAGGCAATGGGCTTTTGCAGCCCTCTGAAAATCCCACCATTCATCCAGAATATAATCCTTGACAACAGCACTTTGCTACCCCGCTGGATTTCAGCATGATTTAATTGATGCTCAGCAGCTTTGAAAAGCTCTTCAGACAGTAGGGAGAGAGAGAGGCAGCGATTATAATGTGAGTGGAGTTGAGAAGAGACCAAGATCCATCCCTCTCCTGTATCATTGCCTTTCTTTATGATCTTAAATAGGATGTTGGGCCTGAATTCTTAATACATTTTAATTTCCATGGAATTTAATTGTCATACTGCCCTCAGCAACTTCTAGTCGTGAAGATAACTACACTGAAGATTGTCCAGCTTCTGGGTTAAGAAGTCATACATAACTATTGTAAATCAAACATGGTCAGAGAAACCCATTGTATTGCCTCATTTTAAAAAATGGAAACTATAGGTGGGATTCATCTCACCTGAGTGTGTTTAAAGTCGTGATGATTTAAGTCATACTAACACTCTTAAAGTTATAGTGATCACCTGCAGTAATAACTGCAAGTTCCCTAACTAAGAGAGAAAAATAGGCACTTCCAGAGAGTCGTTCATCTCAGCTGTGTTAAATTCTTATTTTCAGTCTATTTATCTCAGGAATTACCTGTCTTCTCCACTGCATACAAAGGGAACCCAGAACAATCTCCTTAGATTTAGACTTCTAACTTGTAGACACCTAAGTTCCACCTTAAAAAAGCACTGAGGCGTAATTTAACATTTTAAACTCTAACCAGAAAGCTGGCTGCAAGCATCTTCTGGCAGAATATTTACAATAAGATTTTTGTTCATTAAAAACTACTTTTTTTAAGAAAAAGATAACAATTTTAAGAATGAATGCATTACATTTTATGTTTTATGGGTCTACAAGGAGCTAACAGAACGTAACATTTTATCTAAAGAGGTTTTTTAAGGGCAATCAAACCAAATGGATATTAAATGAGGATACTGTAAACACATTCATAAAATATTATTTCTTTTTACATGTGCACTATCTTTATTGTTGCCATATACCTGAGTATTAGCATTTTTGCCTCTAACTCTTACAAAATCTCAGAGTGCTTTATAGTGATTAATTAATTAATTATAGCTCAAACTCATTCTCTTGGATAGAAAACTACCTGATGGGTTCCCTGAGGCACAGAGTCCCTTATGGTTAGAGAACAAGTGGGTGGAAAAATTAAATCTCTTTGCCTCCTGCTTTACCCCCAAGAAGACACTTACATAGTGCACAACAGGGCTCAGGCTACTATTTTTGATCCCAACCCGTTTGACCGGTTGCTTGTGGATATCTGAGGCTGCATGGTACCGTGGCTGCTGATGGAAGAGTTCATAAAATGAAGAGCAGCTTCACACTCCACCATGTACATGGTTTTAAAATAAATAGATACTTCACTCCTATTTATTAAAGCCAAAAGGAATTTGGAGACAAACTTAGATTTCATTTCTTAAAGAACTGGAGATTTCTCAATAGATTTGAGGTGCTTATATTTCTCAAGCACACACGAAGATCATCTCACTAACACCTATTAATGGTGGTCCTAATCACACTTAAGTCTGCGGTAGGCACCTGGACCAAACCAGTCATCCAGCTTCTGTGTATGGGTTCAGTGCAAAAGTGGTAGGAACCTCCAGACAGTAATTCATTCAGTCCTAAAACAGGTTGCTAGTTGATTAACCAGGACTAGGTGTCTAATCTATAGACAACCAACATGAAGTGAGCTTAATCCCTTCATAAACAGTCAGCTACTGCTATAATGCAAGTCTTACCCAAATTAAATCAGTCTCTTTTAGTACTAAGTCAACCAGACCACTTGTTTCAAGCCCAAATAAACATCTCCAGTAACAACCAAAACCAAATGTGAGAATTACCAACACAAACGCCCGTTTCGATGAAAAAATAAATCCCTGTTTTCTAAGGCTGTTTGGCTTAAATCAAACACCCAGCTAACCTTTGAACCGGCAACTGGAAGTTTCCATTCCAATGAGAGCTTTAGGAACGCGTGCCAACAACCTACACTCTATCCCCAGTTGGCAGGAGGTTGGCAGGGATACAAAAAAACATGTTAACAATGATGCTTTTTTTCTATATATACAGTAAACCTTATGTGTATCAACACACTTGTTTAAACAGCTTTTTGAATCTGACTCACAATCTTCATGAATACATAAAAAGTTCCAGATGTTAAAATGTCCCAGGACGTGCATTTTAACCAACTTTGTTCTGCATTTGTAGCCTGATATGCAAAGAAGGCATATTGATTAGAATTACTGGCATACTTACTGCTTCAGTTTTCCTGCTTCCTACTGAGTGGTATTTGCCATGGAATGACTAGTCTTTGTGTTATTTATTCCTAGCATGGTGCTCTTGGGATCCTGGATGCTTTGGAAATTCCCTTTTCATCAGTAGCTGGAGAGTCGAAAAAGGAAGAAAGAAAAAGGGGGGGAAAAAGCAGTCTGAGAATTCACAGGTGCAATAAGGGAGGGGTTGAGGGGAGGAAGAGAAGAGGGTGAGAGAGAAAATCTGTTTTCCCTTCTCTACCTTTACCGGCACTGATCAGGTAATGCACAGGTCTGTGCTCAGCTGCAGTTCACCATTGGCATGTCCATTGCAAAGCCCTTCGCACTGGTGCAAAGTCACTGTTTACTTTAACTCTTACCTGTTATTAAATTTAAGACTCAGAATCCCCTGTAGCCATTTGCTTTTATTAACAGAGAGCATGTGTGCACCGCCAGAAAAATCCAAGGCCTGGGAGAAATAGACTGCAGAATGTTACAGCTTCAGAGGAAGCCCGTTAGAAGCAAGGTATCCTGGATGATTTGCATGGGAATTATCATAAAGGTTTAGTGGAGCTTAAAAAACAGATTTTGTGACTGTTTCTGACCTTGCTTGCATTGACTTTATACCAATGCCACTTTGCTGATTTCAGTTTAGCTACTTCTGAATACGAACAAATAAAGTTTAGGTGCATTTTTCTGAAGCGTACTCATTATTCTGTTTTTAAAAATGATGAAGCACTTAGCTCCAGGTCCATAAAGGTTTGATGGAGGCTGTGCTCCTCTGTACTTAGATCGAGATCTTAGAATGTTATCCAGATCATTTACTACAAACACCCAAAACAGGCATCGCAAAAAGCAGCAGGTAGTCACTCAACAGGGTAATCCAAATGATGACATTTAGGCTACCTGACAAGTCAGCAGGCACCATCAGGACTGATAAAGAGCTCTCCAGGGACTGTGTACATGTTTTACCCTATGACTTTTCAGTGCACAGTGCATACACGATGACAGGAGCAGGAGTCTTCCATCCCAGCGCACAAGCCACCTGCAGAGCTTTTTTTCCCTCTTGTTCCCCTGGTCCCATAAATTTTCCATTTGCCCCTGCAGAATGGCCTATGCCTGGTGGTAGGAAAGGAGGATAAGTCTCTTTTTCCTTCCTTTTCTTCCTTTGCACCAAATCTCAGGCTATAGAATAGCTTATTATGTGGAAGATGCCTTCTGGGCAGGGGGCTCAATGTCTTCTTGAGGGCCATGATGTTTCAGCCGAGCTCACTCTGGCAGAGTTAGGAACAGTCTGTGCAAATCCAGCTTTTGGGGCCCTGACACCACGAATCAGGCACAGCGATAGTTGGCTCTGCAGAGAAACACACAACTCCAGGTATCAATTAGAGATAAATGAGAGGTGGGCAGGTGGTAGGAGCTACACAAACTTGGCTACAACTTTGAGCGCACGGCATTTTTTAGGATCAGGGGTGGGACAAAATAACCTACATTTGGCCTCTTAGCTTGAGCTTCAGGGCTATCAGATTAGAATTAAATGTAAGTGTGAGCTGGCACTCCCTCTATGCTCCACTGACAGTGTTGACTACTTCCAATAGTAGGACATTTAATACTTGGAGAGCCCATAGGCACCTGCATGTTGAAAACAACATTAAAGTGCCTTAACCGCTAACTGAATCCCACCTTTCTTTATCTCTAAATGATACTTTATGTATCTGCATGCTTGGTTTCACCTGGCACTGGATTGTAGGCAGTGCCTAAACATAGGCATAGGATTTAGGTATTATCCAAGTGGTGGGAATGTGACCTCTTGCCCCATGAATTTGGCTAATGGTGGCAGAGAAAGGACAGATGAAGGACAGATGATGGAGAATACTGTAGCAATATAACTGATGCTTAAAACTGGAGGTGTACAAAAGCTAGAGTAGCTCAAAGCCTTTGGCTTTCTAATATTTAGATTACCAATCTAACCTAATGCATCTCAAACACTAAAGCAATTTATTCGGATTTGAGGTGTTAACCTGGAAGCACAGGAAGAGCGAATTCACCTCACCTAACTTTAGCCATCAGAAAGTTAGACATCTGTCTACACTATTTAATCAGTTCCTCTTATAGTCGGTGAAGAAAGATGCAAACCTCTAGAAATGGCCTAATCCATCCCAGCATAAGTGAGATGAACTGCTCTCTGGAGGATCCTGTCTGCTTCCATTGACTATTGAGAGATGATCAACAGCTTAGACAACTAGCTTAAATTAGGTACCTACCATCTAGACATTTAACATTACATGAGACTAATCTACCCCCCAGATATTCAGTATCTCTTTAGAAATCTCGTGAGTGTTGTTGCAGTAACAAATACTGCTTTTTCATATTTATGCTTCCCAGAAGCAAGTTTTGATTTGCTAGTGTATCTCTTCTTCTTCAACAACGATTTGTTGTCATTCTCCTCTGCCCCTGTTTAAGCACATGTATATGTGTATGTATATGCGTATACATAGTATACAGATGAACTAATTGTAACTGCATGTGTAATGCAGCATGCATGTATTTTATGGCATTTGCTTTTGTTTCATTTCTTATGAACAGAAAACGGGGAAATCTGACAAAGTCTCCGAGTTTCTGCATCTGAATTCGAGGCATGGTATACTTTTTGTGTTAACTATTGACCATGGGAAACTTCTGGAACTTAAAAGCCTTACCAAATTATTATTAATTTTATATGCTTAAGGGTTATTTTTAAACCACAGTCTCCGAGGTGCTGTAGTTAGCTTGTCCGGGGATACTTAAGTCATGTTAACCTTTGAACCTGTCTCATCTTTTCTTCCAAACTTAGTCAGCTGAGGCTTTTAAAGTTCACACTTAAAATTAACCTTTTGTCTGTTGAGTCTTATAAATGTCCTAATCTATAGCTTGTGGTTCTGACATACAGTCAGTGACTGTCAGCTGCCCAGCTGAAATAATCAGCTTTTTTCAGCATTTGAAACCAGAAGAAGGAAAAAAAAAAAAGGAAAAAAAGCAGACAATACATATACACAGTCTGTTTATATCCTAACAATATCAGATGGACTATTTTGCAGGAAAATAAATTAACAGATAAATAGCTTGCTTGGATACTAAACAGATTAGCCCTTCGTGCCATTTAAAGGAAGAAAACTACTTTGTAACAGGAAAATTATTTTTATATCTCCTATCTCACCTGGTGCATTTCCCTTCCATTCTACTGATAATTTTAACATACTTTTTATGAAGAGCAATTCCAGACCCCATTATTGTTCCAAGCTCTGACATTCACATAGGAAATGAAAAACTGCCCCAACCTTCCTTCCTGCTCATAAAGTCCTGGAAGAGGTGGATAAGACCACAGAATCTCTTGACTTAGGGTACAATTTTTTCTGCATTTGCATAAATCCCCCAGGCAGGCAGGAAGAGACAATATTTCAAACCCAATCCCAAATATTTCATTTGGAGCGGTTATCTCATAATTACAGAGCTGCTGCCAATTAGCAAAAAGAGAAACCTGTAGAATAATTTTGTGCTGTTAGACATGGAGGAAGGGATGGGGCTGATGGGTTTTAACATCTATTGTATGTAGATACACAGTCCTGAACTAAAACGGGCAGTCCCACAGAGTGACCAATGATTTCTTTGCCTGGAGGGTACACATACCCCGTACACATCGATCGAAACACCTTTTCCTCGTGAAGATGTTTTCTGTTGTGGGACAACCATTGCTGCCACAGTGATTTAATAGAACAATGCAATATTATAGGCAATCTGAGGCACAGACTTTATTCGCCCACCAAAAATGCACTGAGAATTTAGAGAGAATATCATTATCTTTAGCAGGGGATTAGTGTCCACATGCAGAACTTCCTTGGAAGCCTGACGACTGCGGAGAAAAAAAGCCTTTCCTTTAACATCACCTGAAACG
Source organism: Gymnogyps californianus (assembly GCF_018139145.2). Classification (NCBI taxonomy): domain Eukaryota; kingdom Metazoa; phylum Chordata; class Aves; order Accipitriformes; family Cathartidae; genus Gymnogyps; species Gymnogyps californianus. The sequence continues at coordinate 123,357,506 of NC_059473.1, read as the reverse complement.
AAGTGTCTGCAATAGCAGGCACCCCCAATGTCATGTCGGTCCAGAACACAGTGAGATGAAGAGGATTACCTTTGGGCCATCTGCAACTCCTGCTGAGAAACTTCCTCTTAAAACATCTCAGATTCCCCATTCCTTTACCAGCAGATCGAACTTTGTGATTTAAGGTCATTGCTACCTCATTTTTTGAAGGTTTCTAACCCACGTACTTGCTCGTCTGCACACATGCTATTTAGGTCTGTAGAACTGATAAAAACACAGGCTGCTCAAGTCTTTTACAGATGAACACAAGGCCATGGTAAGGAGAGGATGGGGCAGGAGGCAAAACTGAAGAACTCTTCCACCTTCATGACGTATTTACCATTTATGAACCAGACATGTCCTGCGATATCTCTCTGAATAAAGAACGTCTGCAGCATTTTTTTGCAAGTGAAAAATTGAGTGTGTTTTTCCTCACTTTAACATCAGACCCTGTCCCTGGATATGAGGTCAGGGTTCCCTTTGAAAAAGTGATTACTGGCCTTTTGGTCAAACAAAAGTGTAAAGGATTATCTCATCCAGTATAAAAGGTCCACTCATCACTTCTCAGGCTCAGGGATGAGGAAGACACCTCTCAAAGCATGGCTATGTCTACAGCAGGTTACAAGTGGAGCTGCCATAAGCGTGGGATGTTTCCTATCCTCTGTGCCTCGCTGACAGCTCCAGTGCAGACTCCTTATAGACCACTCATGGGTTCCTATACCACATACATGCAAGCACATGGGCTTTAGCTTCCCATGGAGTTTCAGTGTCAGAAGGATGAGCAAATGTAACCTTCTGTGTCACCTCAAGGCCCACCCGAATGAAGAATACAAATTATCAACTGTTACTGTACGAGATCCCTAATGTAGAATACCATGCCACCACTGCTTGACAGTCAAATCACTCATGTCCCAGTCCCAGAGTGTTGAAATGAGCTGGATCTCTGGATGTGGTTGGATAAGAGATGGGGAAATTCTGTAGTTTCTTGTGTACTACAGAGTGTATAACTAAGTAGGTTCATTCCTGCAATGGGTCGACGATGTTGAAGTTCATATCCAGTAAAAATTTGATGACTGTAAATATGTCAAAGCAGGGAGGACAAAAGACTCCTGCCCGTTAGCCCTCCCTAACTACAGAAAGTCCACCTGTGGGTGTTTCCAGCCCTACCTAGACTGATGGGGTTTCTGCCTACTAATTCACTGGCCTTATGTGGTTATAATCAGAATTTGACCTGGTTACTTCCAAAAAATCCTTTTTTTCCTTACATATTCTACAAGGAAAATTATTTACACACGAGGATAGTAAAATCACATCCTTGACAGAGATCCTATGACACACTGATTCTGACCCATCCCAAATGAGAAGGATGGGTCCTCCTCTATGAAAATTTAAGGAACATGCTATGTTGCTTTAAGAGGGCAGCAATGTGAAGCAATTACTTTACAGTGGACAGCACTGAAGAAATTAAGGCCAGGCCCTGTTCCTACTGAAATCAATTAGAATTTTGCTACTGATTGAAACGAAAACTGAATCAGACTTCATAACTACTTTTTTGAGTGCTTTAATAGCCAACCCTGTGTTTTTATAATGTCTGTATTTAAATGGCGTATTCATTTAACAACATCCTTTCTCCTTCATTTATGTTACAAATAAACAGAAATTGTTGAGCTGATGCCTAGAAAGAAAAAAAAAATTAAATATTTGCTACAGTAACAACTAAAAAATGGGATTCACCTCTGGCTCTGCATTTGTTAAGGCTAAATTGGGTCCAGTAATTTTTATTGCACTCACTATAAAACAGACCACACACTAGTTTCTTTTAGAAATGTTTAATCAGAGCTTTAAAAACATTTGCATGGCTCCTAGGACCTGTAGCACCTTAGGGTGTACAGAGGGTATCTACTGAAGAGGCTCACCACTTTCCCTCCTGATCTGTTCAAAAAAATACAATTACTGGTACAATTACAAAGAGGTGGGTACTGGAGGCATTGTCTACTGCCGACCTCACACCAGAAAGTGTGATATTGTCTGCTTTTGCATCAAAGTCACCCAAATGAAGAAAAATCTGCCCCATATGGATACTGATATCACTAGATTGTGCCATTTGGGCCTGGTGCCAAGTAAGTGGGGCCTGATAGCTTCAAGCTGTCTGCTGTAGAGGATGGACTTATACCTCCTTATGTTAGAAATATCATTTGAGTTTCCTACTGTTTGGGTCTTTTTTTATTTTTGATGTCCAGAAAGGATCATCAGAATGGACACAACCTGGCCTACTTTTCTTCTTTCCTGTGAAGCTTTTCCAATGTCTTTTCCACATCTCCAAGCAAAATGACAGTTGGCTAAATGCCATCCGGCATTTTTTTAAATAGACTACGAAAGCAAAGAAATAATAAAGTGGAGGGGAAAAAAAGAAGGAAGAGCAATGAAAATGAGGAAATTAAGATATAGAATAATATAATTAACAAACAGGGAGAAGATTAGGAAATTACCAGGACCGCCTGTAATTTTTTCACGTTTCATTTCAAGTTAGTAGAAAGAATGGAGGAATCAAGACGGAAAGGCCAAGAAATTCTTACAGCTGACCTTACTACTGCTTTTCCTCAGATCCAGGCCACACTTAACCTCTTCCTTGTGCACCGCATCATATTGTTCTGCCACCTGGCAGAGCAATGAGTTAGTTAATGTCGGAAAACAAGCCAAGTACCTGTTGCTTTATACAAATGCTAAATGCTGTTGTTGTCATGTGAAAACTGCTGCTCCATCAATCTTATAAGATAAAAAGGGAGCCTGGCATGGCTCTGACTGGGGACATAGCCTGAGCGGTCAGGCTGAAGTCACACACATACTGTTGAGTAGGTGCTTAAGGACTCTGCCAAAGCAGGGTCTATAAATGCAACTTATGGTTTCAAACCATGGGTCCTGGCCAGGCTGTGGAAAACTTGCTCATGTTTCAGCCTGCAGGTTAACCGGGGAGATTTGAGGGAAGGAGGGAATCCTGTCCCTGTTTCTAGTGCGGCTGCCAAAAGCTTCTGCTGCAGTTTACACCTCCAGAGACCATGGGGGAAAAAACACCTCACAAATTTTCAGCTGGTGAGTGCATCAGGAAGGCCTCTCCCTGTCTCACTGCCACCATTCACACCCAGAGTTATGGTCTCTAATAACCTTTCACATGGCCTGAGAAAGGCCTGGCAAGTTCCTCTGTTTTCCCCGTAATAAGAAAGAGCAGAAGAAACTTTGCAGTTTATGGACACAATAATCTCATTAAAGCTTCACCGTGGCTTCCAGAAGTTTTAATAAACCAGCTGGTTAATCACAATAATATCCCTCCCCCCTTCACTTTATGGAAAGATCCTGCGGTCAGGAAATATAAAACTCTCAACACGTTGACCACAGCGAGGATTACAGCCTCATGCAGTGACACTTTTCCAACTGTAGATCTTGTGTGCTGCACAAACCTCAAACAACCTCATAAACAAGTTTGAAGCAGACCTAACGCCAGGCTTGCCAAGGAGAACATCAAGAGTGATTCTGTTAATGAGGTCTGGCTGGAGCTGAAACACCTCTCCTAAGTGTGTTATTTTTAATCAAGTCATTTCCAGCAGGAACCTTTATAGAAGTGTGCAGTGATTCATTCCTTAAAATTTACACTTGAAGGCCCCAGTCTTGGGCCACTGATGTCACTGAAAGCTTTAGCAGTGACGGATGGGTGTTGAATCAGACACCACGGGCTTGACACTCAATGACTTAACACCCACGGACCAGACTAGAATCCATGTCCTCACACTCTCATACCTCAGAGACAGGGCTGGGAGCACTATCCAAGAGCTCACCTCTACAACAGATAAGGAAGTTAATAGCAAATCAGAGAACTATTCTTGCATTGCATCACCACTGTCCTGAGCTGAGCTAACATGCTGCCTGCCTGAGGCTCACAAGTGGGGTGCTCCTGAGCACCCTGAGGGGCCCAGTCCAGCAAGCGTGCTCTGATCTGAGCAGGGTGGGTGAACAACAAGTAGTGTCGCTTCCAGTTCACGACCACTTTTATTCAAAGTGTAGCTAAAGTAAGAGCTGCTTTTGCCCAGGAAGAAGATTTAAGGTCAGTGTCCTGCTGCTCTTGAAACATTTCAGGCCCCTGTCTCCCAACAAAGTCCCTTAAACCACTGGGCTACTTTAGAAAAAAAGAGTCTCACTCCCTCATGCTGCAATTAAGCCACTGTAAAACCAAGAGTGAGGAAACAGGAGGTAGTATGATTTCCCTTTGGATAGCTATTTTGCATCCTAGACCTGCCTCTGTATTACATACGGTGGTAAGTGTTAAAGGTGAAGACTACGTTCAAAGATCCTCTGGTATCAGTAGAAAATATGTGTTCCTCCTATCAAAGCCTACAAAAGAAAGCAGAGCAACACCAAGCAGCTAAGAAGGTGTCAGAGCAAGGTGGATGTGATGAGCACATCTATGACTAAAGATACAGTGAAAGTTGAACTGATGTCTTACCCATTAAGCCACAAACGCTGAATCCTCCTAGGTCAAACTGAGAGGATCTCCCCTACATGTTGCAAGTTAAATCCACTTATGGAAAGAAGCACAAGACAAGGAAGGAGGAAAGTCTACAGTAGCAGTGAGACTACTGGGGAAGTACAGTTCTTTATATCTGAAGACCTCAAAGTGCTTCTTAGCACAAAATAAGTAGCAACGGTCATCTTTTTACCACTTATCTGTGCCTAGTTTAGCAACTGTATCAGATGTGGCCTCTTAGTTCATTAAGTGCATCACTAAGCGTAAAAGACAACTCATACCATCTCCTTTGAGTCTTCTGGGTCCCTGTCAAGTCCATTGAGAAACAAAGATGTATAGACTATGTTCATCCAGCCTGTCTAGATACTCATGTCAGGATGGCACAAGACAGTCGCTGGAAGAAGCTCTCTCCATCCATATAGAGGGAACCTCTGCAATTTAAACAGGTGCCTACCTTATAGACAAGTAAAATCTAGTGAGATTAACTTCAATCCCTTAGTAAGCAACCAGAATATGGCTCCCTATCCCCATTTATGTATATAATAAATGAGGGATAAAGCAGCTGTTCCAGTAGAGCTGAGAAAGAACTGCATTTTTTCCTCACTCCCACGCCATGTCTCTATTCACTGAGCCACATTGTTTCTCTAAAGGTTTTGTACTCCTGGAAATTTACTATTTCTGGATAATGGTTCCCAAGTAGTTGTTTAATTAAAGCCCCCATGTAGCCAATTTTATGCCAGAATTCTGGAATAGCTATTCTGGTAAATTCTGAAGTGTCAAGAAGCCCTAAGGCATGTGAAGAGAAGTGTGTGCCTGTCTCAATGAGGAGTTGTTAAAAGGAAGGTGAAAATAATAGGAAACTTGCGTATATTGGTAAATGGCAATGAAAGTGTTGCTGGTAGCATCATTTTAAATCATTCTGGCACACAAACAACTAGAGCTGCACAACTAGTTTGGAGGGGAAAAGAAGGATTGAATTAATTCAACTTCTTTTTTAGATTTACACATGGTCTTGAAGGTTACCATTTATTCATTAGTTGAATTCACATTCCAAATAATTTCTTTGAGGCATCTTGGTCTCAAGTCTATGAGCTGTTCATTGTATATGTTTGATATATGAAAATCAAGCTGGGCTAATTAGTTTTGATTAGACGCATAGTTTATGATGTGTTAGCTCTTTGCCTTGATCGGTTTAATTTAGTTCTTAGAAACACGTGTTACATGTGAAAAAAGTATTTGAAAATACCTCTGCCACAAATATCCTCTAGCAGTCATTGGAAATTCCTTGTTTGTACAAACTTTCCTGCAGTAAACTTACAGGCTAAACTACACATAAAAGAATTAATACACTGGGAGCATGAACACAGCATAAAATATGTATAGTATTTTATATGAACAAGTAGTCAATGTTTTGTAGGCTAGCCCAGCACCATTCACTGTTGGGTTCATTAATTACATCCACTAATTTTGTAGCCCTTATTCCTGGTACTGAGCACTTACTCACACATGTTCAGCTGCGGTGAAGTCAATGAGATTGCTTGTGACTTTGAGCACGCCAGTAGAAGGGCTGTCCCAGCTAACACTGCAACTTAGAAAACCCAGGCTGCATTTTGATTACGTGCCCCACACTCACCTCTCACACTCCTCACTGCAGAAACGTGGGCTTTCAGACGTTTTCTTGTGGTCCTACTGCCGCCACCCTGGTTTCTGAGAGTCCTTCGGTCACACACCAGCTCCATCGTGTACACACTCAGCCACACTCACCTTCAGCTTCAATCATGCCCTCTTCCCTCCGCTAACATGTACTCACTCAGACACTTTCACATTTGGTTATATACCCAACTCCTGGCACTCACATTCAGTTATGTTCAGAGTGCTACACCCACACTTAATTACAATCACACCCTCACACTCCCCATTCAGTTACACCACCAATGCTGCCCACCTCCCCCCCCACTCAATTATAATCACATGTGATTAAACCTGCAATTCTGCACCTACGGTATAATCCTTCACTGGCATTCGCATCCACTTATGCTCAACAGCCTTCACTGGGACGCACGTCTGCTCGTCACATTCATGCACGCATGGAAACACCAGATTTCTTCTTTCATCCTGACAGCAGAGCGTTTTTTAGTTTTTCTTTCAGTGACACAAAGAGCACCCACTTCTTACCAAGGAACAGAAAGACCTGCTGTTCCTATGGAATGCTGCCTTCGCAGAAAATCACCTTGAGTCCTTATTTCATACCTCCTGAAAAAAGTATGCTGTGGTTGGTTTTATTTTAGTACCTAGCGGGAATTAAAATCAAGGTACCATTTCACAAAATGCTGGGCGCTTGAAACAAAAGACAGTTCCTACCCTAAAGAGATTAGGGCTGTATCTATCTTTCAGCTGGAGAAAGTGATGGAGTTTCTTATGGAGGAGTAAGAAGGTCACCTACTCAATCCCCTGTTGCATCTACGGAAAAGTTATGAAAGCAAATTACTGATTTTCCCTAACACATGGCCAACCACTCACCACTGCAGCGACTCGCTGTCCAAGCAGTCTGCAGTCGTCTGAGATGATCTGTATGTATGGTCTCTTCTGCATGACTTCATGGCCATCTTTTGCAGTTTGGTAATGGTGACGTGCAGGTGAAATCCTTCTTCTCCTAAAGTCAGCAGAAAGGTTGTTTCAGTGACCATGGACCTCGCCCTTAGACCTGTCAGGTCTTCCTGATGATAAGACCCACCTCAGAGGTGTGTGAAGCCCACACAAATGCTAACAAGAAATCTGGGCTGCTTATGGGACTGTTTTCACCAGATACATTCAATTCCAGGAACACTAACCATAGTCATGAATACTAATAAAAGATCAGAAAGAAAAAAAGATAGAAAAAAGATTGTGTATAGACACTTTAGAGGCATAAACAGAGCAAACGTCATCTGTACCAACCCATGTGCACCCACATGCACAGACATCTTATTATTTTTTCCAGTATTTAAAACCCACAGTCAGTCTGAACCAGACTCAAGAGGAAGCTCTGATAATCTGAAGTAATTTCTAAAGCAGGTTTTGATTTAGAAGGATAAGGCAAAGCTCTGACTAAGAAGCCAAATTTCCAATTGCGTATTCCTGACAGAGACTTGGACTTGGATTTTTTTAATCAAGACATAAAAATTCCAATGAAATTCACACCAGTTCTTCTAGAAGTAACAGCAGGTGTGTGGGGGGGGGTGTTTGAGAGAGAAAGAAGAAAAAAAATACAATAAAAATAACAAAAACAAAACCACCCAAACCTAAAAAAAGCCCTGCAGGATGAGATAAAGTCTATGGATAAGTGCCTGCCGCCACAATAGGATACACATGGCCTGTTCAAAGATGCCTTTGCAGGGAGCCAGGCCACAAATAAAACAAGACATGTGGTGTGGGGTTGAATTGGGCACTTTTTTATTAAATAAACAATTGATCCAAATCAAGTAACTCTAAATCATTTAGGAGGTCTTTGTTGATCCTGACCAGAACTAATATGTGCAGATAACCTGCCCTTGGTCTTATCATTCCCTGCACGGCTACCACCCGTCAGAAATCCCACTTCTCTGTATCTCGGGGAGGCAGGAGAGAAGATGAGAGAGAAGATAGGAAGGGGGACAAACAGGAGGAACAATCTCTTTTCATCATCCAAGCATCTTAAACAGTGTCTGAGTCTGAACAGATACAAATGACAAAGGGGAGGGGGACCAGTCTCAGTGTGATGGGGATGGCACCCCCATTCTGTGCTTACCTCCGTGTGTTGTGCCCAGCGTCGCATGCAGGGAGGACTAAAATACCATGACTGCTCCTACCATAACTCTTGGCAAAGTTGACAGAAGGGGGTTAGAAAAGTAAGAAGGGCAAAATGCATCCTGCCGTTTGCTCATGGAAAGATTAAAAGCCAGATCTTGGCCGCAACCCGGTGACAATAAAGATGTTATTTCTAATGGAAATTATAATGCAAAATGAGGAAATTGGAAGGTATTTCACCACAGCAGTTGTCATAATCAACAAAGATCAAAAAGGCAACACAGAAAAAATATTTTGACCAAAAGTCTTGCAAAACTCTCCTATTTGAAGAGGGTGAGATTAGGGCTAGGCTGCTGTGAATACTCCAGGTTCACTCATGTGATTGTTGTGGCTGCGGATAAGTTATTTTGCTCCACCATTCTTGGATGACTTTTATAAGCCAGAGAGCTTTTGGTCAACATTTTTCAAAGCTGCTGGTGACTGCTTGCTCCTCATTCTTTTTCAGGACCCCGTATTTTAACCACCTTAGAGAAGAAAACCTTTTTTTAAAGGACAAGTTAAATGTCACCACTCCGTAGGACAGTCTTATGTATCCTACAAAAATGGAAGCATTTTGGAAAATGCAATTTGATCCTGATGTAACTGAGATAACACCTGTGAGTTTCTGCCGTACATAAGGGAAAGATTAGGGCCAAAAAGCAAAGATCTGGGTTCAGAAGAGTGAAAAGCATGATGATGACAATAAGGATTACTATTAGATCATTTGCTACTAACGTGAAAAAATTTTTAAATGGTGTCACTGTCCAGGAGGTGTATTCTTCTTTTCAGCTGGTGATCGGTCAGTACCTAAAGATTAAGGTGGTGTCAAAATATGAAAAATGTCTTCAGAGTAGTAGTTTTCTGGAGACTTGATCCTGATGGACTAGTCCCAGCCCTGAGGGTCCTTCAGGATCTCAGCAGAGTTCCTGTGGCACCATTGGCATCCCAGTGCTCAGTTAACCTTCTCTTGTGAGTGTTTTCATGGATTTCCACCCAAAATGATCCAGACCTGATGTTTGTAGTGGACTCATTTCCTATGGAGTAAAGGAAGGGAGAAAAAGCAAGCAGCACAGCCTGTGCCATTATTAAAACCAAAATTATAATCAGGATAGAGCAGAGAGAAACTTTGCAATAAAAAGATCCCAATTAAGATTTTGGGTTTACACCTCTCAAATGGCTTGTGGGAAAATAGTAATAACGACAACAATAAACACAGGAGCAACAAAAATGTGGGATCCCAATGCCTGTGCCCACAGTGAGAATAAAAAATGCAAAGCCTGGGCCACCTCGCCTTTAATTTCCTAACTGCTGTTTTGTAAGGCTGTGTCATGCTTCTCAGTTCAAACACGCTTTGGCTCTTTATTATTCATGGGCCTTTTTCTCAGTCAGTGGTGTTGAATAATAAAACAGCCCAGGATCAAATGGGCCAATTCTCCACGCCTGACACCAACTGCTACTGTTCGCTGGGCTCTGCCAAGCGTTGCCTCTGATAATGAGTGGGATTTGGTTAAACAGTAAATTAATGAATAATGAAATATCCAGGTTGATCAGTTAGAGAGCACGCTTGCTTTGCCCCCGGCCAAACGCTCGGGGCAGAAATTACTCTCAAACGGCACTTGCCTGTGTGCTGGGCTGGATAACTATTTTACAGCCTATTGCTTGACAGGATGTTGGGAAGGGGGCGAGGGGAAGGGGGGAGGTCGGGGAAGCAAAGCGGGCAGGGCAGGCTCCTTATCACCCCGCACGGAGGGGAGAAGGGGCCGGTTCGGGGCGGTGCAGACCCCACTAGGATGGGGGAGAGGGTTGCAGAGCTGAAGGGAGCTCGGTGTGAGGCTGGGGGAAGGCTGAGCTCCCTCCTAGCTCTTCCTCTCTCCTCTCTCAACTTCAGCAGGGGATTACCTTCACCCTGGCTATCACGGGGATTAACTCAATTTTTCTTCCCTCCCCCGCCATCAGCTGTCAATTCACGCCTTGCATTAGCCTTGTCCGAGCGTGTTTCTGAGCGGGGGCCGTCTCTCCTGGCAGGGGTTGTAGCCCAAACTGCAGAAAGAGCCTCCCGGAGCCGTGTGTCAGGTGTTTTTGGCAAATAAAAGAGCCTGTGAAAGGCTGCCTGCACGGGATGGGGCAACCGCATATAAACAGAGAGATGGAGAAAGCAATGCAGCAAGGAGAAAACAACCCTGTAGCCTTCATTTTCTGCACCGGGAGAGATAAGTAGCTGTAAAATATTTCCCGCAGGTCAGTAACACAAGTACATAGATGTACACAAACACACACGCACTATTTCTACAGCCAGGAGAAGGGGAAAAGCCTTACTTGACTTTTCACACCCATCCGCCAGAATTGCACAACACCCCAGCCCAGGGTGTGTTTTTGGGGTGGGGGTATTGCTCCACATTGGCGAGAAAACCTCTACAATTAACACCTTTTGTCCAGAAGGGAAACTCTCTGTAACCAACTCACCCCCTTTGTTTTTTTATCATTATTCTTTCCAAACAAGCCTCAACTTTCCAAGCCAAGCCAGAGCGGGGGGGGGGGAAGGAGAGGGGGGGCAGAAAAAAACCCGCTGTGTCCAAAATGCGAGTTTACAGGTCGGGGCTGAGTTACTTTCGCTCGTCTCATGTCACTGCTAAGTTAAAGTTTAAAGAAACCTTTGAAGCGTGAGGAAGAAGGAGGTCCCTGCTACGCCTCGGCCATCGCCCCCGTCCTCCCCCGGCAGCTGCCGGGCGCAGGGAAAGCCTCCAGGCTCCGGCTGCAATGGCAAGGTCCCAGGAAAGCAAGACTGGAGGGGTTTTAACGATAGTCTCCTTCACTTTCTCAACTTTCTCCGCTCCTCTGCCTGCACAGGGTTTTGTGAGCGTAAGGACGAGGCGCGGATGAACAGGCGGCTCTCTGGGGCAGGTTAAAGCCGGTGTTTACTTTACTCGTCAAACAAAACCATCTCCCACATTCACCGCCAAGTGTTAATGTTAAAATCCAGAACTTTTCGTTTTGAAATATTTCACCTCGTTCCTTCCTGCTCGCGTTATTCCCATTTTAAATAGATTTTAAAATCCAGCCTATTTCCGTGAAAACCGTTTATCCAAAAATGCTTTCCGTCCCCATTTGCAGTTCTTCCACCACCACCCCTTCCCATTGTTACCAGTTATTGTACTGTGATTTTCTACACAGAGCTGGAAACAGGCTCCCTTTTTCCCAGCCAAAACAGGATCCACTCTGCACTGAAACAAAGCAGAGTACAGGGGAGACCGGGGCTTACTCTCATCCCGATCGTTGCTCACAGCTTTTGGGAAGAGCTGTAGAGAGCTTTCGCTTAAGTCACTGGGAGTTTTGCAGGAGCAAAGACTGTCAGGTGATGCTCTGTGCACCAAAAGGAAGATAAACTATTGTTAGCGCTGGTTTCATGAGGCAAAAGATTCCCACTGGTACTTTGATGGGTTTCTACAAGAGAAATGTCCACACGCATTTCATCGACCTCGGCGTTTTAAGCGAGTAAAACTATGGATATAATTGCAATTGTACCCAATGCTCTTTGTAAATCTCACCACGCGCGAATTTATTAGCTGGAAAGAACCAAGCGTTTCCGCTTTGAAGGAAATGTTCCTCTCCACCTGAGGAAAGCAGCCTCCTCGCATGTTGTCAGAAGATGACGGCTGTTCCGCGCCCGCCGTTGTTTATTTAACAGCACCAATAATCACCGGCACAGCACCTCCCCACGCTGGGGAACCGGGGAGGTCACGCCGCACCGGGTAGCGCTCAGGAGAGTGTTTGCCTTTGCTTTAAAAACACCTTGCCAAGTGTTAAACCCTTTTTTTTTTTTCTTTTGGGTGTTTTTTTGTGGTTTTTTTTTTTTTCCTTTGGTTGTGGGGATTTTTTCACCTGCCCGATCCACAGCAAGGGGGTGGGGTAAAAGGATTATTGTCCCTGAATATTTGGGTGAGAAATACACGCGCAAACACACACACACACTCCTTTCATTTTACTGTTGTTCGGAGGAAGCTCCAAAGTAATTGCGGTGATTTCGTAATTGCGTGAGATTCTAGTTTTTTGGGTCTTCGTATTAAGGAGAGGGTACAGAGACACTCTTAACTCGTAAATCCTCAGAGATTTCCTTCTGCCCCCTCCAAGAAAGCGTTCACAGGCAGAGAAACGACCTGCTGGAAGGGAAATCAGGGCAGCCCTTCCTCCGCTGCCCCGGGGCGCCGGATCAGGCCCAGGGCCCGGCTGTGGGGCCCCGGGATCCGTGGGATGTGCGGAAAGCAGAGCCCTGCGCTGGGGAGGGGACCGGCCCTTTGCACCGGCTGGAGTCTATTGCAAAGGTTTAATTCCGAAGGCAAAAACGAGGAGCAATTTTTTTTTCTTTTCCTCTTAACTCATAAAAGTCAGTAGCGGTGTACGAATGGGACCGACACTCACGACAAAGCGGAGCTATGCGCGGTTGTGACACGACATGTAACACAATGTCCTGGTACAGCCGTGCACATACACAGACACACGTCCAGCTACAGGGAAAAAAATATATGTGGATGCCTGTTTACGAGAGAGAGAAAACAAAGGAATTCAGTGAATATATTGGTACTGGGGATTATTTAAGACATTTGACTAGTTCCATCATAGGGACACCAGATGTTATTTATGAGGTCTCACATAAATGTGGGCCATACCATGCAGGTGGGGAGGGAAAAGGGGAAAAAAAAAGCAAAACGAAGAAAGAAAAGAAAGGAGTTCACCCCAAAGGGATGAAAGACAAAAATTATGTTTATGACTATATAAATCAAGGTGAAGTTTTGTAATGGAAACTAGAACTACCTAGAGTTTAAAAAAGAGACTGGGGCAAGGCAGGAGAGACAGAGAGAAGGTCCCCGCTGGTCATGACTGGGAAAGCAGATTATAACATCAGACCGGTGGGGAGGGGAAGTTTTGATGAGCTAGGTTACTGCTGCTATTCATTTATTTTTAACCTTAGCTGGGGGAGAAGCTAGAAGAGGAGAAAGACTGGGGGAGGGCACAGTGAAAGAGAGAGAGAAAGAAAGAGAGAAGGAGAGAAGGGGGGAAAGAGAAGAAGGAAAGAAGGAAAGAAGGAAAAAGAAAGAAGGAAACAAGGAAAAAGAAAGAAAGAAGGAAAGAAGAGGGGAGAGAGAGAGAACGAGAGAAAGAAAGAGAGAAAGAAAAAAGGAAATAAGGAAAGAAAGAGAGAGAGAAAGAAAGGAAAGAAAGGAAGAAAGCAGGAAAGCAGGAAAGCAGGAAAGCAGGAAGGAAGGAAGGAAAGAAAAAGAAAGAAAGAAAGAAAGAAAGAAAGAAAAGAGAGAAAGAAAGAAATAAAAGAGAGAAAGAAAGAAAAGAGAGAAAGAAAGAGAGAAAGAGATAAAGAGAAAGAGAGAAAGAGAGCGAGAAAGAAAGAGAGAAAGAGAAAGAGAGAAAGAGAGAAAGAGAGAAAGAAAGAAAGAAAGAAAGAAAAAGAAAATCTGATCTTGGCTTGTTGAAGACTTTTGGGAAAATGCAGTAGAGCAGAGGAGATAAGCAGGAATATTTCTTCTTTCCTGACACTACATTTCCAGACCCGCTGGTGTGCGAGCCCACCCCAAGCATCGCTGCCTGGGGAGCGGGAGGAGAACCCGGCCCCGGGGGAGGCAGGGCACACCGGCAGCCTCCCGGAGCAGCCAACTGTACTTTATTATAAATATATACATATATGTGCTTTGAATTTGCAACCTTGACACTGTCGCCGGGAGCCTGGGAAACTCGGGGTGAGCCCTTCCTCATCTCGTCGGATCCCGTTTTAAAGGGAGCCCTCGGTTTCCACAAGCGGGTGCTTCTGCTAAGTTATAAAAGAGCTTTCCCTGGTACTTTTTTTTTTTTTTTGTAATCCTCCTTTTACATAACTGTTGCACAGTTCTTGGACAACAGAGAAACTTCCTGATTCCCCTCCTCGTCCCCCAAACAACCCTCCCAGCCTCCGCTGGGAACTGCCAGAGCTGTTTTGAAAGGTTTCATGCAAAACGTATGCTCTACTAAAAATAATATCATCGGTGCGATTAAAACAAAAGAAAACAAAACAAACTAAAAAAGCATGGCATGTAGCCTGGCTTTTGGAAATCGGCTCCAGTGTCGCTGGTCTTCCCAGCCCTCCCTGCCCGCGGGCATCCTTCACCCCACACCTGCCCGCAGCCGGGTCAAAGGGGCTGGGGAGGGGATGTTTGGGGGGTCCCCACTCCTCGCCCCGCAAAGCCTCGGTAAAAAGGAGGAAAGGGGGGGTCGGAGGGGATTCCCTTTTCTCTTTTGCTCGCAGCTCTGCGGCTCCCCCCAACCTCGTTTTCCCTCTGCTCGGACCCCGGGCGCTGCTGCCCCCGTCCCCCCACCCACCCACTCCCTCCATCCCGGACCCCCCAAACCCGCTCCGGGCGTTTTTGCCATCACACCACGGAGAGAAAGTAGGTCACGGCTGAGTCCAAGCCTGGCTGAAGCCGAGGCAGCCGAGCCTCGAAAGCCTCCCCATAAAACAGACTTTCGGGTCGTCGTTTGCAATGCTTTTTTCTTTTTCTTTTTTTTTTTTTTATTATGATGATGATGATGATTTATTTTGGACACCTTGGGCGATCAGCTGAGTCGGCTCCTGTAGTCCAAGCTGGAAGGAGAGGGAGAAGGGAGGTAGTTTGGGAGATGGAGGTGGGGATGGATTTATTTTTTGCTCTTCCCCCACCCCCCTCCGAAAGAAATATTGAGTTGCAAAAACCGATCTACCGCCTGTTACGGCTCCTGCATCTCTCCGTCTGCCCTCTTAAACTACCGCTCTCTTTAAAAACCAACAGATAAAACCCGACCCAGACAAGTCTTCAGAGCGGGTATTTAACTAAAATAGTTCACCGCAGTAAAAGCGATGCTTTAAACCGGTTTCCACCCTCAGGGCTCCCTGTTTGAGCACACGTGTGTGTTTGTTTTCAGGGTGACAGTGCGGAGGGTTAAATTGACAGTCCTTGCCAGCCGCTGATTTACAGGCAAAAAAAAAATGGTGCTTTCTACAATAATATTAAAAAAAAAAAAATCCTGAGGCCCTAATCTGCCCCCCCCTCTCCTCCTTCACCCAACCGCAGGCTAAACCCCGAGTCACTCCGGAGTGTCTCCGGGTTAGCCCTGGGGATCCGGATCTCCCCTCAGCTCTTCTTCATGCGTGTCGATTACAAACCTAAATAAAGCTGATTTGGGAACGGAGGGGAAGCGGGGAGGGAGGAGGGGGAGGAAGAAGGTGTTTTGGGTTGAATATTTCCTTTTGCTAATTACTGGTGCTGCAACTGTAGACCTAAAGGTAGAAAATAATCCCGCGTTGTGAACACGAACATCACTCCCGATCTGTATATAAGAGTATATATATATACACACTCACATCCACGTATACATAAGTGAAACGTACAGTAACAGTAACAGAGCAGTGGGGGAAAAAAACCCTTTTCCTAATATTGAAGGCTTACATAATATTTTCTTTTAATGCCTAATACTTTGAAAAGAAAATTCAGCTGGTCAAAGCTAATTCCTAATTCAGCTGGTAAAAGCAGAATGAAACAAAAGCTCACGTTAACATGGCATGAGGTTTATTATAGGTCTGCTTAGAATGAAGAGGTAAGAGTGGTAAAAAGATGGACACCTTTGAGTCAGACAGAAATAAAATACCAACATTTCTGAGAAGCAATATTTATTGTCTTTTTTTTTTTTTTTTTTTAAATGTAGAGACATGTCCTGAATTTCCCCAAAGCCTAGATTGGGAAAATAAAGACTTCTTGGCGTTATAAGTAAATCCGTCTGCAGAATCGAAGCAGCACCAACATTCAAAAAAACTGAAGAGGAAAATACAACAAAACACAACAATCTCTTTTTTTTTATTCTTATTCTTATTATTTATGTAAATCAGGTCATCACTGGACAAGAAACCAATTTCTACCCATTACCATAACAGCTTGTCTATAAAGAACAGAAAAGATTCAGATAGGATACTATCTAGTCAAGCGGGATTTTTTTTGTTGGTTTTGTTTTTTTCTTTTTTGTTTGTTTTTTTTTTTTTACTTTTTGTTTTTAAATTCCCCCACCCATTCACAGAGGTATAGATTCACAGATAAATAACCCAAAAACTACTTGCTCGCCATATTTACACATTCCCGTTAAATTAAGCATAAATAAATATATACAAACTCAATACTGAATGCCTCTCCGCATTTCTTCTCAGGAAGAGTCGATAAACTGATATTTCTCACTGCATGGTCAGATTTTTCAAGAAGAGGAGGTGAAAGGGATCGTTTGGGGCATAAAAGGAGAATTTTTTTTTTTTTCTTTCATCTTTCCAGTTTCTCATTCGCTTTTTCGGAGCTTTGCATTTGTTTGGGGTTGGGTTTTTTTTTCTTTTTTCCTTTATTTCTCGCTGGCACACAATGTTTCGTCTCTCTTGAAGTGTTCAGGCGTTTGCCAGTGTGTTTGGGGATACTTTCTTTTACTTTTTCCCTTTGTATAAGAAAATATACTATTTGTAAAAAGCCTACGGTCTCTCTCACACAGGGAAGCCAGAGGGGAGGGGGAGTTTGGCCGGATCGATCTGGCAATGCTTACGGCAGCTGAAACGAGCACCAAATTCTCCGAGAAACGTATTAAAACAGAGCCGAACAGGTCTGCGTGATAAACCGGTCAGAAAGAGATGAGCAGGGGAAGGGAATAAGCCCTTTGGGCACAGCTAAAGGTCTTAAAAACCATCCTCCCCCTCTCCCTCCCAGCCCCAAATGCAAATTTGGGGATTTTGGGGGAGGTTAGTCTGGGATGCAAAGGGACTTGAAACAGCTTCTCACAGAGAATTTCTATTAGGTGGGACAAGACACGACCCGATTTTAAAGAAATCATCGGGTTGTAAAAGGATTCCCATAAAATTGGCTTCTTGTTTCCTTCACACCTTGTGTGAATAACAACCAGGAAAAATTAAAAAAAAAAGTCAGGGAGCGTAGGAAAACAAAGATCTTTCCAACGGAAAATAGAGAATTGTTATTAAAAAAAAAAAAAAGCGAGACTAAGAATGAAATAAAATTTACAGCAACCCACCTGTTTGCTTTGAAAACAAACTTTTCACGATCTCTCCTCAAACTTTTCCCTTGAGTTAAAAAGCAAAGCTGCCGTGTTAATCCTCCTGTTTATTGATTTATGATCCCGAGGAAACCAAATCTTTTAATAACTCAATTATCAGATAAACGTCGGAGGTGCCCCCCCAACACAAGTCGTCGGGCTGGGAAAGTGCAGGGGAGCGGGACAATGCCTTCCGGTGGGAGGCTGAGTTTAGTTTTTGGAGGACCTCAGTCCTCAGCACTGACAGGAGCCACCGAGCAATGGATATTTCCCTCTGGGACCAGCACTACACTAGGGGGAAGAACAGAGATGGATATACTCCTATGCTATGTTTTCTCCCTGGTTGTATTTAAATCAGAAACCTCATGGATTTTGTCTCCGTACTTTGGGGAGTAAATGGGGGGCATCCCACTGAAATCAATGGGAATTTTACATTTGGCTTTATTTCGCCTGAGTGAAGCAGAGCCTGGCATTTGCTGTCTGTCTCTTCCAGGTGGAAGGCACGAGGGGCAGATCCAAAGTTGCCAGGAGTCAACTGAGACTCTTCCCCCAACCTTCTCAAGGTTTAGGTCCTGGTCCAGGTGACCAAACCTATGCCTAGGGGAGATTTCAGCAGCAGCAGCAGGATCAGGCCCTCAGACGTGTGTGACCATGTGCACGTGTGTGTGCAGGTCTTTCCCCAAGAAGTCGCAAGTGGGTTCCCTCTCCTCATTAACTCACAGTGGTGGTGGGACACTGTCTTCTGCAGTTAAAAGGAACATCCCCAACATTGCCCCAAAGACAATGAAGGATCATCCCCAACATCCTCCCAAAGCCTTCAGCTGGAAGCTCCGGGGTGGCAGGGAGCAGGTCCCCATGTCCCTGCGTGTGCAGCTGGGGAGGTGGAAGACTGAGAGCTAACTTGGGGTCTCCCCACACCCAGGAGCCCCACTGGGCTGGGTGATGCTGGAGAGCTGGGCCCATCAGCTCCTCACAAAGGCTTTTTGCAGAGGGCAGGCAAAACAACGTTCAACACTTTGTGCTCTGCTTCAATAAACAGAATATTCTCGTCAGGCAGAGAAGAGAGATGTGCTTTCAGATGGTGCCATTCATTCCTCCCCAGATACACGCACACGTGCCCCCTTCCCCTTCCCGCGCATCACTGCTGGGGCATGCCCTGCACTGGAGCTTGGATTGTCCTTCCCCAGGAGCCTGCTGAAATTGGGGGTGGTTGGCAAGGGGTAAGCTTTGGGGGACCAGGGACTGCCTGGGGGCTGCTTTTCAATTTGGGGTCCCCAAACTACCGGTGGGGGATCCATGAGACCTACATCACCCAGGGATCCACACCTCCTCTGGTGACATCCGCAGGGGTGTGCCCATTACCAAAGCCGCTGCCAGGGACCTGCCAGGGTGAAAGACTACCTCCAACCCATCCCAGCAGCCCATGGAGAAAGCTGTCTGCCTCAGTTTCCCCCTTTTCTCACGTGAGATTCCCCACAGCACTCTGCCCCAGAAGAACCAAAGGAACACGGCTGAGGAGCAGCTCCAGAGGGGTCCGTGCTCCTTGGGGCTGCACAATTCCTGGGTTTCTATTGCCACACACACGTCCAACTCACAGGTAGGGAGTAAGAGCCGAGACCTTCGCTTGCTGCACGAAGATTTGAAAAGCAGAGCAGGTCCTCAGCCTGTAGCCTCAGATAGCTAAGGACACTAAGGGTGACAATCAAGAGGCTCGTTTGCTTTTTTTTGTTTTAAGAAAATTTTGTTGGGGGACGTTGAGAGTATTGGTGAATTATTTCTCCCCCACCACCCAACTTGGGGAGGTATCTAGAAACTCAAACAAGGCTAAGGCTTCTCTTTTGTTTCTCTCTGTCTCCCTTGTTCTGAGTTCAGGTGTGCCTGCTTGGGTTGGTGGGATTGAGTCCTGCAGCTTTAACAGGGATCCTGGGGGGAGGCCTGACCCCACTGGAGTTTTGCCAGTGACTCCAGGAGATTTACCCACACCCAGTAACTGTTCTGACATAAGCAAAAAGATGTGTTACTGCACAGACCCTACCCCCCTGAGAAACACATGTAATTACACAATACGGCAGAATCCAAACAGAAATTCATACCCTTACACTTCAGCATTATTTTTACCATAGAAGACAAAGAAATGTATGTTAAAAAAAAAAAAAAGGGAAAGAAATCAGACTTCCCCTCCACCCCCCCCCAATCATATGCATAAGACATCCTGTCACACACCAAACCACCAAGAAAAACATTGGAGTTAAGAAGTTTTTTCCCCCTACCACACTGACTTGTTCTAAAGCAAGAGTCACAAGACATTTTTTAAAAAGCTTTCAAAGAGAAACAGATTTCCTCAGACTGAGCTCAGAAATTAGGATACTCCCTGGCAAGCCCTCCCCACTCCCCTCACGAGGAGCCAGCTCACATGGCAACCCTTTCCTCCCTGGGTACAAAATCCTAGTGCCAAGCAAGCGTGGTAACATTCGACACAGCTCTTATTTTCTTTGCAATATTACACCTCGATTTCAGCTTATATTTTTTTGCCTCATTCAAATTATTCCCTTTGAGCTTCTTTAAAGAAGTGCACCTACAGAATTCGGAAACAACTGGCTTTGATTTGAAAAAGCAAAAAAAAAAAAGAAAAGTATCAGAATATCAGAATTGTGGATTTTTTTTCTCTGTACCTGATATATTGTGTAGGGATCTCTAGTCCTCTTTGAAGAAGCTCATAAGCCAAGCGGGCAAAGCTTTAGGAAACAGAAGAAAATAAAATAGTGCATACTCCTGAGAAAGAATTACATACTCATATCACTCATTTTTTTGTTGTTGTTAACAGTTCTTTAAAAATGGAGGAAGATATCTCTCACACACACTACTCAAGGAAATTAAGGACTGAAACATTGGCGCAGTTAGGAATATAAAACTCCCTAGAGAAAAAGAGGAGATCTCAGAAAATTAAGAAATCAGATAGCGCTGACATTTTACCAGACCTTACTTTCAAATTTTGCAACCCATTATAGACAAGACATTTTACCATCAAAGGCAAGTACTAAATTAAAAAGGTATGTTTGCATGCATGAATATGTGTGGCTACACACACATATTATATATATATATATGTATATATATGTATATATACGTATATATACACAAACATACATAGGATACACACGCACCCCTATCAAGTTATGTGTGTGCATACGCATATGCACACACATAGGCACGCACGCGCCCATACACACCTGTAAACGCTGGTAATCTAAACAGAGAGTCTGTCTAGACCAGGAAAAACCAAAAAGTTCTTAAAAAATCGAGTCAGCTAACTCGACCGAGTTACGACGACTTGAGACTTCCCATCTAACGGCATCTAATGTTAAGACGCTGCCATGAAAGCAGCTCGAACTGGCTGGTGTTGATGACTTCATGAGAGGTCTGTGCGCTCGCCTCCCCTCCTTTCCTAGTCTAGACAGAACCAGGGCGGTGAGATGAGATGGGAAAAGTTGGGGGGAATGAGGTGATGGGGCTGCTCAGAAAGGAACGCTCTGGAAGGTCATTTTAGCTAGGGTGGAGACAGGACATCGTTCAAAAAAAAAAAAAAAAAGAATAAAATAAAAATAATAGCAAGACAGACCGTGCAGCTCAAGAAATCAAAGCACTGACACCAAAAATGTTTCTCCGATTTCTTCCAATAAGTTATTCATTTCTTTCTTTTATTATTATTATTAATTATTATTATATTCCCCTCCCCCCCCAAATCATTATTTTAAAAATGTGAAAGAACAGAAGTGGGAAAAAAATCCTGGTGGTTGTCTTCACATGTTCCTGGCAAGAGACTCTGAACCACTGGTCTTGCGCCATTGTGCTCCTCTGATCTTAAATTATTGTCTTTCTTTTATTATTATTATTATTATTTTATTATTATTATTATTTTGTCCTACCTAATAGAATTCTTCCAAAGCCCAATCCAATATTTTTAAAGCTAAAATTAAGACGGTTTTGTTTTAAAAGATTATCTCTCTCTCTTTCTTTTCTCCTTTTATTTAACTTTTTTCTTTTCCTTTCTTTCTCGCTTTCTTTTTTTTTTTCCCCTCTCTCTCTCTCTCTCATTTTCTGTGTTTCTCTTCCTTGTCTCCAGTTTTACTACCTGGTCCTTCGCCAGATGTGTGCCTGTTAGCAGTGTTGTTGTTCAAGAACATCTTGTCCATGCCTTTGAGAGCTTCAGTCAGGTAGTTTTGAAGGGCCGTGAGGGCAGCGCAGATAGCGGGGGCCCCAAAGCCGTGAGTGATGAGGCTGAAGTGAGTCAAGCAGCTCTGAATGCCCGGTTCCAAAATAGGGGTGGGCCGGCTGTTTCCAATGGGTGTCCTGTCCTGGGCCAAGAGATCTGTAAATTCTTTACAAAGTTGCCTGCACGGAAGAGAGAAAGGCAAAGAGAGGAAGGGAGAGAGAAAAAAGCGGTAGTTAGGCTCATCCCACACTTCTCTGAGACAACCAAGGTTGAAGGAAGGGGCAGGTTCAGGCCAAAGGTGATCCCAGGTCCCAGGATGGGACCTTTTTGCCACCTTCCTTTCCCCCAGCAGTGCCTGCGGACTGGCCATGGCAAGCCAGCAGCTCCCTGCTCAGGATGATGTTCTTCAGCAGAGAGGTTTCTGCAATTGCAGGATAACACCAGGTCTGGAGATAGAAATTTCTCCCGCAGCCACAGGGATGCTTCTGGGGAGGTTTAGATTGGATATTAGGAAAATTTCTTCACCAAAAGGGTTATCAAGCATTGGAACAGGCTGCCCAGGGAAGTGGTTGAGTTACCATCCCTGGAGGTATTTAAAAGACGTGTAGATGTGGCACTTAGGGACATGGTTTAGTGGTGGACTTGGCAGTGTTAGGTTTATGGTTGGACTTGATGATCTTAAAGGTCTTTTCCAACGTAAAACGATTCTATGATTCTGAAGCACTGTGAAAACCCAGCCCTGCTTGGTGGCTCTAGAAATAACCAGGCTGAAAGGGAGATGTGCCATGGGTCTGTCAACCACCCATCTTCCTGGAGGCCAGACCCTGGCTCAAAGCAGCTCTCACCAATGCTGTTCCTGGAGGAAAGCACAACCATGCACTGAGAGCTACTGGGTGGCACAGGGATGCGGTGCAGGGAAGGGCTAAAATGAAGCCTCCTCTGAGACTGCTCAGGCTGGGCCACCTTGTCGAGAAAGATCAGGACTTTGGGACTCCGTGCTGGCTTATTCATTGCATGAGGAGCAAAGCGAGCACTTCCTATATTATTTGACGGGGTGGCACCCCAGTTAACGCATCAGAGTTGACATCTGGCTCTTGTTTGTTTGCCCGCACCTTTGAAAAACCAGATTTGATTTTTCTAATGAATTCCCACACACACTTTCTTTTGCATTGCTCTGGTCCAAAAGGCCTTCATGTCAACAGGTACCTGGGCAACGTAGAAACCCTGGGGGCTGGTGGGGTTCCCAAGGGAATAGTTTTTGAGACAGATGCCTACCCAGGGACTGGAGAAAAAAAGGCCAGAATTAAAAAAAAAAAAATAGAAAAAGAAAAAGAAAGAAAGAAGAAAAGAAACCCTTAAAAAAGACATTCAGCTCTCGTCCTCTGAAATTCTCTGAAATTCCCAGTGGGTTAAAGGTTTCAGAGGGTGGGGAAAGATAAAGGTCTACTTCTATGTGTATTATCCATTAAGAAAGTGCAAGAGAGGAAACTTTGAATTTGGAGAACAAACAGTAATGAGTCCAACATTTTACATCTTCAAAGAGCAAAGCAGGGTCTGTGAGCAATTAAAGTTCTGGGACATTAATATCTTCTGACCCTGCGGAAAAGGGCAATCAAATTCCAATCACGTCTAAAAAACATCTGGACAAATTTGAGCAAATGATTTTTCAACCCTCCATATATTTCTTTAAATTACACTGTCATCAGAGGCAAGCCACGTCCCAGAGCATGAAATAAATGGGAGCTGTTTGGGCTGGTATTTTTTTTTCTTTTTCTTTCTTTTTTTTTTTTTTTCTTTTCCCTTTTTTTGCCGGATAGACGGAGATGTGTGGAGACACACAGCACCCACCGCCGAGGACCCGAGCAAACTATGAAGCACACAGTTAGTAGCCTGGGAGGCACAGCCAAGTGTAAATCATCCGATACAACACATCCACCGAGAAAGTCCCAAGGGAGAGAGATGGATTGCGGGGACCAAACCGAGGATCATTAGCAGTACGGGGGGGGGGATCGGGGGGGGGGGGGTGTGTCTTTTCTTTTTCTTTCTTTTTTATTCTTTTTTTTCTCTCTTTTTTTTTTTTTTTTTTTTTTTTTTTTAATTAAACCGCATGGAAAAGGCATTGCAATTCGGTAGCTGACAAACAAGTGTGTGTGACCAGCAGGAGGGACAGACAAACATGCTGTGGAAGCAAAATACAGATTTTTGGTCCCCTTTCCATAAAGATTTTTTTACCTGGGGGTGGCTTGGAAACGATGGACGGTAGCTAGGGGACAGTCGCCTACTTTCTCTATAGGGACAGCGTGTGTTGGCAGAAACCCCACTGCAGAGGGACGCAGAAGCTATAGGGTCTACCCTGCCCATAGGGCGATAGAAGCATCCTTCCTCCCCGCGGGGCCGTTGTACTTTAGGGACTGGAAATTCCGTCCGCTTTCAAAACGAGCTCAGAGGCAAAGGTTTAAGGAGGGGGAGGATTTTCTCGGGGGAGGGCAGAAGCGGAGGGGGGGGGGTCAACTTGGCACTCACTTTGTAGCAAGCAGCATGTTTTTCCTGGAGTGGAGGTCGCTGGGGTCCGTGTGCTGTCTGTTCAGGTACTCAGAAACAGCTTTGGCTGGGAATTCCGTTTCGCAGATGTACCCAAAATCCCGAGCTAAATGAACAGCCTCACCTGAAGGGAATGAGAGGGGCATTAACACCGCCGGGCACCGCCGGCCCCAGGCCGGGCTGGCTCCGACCTGCCGAGGCACCGGGCGGCAGCGGGCTGCTGCCCACCGCTCCCTCTGGGACGGACCAGCTCTTTCGGGCCGTGTTTAGTAAACCTTATAACATCCCTCGTACCTTAGGGACAGGCTCCAGGTATATGTTTTCCCTCCATAAGCCCTATTTTGGGGGGCAGAAGTAAGTTGAGGGGACAGAGTTTCAGCTGATGAGATTTGTCTTTGCTACAACGCACTTGTGATGGTATGTACCCACGCAGCTGATTGTGCAGAACTGTGGGAAAAGTACACGCACATACACGCATACACATACACGCATATGCACACACCCCCCCCTACACTTTCAAAGTAACTGGGCCAGAAAAAAGCGAGGGGAAACTAGTTAAATCCCGAAAGACAAAAGGACCCAAACTTCTCTCAAGAGCAGAGAAACCATTCCTGTTTCGATACCCCGGATCATTGTCCAAGATTTTACAGACGTGGACATAGTGTTAATAGTAATGTCAGTTCTTTGTGGGACATTATATACACACTTGTTTATACACACACACAGAGCACTTGCCTCTATCACAATTATCGCCACATCTGTAAAATGATGGAGATAACGGCATTTCGTCCGACGGAAATTATTAATCTGCTTTCTTAAGTGACCATCATGCGACAAGAACTCCTCTCTGCCGGGTGGAAAGATAGCAACCAATGGCAACCTTTTCTGTGAAAAATAATAATTATTCTAACTTTAATTCTAATTGTCACTTTTCCTGCCTGCCTGGTTTCAGGTTTCTTGCCTCCAGAGGTTCGTGTCATCCAACTCCTACTGATGTACTTCATGCCACAAGAAGAAGACAGTAGCTGCAGAAAGGAGGAAAAGAGGAGGGGGGGGAAAAACCCCTCAGACTCTAGAGGGATTCTACCAGATTATAGCTCAGCCCCTATAGAATAAAGCATTAAACCCTTTAAAGCACCGCCTGAGGGACCAGGGGGAAGATTTCCAACACGCAGAACAGATATGTCTAATAACTCCAGGACTACGTTATTTTTAACGATCAGGAGTTGCTTTCTAACGTCATCTTCTGCTTTCCAAGGCTTCTCGCTAATCACCAAATCGCTTAATGAAAGCGAGGGGCACTCGCCGGAGCCCGGGGAGTCCCCGCCGCCCTCACCCCGCGCCGGGCAGGCTCCCCCCGGGCACCGCTCGGGTAATCCTGGCCGGGGCTGGCCGGAGCGTTTCTGCTCTCGGCGATACAACAGCAGCAAAGCTAAAGCCTGGCTGGTGACAGGAAAAAAGATAAATCTCCGGTAGGTGCAGCTTCTTCCAAAAGGAGGGAGCTCTCTCAAGGTAAACTGTTGATTTGTAAGGAAATCAGGGGAGAGGAGGGTTAACGTACGCCTTACTACACACTTGACACAGATTGTAGCATCACTATGCAACCGCACAGGCTTTTGAACCTGAAGGCAGCTTCAGGGAGGGGCTGATTTTGCTGTGAGTAGGGTGCACCGGTTTTCACACACGCAGGGGGGGTGAAGCTGCACTAACCCCGGTGTTAAAGGGCGGTTGTCACACCCGAAATGCTTCACGTATCCTATAGCGCGACCCTATAACCGTAACCTACGCTGTGCTTTGCACACTCAGCATAACCTATATGCGGGTACCAGGAGGAGCTCCTTTCTATCTGCCCCCGTCTTTTTGCGAGCCTGTCTTCAGCTCCGCATGCGGTAAGGTCTTATCGCTCACATAACTCAATCAAAAGAGTTGAAAAGTTAATATCTAGCACAAATGTTTATGCATGCTTATATGCAGAAGAGATAAGTGGATTATTTATACGCCTCTCGGTGTGTATGTGTAATGCAGATACATATAATTCATAATTGCATCCATACTATTCCGGTTATGGTTTTTGGAGAAGGTCCAACTTCTCTTAGCATAAACACGCACATATCCTAAACATATTAGTGGCTCTAAATTTTACTTTTCAATTCAGTAACAATAAATCAAAGAAACACGCCGACCACCAAAATGACATTAGTTGACTTGAAATGAGGTGAAACTTCAGTCTCCCCTTCCCTCTCCCCTTCCTCAGGAATAGCTTGTTTCTTTGTGCAGTTCTAGCCACCTTAAGGTAAACCGTGCTCTGCGACTCTTCATTTGCTCTGATTTCTTTAAAACAACAAAAAAATCTGTATTATTTTTCCTCATTGAGCATCCTGAAGTGGCCATAAATAAGCTCGGGAGGAGGGAACTAGCGGGAGGATGGAGTAGACGTGGAGTCGGAGAGCACAGGCTGGAAATTAATAGCAATGAGGAATGGGACTGCCCTGTAGAATCTCTCTCTCTCTCTCTCTCACACACACACACACACACACACACACACACCCCACCTTCATTCTTGCCACCAAGAGGGATCAATGTCCCTCCAGCCATTGACTTCATTTTTGGGGATGGCATCCTTAAACGTGCCGGTGTTCATCCTAACCCGCCCTGAATTTCACCTCTGCGAGGTTTTCCCACCTGATCCCGAAAGCTGTTGGATTTTGGTGGGGGTTTTTTTTTTGGTTCTTAAAATGTCAGACACGAGTTCAGAGCAGGCAGGGGTGTGAAGGGAGCTGCGACCCTCGGCTTACCTTCCACCAGGGAGGTGAGTAAAGTGACATTTGCGGCCTTACGCCTGCCGGCTGGTAAATTCAAACCGATTTTTTCTAGCCTTTCTCGCAAAGATCTCCCCCCGTTTTTCGATTTGGCTCTAGAATTGCAAAGAAATTAACATCGTGATTAACCCCGCAGTGTTCCTGGAAGAAACGTTTAGTCTGTGCAGTCAGTGGAGCCTGGGAGGGTTTTCACTCGACGTTAAGGACTTTGGGGGTGTTGATTTCTGCTCGGTTTTGCTGAGATTTGCTTAATTTCTCCCAGGGGTGGGAGTGGGGATGAACCCACTTTTCTCCCTGTTTTATCCAGGGAAATAAAATAATGCCAGATAGCAATAATTAATGCACAGGGTCCTGATCTAGAGAGCAAATGGGTTCCTACTGTATGACACTAACTCGTATTAAGATGGAGTGAGGAGATGGGCAGAAAGGTAGAGGAGGAGAATTAAATCCTCAGTTATTCCAGGAAAGAGACAGAATGGGAAGAAGAACGAGGAGGGGGGGGAAATCTGAAAGGCTCGAAGGGAGAATGTGTGTGCCTGTGGATAAGCAGAAATGGAGGAAAATATTTATTAAACCATTTCGTGCGTGTGTGTGAGTGTGTTCTTGTGCGGAAAGGCGATGCTGAGAGGAAGAGCTCACCTGAAGGCAGGGTGCGTTATAGAGAGGGAATTGACTGCCTGAAGGAAGATTTGAATATCTGTCGGAGGTTACTGATAAGGACAATAAAAGGATGAGTGAGCTATAGGTGGGAAATACAGAGCTATTGTTCGGACGCCTATACATATGTAAAACCCCCAGGGATGAAATCTTGCCACCTGCGAAATCAGGGAGAGTTTTGGCACCTAAGATCGGAGTCTAGTCCAAATATCTCTTAGTTCTTACTTAAAATTTGGTTGAGAATTAGCAGTCATACTTGGCGAAAGGAAACCAGAAACGACAGAGAAGCCAGACTGGCTTCCCATCATTTTATATCAAAGTAAACAGGGCTAGATGGCAGAATTGCAAGAGAGCAGCTTTCTATATTTCATCTGCTCTGAACCAAAAGCTTGTCTAAAATTTAGATTCAAGATAGGAACTGAAGTCAGCAGCAGCCAATGATTATGGCTTGGGCCGTCTCCAGAAATCCACTGAAGTTCAGTAATGATGTTTCTTTACCTTGATAATTATATTTTCTACAGTGTATCTCTCAGATGTTCTCCCTGCTCCATTTGTAGTTGTACAGAATGAGCAGGCAGGTTAGCATCTGTAAGTAAAAATCTCTGCTGCTCTCGCTGGCAAGGATCACAGCTAAACATTGATTACAGACATTCACGTGGAATAGCATCTATTTTAGGAGACGCTAATTCTCACATGTATTTTTGGGTGACTGACTGCGTGTAGCAGGACTTTCCTCCTCCTCTCCAGACATGGATCTGGAGCCCCTGACATCAGCACAGTATTTTTTGCATGGAGGGGGGGAACAAACAAAAAAAAAAAAAACAAAAAAACAACTTCATTTTAAAACACCTTAGAGTCAACGTTACCCAATTGCTGCTACAGGAGTTGGCAAGATATTTCCTCCTCTAAGATTAGCAACTTTAAAACGTGATCTGAAATTTATTCAGGGCCAAATTAATTGCATTTGTTTCTGTCTTGGAGTAATGCTTTATTTTCCAGTCCGGCGTATACCTCACATGTAGAAAATGAAGTCTTATCCCCTCTTAGCTTACCACTGGCTTGAGTGAACTGGTACCTTATATCACATCATGGTTTCTTCCCTGTTCTGAATGGAGATAGAGCCTTAGCTCACCTTTCTTACAGACATGTCATACTGACAATTCACAGTCCTTCAGTCACTGGCAAGAAGATAAAGGCCTTTCTCCTGTTAGTCTTTCCAGCGGATGACCTCGGAGCTTAAATTCTTGTTGCTGGTACCTAAACGCACAATCTCCCACTTGATATGATGGGGTGGCAACCAGGCCTCCAGGTTACCCTTTGCTCCTCCTTTTCCTCAGTACCAATAATGCCAACTATTTTGAGGTCTTCAGCAAAATGCACCGGGACATTAGTGGGTGATTTGCACAAACGTTAAACAGCAAAGGCCTCAAGACCTACTGTGAGTAATTCCTCTAGCAACCTTCTCTAAATGAAGCACTAAGTTTCTGACTTTCAAAGCTATCTGCTGATGGCTTTTCTTTAGTCAGGTACTTACCTACCTTACACGTTGCCTATTAATCCCCTGCTAATTTCAATGATATCTTGTGTGACACCATGTTAATTGCCTTACCGTTATTCCCATATAGGGGAAGTCTCACGGATTTATTTAGGAAATCCCTAGGTCCTGCAACACACCCAGTTCATCTTGCAACATCTAACTACAACATGCCCATCATGGCATTTTATTTCATCCTTTTGCTAAGAGAGAAGTGGAAGGAGGAGGAGAAAAGATAGAAAGTGTGTGCATGTACAAGGGCGAAAAAACTTCTTGTCTCAGTTCCTTCGTTTTGGGATGCTTTGATAGAAAATGCACAAGGCCAAATCTTTCTCTAGTCTCCATACATTCATCTCAATGTCTGAATACTGCATATTTTCACCTTATCCTGAACGTTACACACACATGCTATGACAATAAGATCAATGCATATTTGCAATCATCTTTACCGTTGACCAAATATTTCTGGTGCACGCATGGATGCCCACACATGGGCATGTTCACGCACTTGCTCCAGCCTCTTACCTTCTAAGTACTCCTCCTAGGAGGGATGCATTCAGACACTCTGGAGGAGAAAGACGTCTTTGAACTTCTCCCACAGTTACTTTATACTTTGAAGTTGAACTAAGCAAAGACAAGCGGCCAGGTACAGAGCAAAACACCTCTCCGGTATTGACTGAAATTCCACCCAGGAAGCCATCTTTATTCATCATCAAAGAAGTAACAGATTTTGGAGGAACCGGAACTGGAGAAAGAAAAGGGGAAGAGGGGAGAGAGAAACCATCATGCCACGAAGGAGTACAGGATAACCACAGTCTCTCTGACATGCACAGAACAGCAAAATGAAAGGGAATTTTGAATCTCTGGCTACCTCCAGCAACCTAAAGGGTGCTGCTCCCCCAACCTCTAGGAAACTGCTCCATGAATGATGGATGGAGAGAAGGGTGGTGCAGTACAGCCTCTATGCAGGGTTTGATCATTGGGAAATAAAATACATATTGGCAAGCACCTGGCAACTTTCGGGTCTGAGCCTGTGTCTCACCCAGAGCCCCCCGATGCCTTTTGTACAACGGACAGCGCCTTTCTGGAGGGGAAAAAAAAAGGAAAATTTACTTTTTTTTGCTAATGTTTCCATTACTGCTAAGCTGAGCCAGGAATAAATTCACTACACAAAGGGAGTTGCTGTCTTAAATAAGTATCAAGGCTGGAGGATAGAGCAACCGGAAGACAGCTCTGTTATTGCTTTGTGTTTTTATTAAGTCTGGTTTATGAAATAAAATGAGGCTTTTCCTTCAGAAAAATGAACACCAGAAAAAAAAAAAAAAACCCACCAACCATCTGGTCTAACCATGGCGTTCGCCACCTTGATCGTATTGTGCTGACCGTGAAGTAGTGGGAACTCTCCTGCCCCTAAATAAAGCTGATCTAGTTACTGTAACATATATTTAAAGGAAGTTATGGGGAAAAAAAAAATCAGAACAATAAAGCGAAACTAAACCAAATAAAACCATGTTATTCTGTCCACGCTAAAACGAAGTATTTCTTTTCTCTGAGAAACCAGCGAGGTTATTTTAAGAGTAACCAAGGGGACTATAACGAACGAATTCCTCTAATAGCAACCAGCCACACTCCGAAATAAAAACAAACAAACAAACAAAAAAATTGGCTAAAATAAGAATGAGAGCAATTCCCCCGTGACAGGAATTTTGGTTACAAATGAACTTAAATAGCTGCCTCCTAATTGTGTGTAACTGTTATGATTTACAGCAGGCGCTCTGATCAATCAGCCAATCGCTTTAATTTATAGGGAGCCTCGCTGCATTTTCCCAGTTGTTTCATTTCTGCGAGTAATTGATAACAAACCGTACTTAAGGTATGTTTTATGCAGGAGTTAATAAGAGCTGACAGCTGCTACTGCTGCTTCCTCTCGGAATCGCGGCGACGCGCCTTTCCTTATAGAAAATATACTCTGAAATTGGGGGGGGGGTTTGCTGGTGGTAGAGTCCTGGCAGTCCAGCGGGCATGTTTCAGAGGAGAAGACTAATTGATTACACACCCTCGTCGAGCAGATACTACTTCACAGTCTCCCATTTCCACTCAATCAATTGCAAAAACCAATTCGGCAAATAATAGGGTTCTATTATGCACATATGCCAGCTATTTAGGTAGTTATAATACATGTCAGTTAAGTCATAAAAACCCTGTTTATTTGCAACATATCTGGAGAATCAAACCATTAGGGTTGAGGGGATATTTAAGTCGTCTGGAGCTGCTAAACAATAAGATCGGGTATCCTAATATATTACCAAGTGCTAACTACTGGGCAATTGCCAATTTTATAACCTCAGTGTATGGAATAGACACAACCGTGTTTCACTGTTTTTATTACAGATCATTTCCTACTGCCAGACCAGACCCCCACAATAAAAGCTCTATAACAGCTAAAAACCAAAAGGCATGTCGATTTTAGACATACATATTGCTTCATATGCCTTGTATATAGTCTCCAGTATAAACAAATTATTTTGAGTGGCTTTACTTCAGGGAATCGGAAAGTGAAATGGATTCCTATTTCTCTATTATTTTTAGTTAGGCACTTTATGCAGCTCATAAAGGCGGTTTCAAATAGTTTGAGAACGGCACAGAAACAGTTATAAAAGAGTTAGAGGCCCGCTCCTGCTTTCGTTGCTATTAATAGGATTTTTTTTTTGCCATTGATTCTATAGGAAAAGACTCGTTTGGGTTATCAGAGGTAGTACTGGCATACACAAAAAAATATCTCTCTCTTCCTCCCGTTATATAGAGATATATCACTTATTTCACGCACGATATTCTGCAACGTCATTCGAGGGAAGCATCAAGAAAAAGTTTAAAAAAAAAAAAAGAGTTAGATTAAAGCAGTGCCACCAGACAGATTTTCATGACTGGCATTTTTTTCTTCGGACAAACACACGGGCTCAGTGGTTCGAGTACACCTTTACAGTGGCTATATTTAGTGACCAGTTTATCAGGTCACTGTCCAGTGAACTGAGAAATTAAACAAGAGGCAGCAATTCCACGAACATCTGATCTTAGTCCAAACTCACTAAAGAGAAAGGGACCCGTGCAATGCTTAAATGTGCCTCACCCCACTCGCTTTGGCCTTTTGGAGCACTCATTACATTAGTTAACCTTTGAAATATGGATTTTCACCTGCTCGGTATTTTTTTCCTTGCAAATTGCTTTTGGGAAGCAGGCTGGCTCCCTTCCCTGCTATGCTGAGAGCTCCTTAGCTTTTCTTCCTACCACTGCCTCCCCGAAAAGGACCGTATGAACATAGCCATCAGTTGGAGTCTAATAACTCTCAACCCATTTTAGAAGCTTACCAGGCGGTGTAAGCATATCTATTGCAATTTCATAGCTTCAGAGAGATGTATTCTATCTAGACTTTATATCTTCTGTAAATTACCTAATGCTGCCTCAAAAAAGTGTTTGCCATGGAATGAATTATCTCTATCTATATCATATCTATATGTTTATCATGGCTATAGCTTTTCAGATATAGCCCAGACATTACCAGAGATAATATAACGTGGAGGTTTTAGTGGGTGAAGAGATATACACGTCCCTGTGTGCAGCTGCATGTGTCAAATCCCTGCATGTATGTAAATAAACTGTAATGCAGAGTGTATTTGTAGTCGATGTCAACTTTCCCAGTTGGTTGGGGATTGCCATAACTGCTGAAATAATACAGAATAACACACAAGTATATACACAGCGTCCCCACCACTTCTGCTTTAACTTCATCCCATTTAGTTCCTGTTATCCCCAGCAGAAATTCTTCGATTTTCTTTCACTCCCGAACTCTATTTACTGTGTGTATGTGAGCACTCACAAGTACATAATTTCCCCTTCCAAAATCTCTGCCTTCTCGCTTTCTTTCTCTTTCTTTATTTCTCTCTCCCTCTCTCCTTTCTCCTTTTCTATCCCTTTCTCTCTTTCTCTTGCCTTCTCTCCTTCTCCTCCGTGGTTACTTCCAGCCTCTTTGTCATTTCTCCCCCTTCCATTTCTCTTCAGCTTATCAATAAACCGGGAGAGCAACAGTAGCCGCTTGATTTGTTAGTAATTATAAGCATACTGTTCCTGCAAACGGGATCTCTAGATGAGTGAGATCGCTTTAAAACGACAGCAGGAAATGGTGGGGAAATGGAGCATGGCGAAACTCAGCGTGAAGCTTTCAGTTCTTTACATGTTTACAATTTTCTGTGCATACATTAAGTCTTAGGTTTTTGGGGTTGGTTTTTTTTTTTTTTTTTTGGTGGTGGTTCTCTGTTGGGTTGCTCTCCACAAACGCGTGAAAATGGGTGCAAATGCAGACGCGCAAGGGGACATGGAAATAAAAGGGCATTTCAGCAACACTAAAAATAAACAAATAAATAGAATTATGTCCTGAAAATAGATGAATAACAAGGCTCTAAGCTATGGATATCGTTGCAATAACCCTGGTGAATAATATGATAGTCGATCAGTCAATTAAACAATCAATCAGAAGAAATATTTCTTATATTTCTTACTAACAAACGTCATGGACTAACTTATTATTAATCAGCTATCAAACTGCCTTCAAATCTTTTTTTTATCTGCCTACGGGCCTGAAATGACTAAAAACTTCTTTGTTCATTATAACAACAGGACTTTGTTGTAACTGGTGATTTGGTCTGACTTGGTAGCCAAACCTAGAAAGTCCGGGGACAGCGTCTTACCCATTGCCACTAAAAGACCCGGTCCTTATTTTAATTTTAATGAACAAATACAGAAAGCGTGTGTTCCTGTCCCCTTCCCTCCTGTCCCTCTCGTCTCCTCCTCTTCCCCCCGCCCCTCTCCTCCACCGCAGTCCCTTTCCCCTGAAAGCCGGGACTAAATTTCAAAGTGAAATGTATTCCCTCGAAATTGTTTTGCATTCAATTAAAGGGCATCGTAAGGTTCAATGGGTAATCCAGGAATAAGCACGAAACTGAGTGGCAGCGAAGCAACCTCTCCGATTCCCAGACCTATCACCTGAAAAGCTGAGGCCAGAGTGGTTTTCAGTTAATCATTTATCCGGATACTTCAAGAAGAAGTGGGGAGGAACCTCATGCTGTATTATTAAGAGTTAAAAAAAAAAATGTTACGACATCTCCTTATCATCATATGTTTCTTTAAAATAGTATGAACAGTGGAGCGTGCTTGCAAGGAGACAATGAATGAAGGTGTTAGGGTTAAAATGGCCTTTCGTGCTAAATCAGATGTGAGTGTCCAGACGATCGTCAGAAACAGCTGAAAGTAAATAAATACATCAGGATAATTTTAAGGTCACTGACTGTGCCCCAGAGTCACAAAAAATTAACTTGGGACTCGGGCCACGCAAGATTTTGCAAGAGGACTACTTCTTTGGCCATAGACGGTGCCAAGCAAATTTCAGATGAGCAGCTGACAAGGGGACCCGACCTTGTATTCCCTACACATGGAAAACCTTCCTTTCACTTCAGCAGAAATCGAGGGAAAGGCCTCAAAACGTGCAGCCGGTAAGCTCTTAAAGCCGAGTTAGATCTTGTATTAATGCTCTTGGTGATTATTATCATCTTGATGATTTATCTGGCTCCCTCCCTCCCACTTCCACCACCCAAATCTTAATGGAACTAGGAGTTAACGATGATTTTTTAATGTCTCGTTGGATTTTTAGACTGTTAATGTACCGCATCCTTCTCATTATTAGTTTATTGATTGTTCATTGACCAGCCCCCTTCAAATCGTATTAACCACCCTCTGCCAGTTTAGATTAGGAGAGTTTAAAAAGCACCTTTCATTATTTCACCGCCACCACCACCACCACAGTAGAGTTCAGGCTTGGTAGCTTAATGCTCGCTCTAATGGGGCAGCTAAGAGACGAGGGGCCACGGTCCCTGCCTATTGCATTAATAGCTCAAAGGGGGCTAATACAGAAAATTAGCCTTAAACGAGCTCTGGAGATCTCCAAATGAAAGAGCCATTTATCACGCTGGCTACCTTCACTCCACTCGTTTGCTCTCTCTACTGGGAACAACTCATTTCCTCTTAACTAAATTACTTCAGAAATGTCAAGTAAGCTCAGATAGCAAACATAACAAGAGACTGTGTATATGTAATCTATTGTGCGGGATCGATACGCGAGATAAATCGATAGCTGTGTATGAATCCCTATATAATTTCCTTAATATTTTTGGCAATCCTTTTGCATAGATAGATAATTCCCTCTGCAGGCCTCAAAGACCGTAAGGAAACAGACACTTGCAGTCTGGATGATATAATTAAGTTTAGACTTCAAGTCCACAGCTTACTTTTTCCACTACATTGTAATTAAAGCATTTTAGGCACTAAACTAGGTTTTGGTGAAGTAGACCCCCCTCCAACCCTCGTCTAGCAAATATGTATCACGGGGAGTGCTCCACTGCACAAAAATCAGTCAATACCTATCTGTCTATCTATGCCATTCGCCTGCAATAACGACTTGCAGAGTTTAAATAACTTATTCTTACTTCAAAGTACATCCTCACAGCTACAAACTGCAGGGAACAAAGCGAAATTGATACTGAACCCTCTCTGTGTTGCTCCTTCTCTCGTCCTGATTAAATATTGTCTGCCACAAACGTGACCTACTATTTATTACCCCTTTCTCTTCCTCTGCACCCAGGAAACTCGCTGTGCAAAAAGAAACCGAGCTCACAATATTCCTTTATGTTGGAAAGTTTCTTAGAGCTCAGCATTACTTCTCAGGAAGAAAATACTGCTATAGTGACTTTAAAACAGTTACGGATGAAATCTCAGGATCTTTTTTAGTAACCTAATTTCCAAAGCGCATACGTATCCTATTCATCATGGATAAACTCAGAGTATCTCTTCTTATGGCTGCAAATAGGCACATGTAATCCCACCTATATGGGACTGTGTCTCTATGCGGCAGCTGCTCGACCCGGGGCCGTTGCAATGCCCATAGACAAGAAGCACGCCTAAATCTATACCTAATACGTATAATTATTAACATTCACGTTTTCGTGCTACTCTCTATCTAACTGTACCCTCAGCATGCACATTAAATATCTCTGCTGTCCTCGTCAGCTGAAGGAGGGAGAGACACAGGCAGAGGGAGAAGGAGGGTAAAAAAGAGTATTTTGGACTGAGTGATCAACAGAAGAGCGTTCTGCGGAAAAACAGATTGCGAAAGGAAAATGCGAGCACGGAGCAACGTTAGAAAGGAGTCTCTCGACCACAAATCAAGCACCAATTAATCAAATAGACCCAAGAGGAAACATCGTGTATGAGGTGTCAAGTGGGGGTGGGGAGGGGAGGAGCGGGGAGGAAAGTGAGGAAAAAAAAGAGAAAAATACAACCAGAAGCCATCAAGTTACAGACCCTGAGCACAAAACCTGCTAAACATGCAAACGGAACTAAAACAGGAGAAACAACGTTCTTTTTTTTTTTTTTAAAGGTAAGTAATTTTCTGTTTCTCAAAAACACCTTCGACTTTTCAGCCGGTGGTCATAAATGATGCTGCCAAATGGTCTTCGAGTTTTCATCTGTCCTCCCTCAAATAACCAGAACTTGATCGTGTGTGTGAGAGAGAGACTGTACATGAGGATTTAAATTTAAAAAAAACAATAAATACACGGAAGGACCTCCTGCTGCCTTGAACACATTTTAAATAAACACCCTCCCTGTTATTTTGCTTTACATTCTAGAAGATCATCCCTATTAAAGTATTTGTACGCATTTGACAAATAGTAAGGTCCTGGAGATAAGTGCTGTTGATAGTAAGCATAAGGGACAGCGTTTCTAAGCCTCATCTCTGGTACTTAAAATTGAATCTAGAAATAGAAACTCCTTAGATAATTAAAGATAGCTTTCCCTACATTTGCAGTGTGTGATCTGTTTAATGTCTATCAGCATAACACAACACTAATCGCCAAGCATCTTCGAGTGACTGTCAGAGAAATGTAAAAAAATTAAGCAGCTGCAATACGCCCAAAATGAGTTATTGTAATTACATTTAATTAGTTTAATTAGTTAATTATTTTGCTTACAGCTGTACAAGAGACTGCAAACATTTGTTAATATCACATTCCCTTTAACAGTATGGGGTGATTCTGCAGTTACACTAAATCATGTGCGCATATGTAGAAAGATTTAAAAAATGGGCATGAGGAAGGGGGGATTCTTGGAGGAAGGGGGGAAAGAAGTCGGGGCTGCCTTTCCATAGGCATTTGTTTCTCTCCCCTTCATTTTTGATTCGCCTGGGAAATGCATTTAGCCCCAAAGGGAATCAATCCCCTTCCCCCATTAAAAGCCAGGGGGTCCCCATCGAGGACTACCGGGAGGGGGGGGGAGAAGAGGAGGGGGCCCGTGGAAACTGCATTTGAGTACGGGGTGCTCCATTAGAGAGCATTTGTGTAATTAAACCCTTTGAAGGACGGGGGAGGGGGGATATCAACTTTTCCTTTCACATCTCTTTCCTTTTCCCTTCACTCTATCTGCCGATCCAATCAACTATTCATCTTGCTGCCATGTATGCCTGCTTCCCGGATAAATTAATTGCCCCAAAGTAAAAATATATCATGAAGATATTGCTACACAGTAAAAGTTTGTCTAGCTTGTTGGAATAATCCATACCTTTTTTAATGACAGACTGGTCCAATAAGTTCATACCGCTGTTATTGGCATCTTCAACTGACTGTGGATATAAAAACATCACTATTCAAATTGACTGGATATTAAAGAATCGCGTACATAAATCATGTCATTCCAAACTGGAGTTTCTGTTATTTCCATTTATATTAATTCACTAGGGGAGGAGGGATTTTTTTTTTTTTACTATTATTATTGTTATTATTATTCCCCCAAATCGACAAGGAAATGAAATTCTTACAAATTATATAGTCTTCTAATAAAAAAGAGGTGTGAAGCATATGGGGTGCAATACTGGTTTTGTTATCTTATAAAACATAGATATCACATAGACTTCTTTGCATTCGATAAAGCTTTATATTTCTTCCTTTGAAAATCTGGCAATTTGGCAACATCTGCAAGATCTATTGCATGACATAAATGAACACGATAAAGGACAACTTAAATTCTCCCTCCCCTTTCCTCGCCCTCCCTCCTTTTTTTTTTCTGTTTTGTTTTGTTTTTTTGTGTAACCCTGCTACATCTTAATAATTCAAGGGCCATTTACTTTTTATATATAATAGTTTACATTATGGACTTTTAATTAAAGCCTGAGCAATTCGGAGTGTAGCGCAACGCCCACATCGTATCGGGTACAAGCAAAGAGATTTACAGCTCCCGAGGTTGCTTCCATGGCCTGAATTAGTGGGGACGGGGAGGGGGGAGAGGGAATATACATTATCAAAAGTATGAACTATTAAATTGATTGCTTAGAAGTCTCCCCATCTCCTTTTCAAAGCCTTTTTTCCCCCTTTTTTTCCTTTCTTTTCTTTCTTTCCAGCCCGCTTAGGAGCACACCTGTTATTATGGCATTAACTTCTTTAGCAGGGAAAAGAACAAAGACGGGCACAGAGGACAGAGCAAATGCCGGGTTTCATTTCTCAACACGAAAGTGGGATATACAAACAAACAAACAAACAAACAAAAATTACCGCTGAATCTGCGGTCGGCACAGCAAAAACATCTCCCAAAGAGAAGAGGTGTCATAAGAGCAATTTATTGCAGAATTAGGACAGGTTCCGTTTTAGGGTAAATTCTGGGTTTCAGAGGAAAGGGAGGACCTGTGGGTTTCTTGGGTTTATTATTTTATTTTTCTCATTACTATTTAGGGTTTCGGTTTTTCCGGGTTATTGCATGTTTGAGGAGTTGTCACATTTTTTCCCTGATAAGGAAAACATCTTCACAGCAAAGCAATGATTTTCTTCCCTATTATTTTAACTTTATCTTTGCTACACCGAGAGACTGAGCTTATCCAGATCCAGCCCTTATCTCCGGCTCTCTCTCCTCAGCAGAGACGTTCAAGATGGAATATGATTTAGGAGAAAATTACATCTCCCCAAAATGTGATGGAACAGTATTGCCTATGAGATCTTTCCTTTCATTTTCCTTGAATCCACACTCAAACGAGCGCACACACACACAGAGTGGTTCCTTATGTGGTGTGTTTGTGCATGGCCGTGTCTCTCTCTCATAATCAATAGGCTACATACCTAAAGGGCACAAAATAAAATTACAAAGTCTTCCCTCCTTTCCCTGAGCAGCTCCCAAAGAGGGATGATGAGCAAATCCTGCAGCCTGCTGGAGTGCATCGTGGTGCTCCTGGATGGCACAGAATTGGAGGTAAATATGAAACGCCATCTTCCCTTTCCTTTTTTTTCCCCCCCCTCCTTATCTCACCTTATCTCTGGAGTCGATGGTTGTGCACACGCTTTATGTGTGTGCGTGCACTCCGCTCGCTCCATCAGCAACGTGGGTTAGTTGTTGTAGTTAATGAGAAGACTCCTGTCTGATTTTCTATCTAATTACGCCCTCCTGCTGGGTTTTTGTACAGGATATTCGCTCAGCATGCTGGCAGTTAATAGTCACAGAGAGGATCGTAAAGATTTAATTAGGACTGCATGCGGAAACGTGGAAAAACAACTCAGACTTTTAATTACTAGACTTCTTTAGTTAAAAGTGATACCAGGGGTTACTTTATAAGAGACTTGCGTGTTTTGGTGCAACTTAACTTTCCGTGTCTCTAGCTAGCACATAGGAGCGGGGACGGCAGTGTGAGTGAGGAGGAGGAGGAGGAGGAGGAGTGGAGGTGTGTGCGCAGGGAGGGGAAAGGTGATGAGTTTCCAGATATACTTAGAAAATCTAGAGAGGAAGATTCCCCTCCCTCCCCTCCTCCAATAATCTGATAGCACGGAGCTTCCTGTATACCATATATATACACCTTATTCGACAGCTAAGGATATATCTGAGGAAAACCCCTGAAGACTGATCTTTTTGTTTTCCTTTAAAGAGTCTAAAGAATCTAGATTTCCCCCTGTATATTTTCTTTATCCTATCTTTTACTAGTAAAACCCTACTTTTGCCTAGCCGGGGGAAAAAAAAAAAAAACCAACAACAACAACAAACCACAACTGGGATTGCAGTGGTGTTTTCCAGAGTCCCTATTAGATGATGCAAATTTGTTTTCAATAAGTAGGTCTTGGCTTCTCTGTTCCCTGTCTGAGGGCTGTAAATCGCAGATTGAAAATTCCTCTCGAAAAAGGGCAGCAATAGCAATACAATACGTCCTGTTTACAATAACAGAGCGCTATCGTGTTACAACCACTTAATTCTACCCCTGGACAATGGCTCACACATGGCCTGGATTTGATGTTTATAAAATAACCACTGTTTCTTTCTGTCACGCACTCTCTTTCTCGGTCTCATTCTCCCTCGTCAGCCCAACCCATTCTCATGGCACGTATTTGATCAGACATGCATAAGCCAAAGCAAAGAGACACATCTTTAGCCAACTGGATACCTAGATATCGGTTCAACTTTTTTGACTACTAAAAAAGAAAAAAAACCCACCCTATTTGAGACCCTTCCTGGAAATTCTCTCTTGTGTTCGTGGATAATAAGTATATGTCGCCTAAATAGGAATCCCTGTAGCTAGAACGGATTCCTTGGACCTAGAATAAATCCATATTAAAAATCAGGGTGGAAAACCGCCCAACTTGATCTGTCACTAATGGGGGGACAAGAAGAGAAAATGCTGAACGGCAGGAGCGAGTAGTGGGCTGCTTTCCCTCCTGCCTGTGTTAACTTGCGGTTGGACACTTCTGCCTTCACGTGTTTCTCCTTGGGATACCCTCCGCTCCCCCTTCCCCTCCTCCCCCAGCCTGAGACCAAACTTTTAGAAATAAAGGGCCTGTTTCATTTCCCGCGGCCTCAGCACCCCAAAACAAGAACCCCAACCCTGCTGGCCCACAGCCTCGTCTGCCCCGGCCCATCCCGGCCCCCGGCCCCCGGCCCCGGCCCCGGCCCCGGCCCGCCCGGGCGAGCGGGTGGCGGGTGGCCGCGGGGCGCAAAGCTGCGCTCGGAGCCGTCGGGGGGACGCACTTTTCCGCGAGTGCTGTGTCCTGCCCGCAGAAGGGATGTTTTATTGGAAAAGGGAGGGAGAGCTGCTTTATTTGAGCTGAGCAGGACTTTTCCTTCTTTCCTCTTTTCTTTCTTTCTTTCTTTCTCTCTCCCCCTTTCTCCCTCTCTCTCCCCCTCTCTTCCTCTTTTCTTCTTTCCTTGTTTCTCTCTCCCTTCTCTTTTTCCCTCCTTTCCCTTTCTACTTTCTCTCTTTCTCTATCTTTCCTTCTTTTCCTTTCTCTCTCCTTTCACTCTTTCTCCCTTTTATCTTTTTCTTCTCTCTTTTTTACCTCTTTCCCTTTCCTTCCCTCTTCTCTCTCTTTCTCTCTTTCTCACAAGAGCACAACAATTACCGGCTTTTCTTTGGGGAAAGTGTAAATATCAAAGCACAAACAGTACTTAACGTCTATCGGTTGTAGAGAGAAAGAGGGAGAGCGTTCCCCTTTCTGCATTCACAGAGGTAAAACTCGCCTTGACCTGCAAGCCAGTTTGTCTGAGCCAGGAATGCGAGACGAGACCTGCGCATCGCGCCCGTGGGGGTCAGGGGCTGCCCCCAGGTCTCAAAACCAGCTTGGAAACCCGCAGAAACCAGTGACCCGACGGCCACTGAGCTCGGAGGCAGGAGCAAATCCAACCAGAAAAACCTTTCTATTTCTAAAGCAACTCGCCCCAGCCAAAGCTCGGAGATTTTCCCGTGAAGCCCTAAAACAAGCCTCAAGCCAATGCAGTACAGCCCCCCCGCTCCTCTGCCGCTGACTCCTATAATGTTCAGCAGGATCCTTTTTCACGGCTATATTTTTTTTTCCTTCTCAGCCTCTTCTTTTCTCCTTTCTTTCTCCCTTTCTGTAACTTTGAAGTCCGTATCTCATCCAGTGGCCCATATCTTTATCCCAAGTCTAAATATATACATAAATTTGGGGGGGGGGGGGGGAAGGAATGGAAGGGAACCCCCAAATCCCGACTAGTAAAGCCGAATGCAGAACCTGGCCCCTGGAGGCTCCAGCCTCCGGCTCGGGGGTCCCCACCGGTTGGCCATGCCTTGCTCCAGCAAGGTGCAAATCACCCCAGCACCGAAGCTGTTAAGGGCCTTTCTGTTTTTAGGGAATAACACGTGATGATGAGTTTCGAGTGGGATGGGAGAAGGCTGGGAAATAGTGTGCTTTGAGCCCGGTGAAACTCCTTTGTTACCCAAAAGAAGGAATAAAACTACTTAAAATCAGTGCTACCCTACCAACTATACTTAAAAAAAAAAAAAGGAGGGGGGGAGGGGCTTGTTCCCACTCACCGGTTATTGCTTTTGGTTTGGGTTTTGTTTATATTTTCCCTCCCTCCTGGATGAAAAATGTAGTAATTTGACAGTTTCATCAAAATCCCTGAACTGCAGGAAATTGGTTGGGGGGGACGGGGGGCGAGGAGCTGAGATTGCATGGGAAATAACTGGAATTTGAAAAGCCAGGCTTAAACTCTGCCAGCTTTTGAAACACGTGGAATATTTAGAGCAGCATGTCTGCCTTCCCCCTGCATTCTGCTGGCTTGCCTTGTAGGGGAGGGTTTACAA
The DNA here is from genome assembly GCF_018139145.2 of Gymnogyps californianus. Taxonomy (NCBI): domain Eukaryota; kingdom Metazoa; phylum Chordata; class Aves; order Accipitriformes; family Cathartidae; genus Gymnogyps; species Gymnogyps californianus. The sequence continues at coordinate 123,314,642 of NC_059473.1, read as the reverse complement.
AGCACAGCCTGTGCGTGACAGCGATGAAATAAATTCTCTTATTAAAAAAAGAGGAAAAAAAAAAAAAGAAAAAGCGAGGGAGGGGGGGTATCACAATTATAATCCCAGCGCGGAAAAAGGATGGTAACCCACACCGACATTGCTGTAAAACCCTCACTGATGATTTCTAGCCGAGGGATGGGGGCTCCAGCCTGGGAGGCATCTGCATTGCCCAGGAGAAAGAAACGCCGTGCCTTACCTGGACCTCTTCCATCCCTGGGTGTCCGATGCCATGAAGAGAAAGGCTGTCCCCCATGCCGGAGTCAAGGCCATGGTGAGCTGAATGCAGAAGGACATCTGGCCTCCTTACTGAGTGGTAGTCCCGCCTGGGGTCCAGTCCCGAGAGCTGGGGCAGGGCGGCCCGAGGCTGTGGCAGCAGTGACCCGGTTTCTGATCCCACCTCTTGCCTCTGCCTCTGTCCCCAGGGGTGCTGCTGGGGTTGATGCAAGGGGTTTAGGGAGTAGGGGTCATTGACATGGGAGTAAGGGTCCTGGCTTTGGTGGTAAGGAAGAGGCTGGTAGGGGGGTGGGAAATAAGGCGGCTGGAAATCCGAGGATGGGGTGTGAGAGAGCGGAGGAGCGCTGGAGTAGGGTCCCTGGGAGACGGATCCCAGCTGGGACAGCCTGGAACTGTGGCTGGGCACTCCATCATGCCGGTCCTACAAGCGGAATGAAATAAAAACAACAAAAAAAGAGGACTTTTTAAAAAAAAAAAAAGAGTAAAAGGAGCACAAACCCACCCCAAAATAAAATAAAATAAGACTATAAACAGTTGTAAACTAGGGTTCAGATGTGCCCCCTTCCCCCGCCGCGGATTAGAAATGTTCCAGCGTTTTGCACCCGGATCGTGTCTATTCCCAGTAACTATCAAGAAGGGGGAAGGGGGGAGTGTGAGGGAGAAATGCTAAATGTCATAATTAAAAATGTAGGACTAGTGCTAAATATGCGTGTATGATCTGTGACTTCAGTCCAGTAATACGATTCCCCCTCCAGCAGCCCCCCAAATAAAACCAAAGGTAAAAAAAAAATTAAAAAAAAATAAGAACCTCCAAACCACCCATCCTACCAAACAACCCACCCCTTGTCCTGCCTAAAGTTTCCAAACATCTCTTTATTCCCTCTGCTGAAGTTCTGAAACTCGAAATCACCAACCCATCTTCACGTGGAAAAGACCAAAAAGAAAGTTGCACTTCTCGGAGGACTCCGAGGTAAGAAATTGTGCGAAAAAGGACTTGAAAAAACAAAATAAAAATCACGGGGGCTCTTTGTACAAAGAGAGCCCACCCCTTAAAAAAAAAAAAAAATTAAAAAAATCAAATAAAGTAAAAATGAAACATCGGTATTGAACAAATCCAGTCGCTATGATTTCTGCAGCAACCTCCAGTGTCTTTTGTCGCCTTTTCCAGTATTATATTCCAGAGAATGGAATGGGGTGGGGGTTAATTGTAATGAAAAGTCTTTGGGGTGTGTGGGGGGACGTGGGGAGGGGGGGGGAGTGTGTGGAGGCTTCAGAGAAAAGGTGGGAGAGGAGTTTTGTCCAACTCCATCGCGCTGAAGCTGCGAGGCTAAAAGTAAACAAGAAAAATATCTATTCCACAAAGTGTAGCTCAAACCCCCACAAGCAATGGCACACATGGTTTTAAAAAAAAAAAAAGGAAAAAAAGTTTTTTTTCCCCCTGCTCTCCCCCCAAACTCCCCTAGCTCAAATCGAGAACACACAATGCAAAAAGGGAGAAGCAGCTGCAAGCCTCCTCCAATTATTGTGCTAAATTACCAAGCCAAAGGCGTTTAAAAAGAGAGAGAGAGGGAGAGAGAGAGACAACAGATCGAGAGAGAGAGAGAGAACATGCAATTCTAGTACAACATGGATCCAAACTCACCATGGCGGAATAGGTGTGGACTAACATCTGGAAATAAAAAAAGTCTTGTAATAGCTAAAAATAAAATAATGGTGATAATACTAATAATTGGAGGGAAAAATATCAAGGAGATCTGCAAAGGGACGTGTTGGACACAGGAGAACAGCTTGAGATATTTCGAAGTCTATCCATCAAAAAAAAAAAAAAAAAAAAAGAAAAAGACCAATGCCCCCAAAACCGAGCCTGGAAACCTCTATCTACATATATGATTTACCCCTCCCTCTCTGGGTTTTTTTTTTTTCCTCCCCCCCCCCCCTTTTTTTTTTCCCTTTGAGCTCCCAAATACAATCCTCTTCAACCCAAGGCTAGGCTCAGACTGCTCCACTACCCCTTCCTCCCTTTCCTTCCCTACACCGCCTCATAATAATTGATATTCATGACTATTAATATTACACGACTACTTTAAAGGGAGAATGCAGGACCAAATGGAGCGTGAAGCTGGCAGCCAGCTCGAGAGCTCCCCTACTATTGTAAATGACGTTCATTCAGTGGAGAATTACTAGATGTAATCAGACGAGGGGGGCTGGCAGAGGCAGAGTTTGGGGAGAGGGAGAGGGGGGAAAAAGTTTAGCAAGGAAGAGGCATAACTTCAATTAGCTGGAGCGGAGGAAGATGAGGAAAGTAGACACTGCTGAGCTGGAGCAAGGAAGTGAGATGAAGCAGTGCTAGAGGCGAAGAAGAAGAAAAAAACATACTTCCTTTTTTTTTTTTTTAACATTTAATTATACATTCCTAATACGAGGAATTGATTGCCTTTGGTGCTTTTGTTCTTATAGTGTTTTTGGTTTTTTTTTTTTTTAACAAATAATGAGGAAAAAGAGGCTTGTCTAATCTTTTCCTTTTTTTTTTTTTAAAGAAATGGAAGAAGAAATGTGCAGTCACTGTAATATATGTCTATTTACAGTGAAGATTAAGCCCTTCTGGTGCATGTTACAGATCGTATTTATTCGCAATAGCCAAATAAATACTTGAATCTGCGTTAAGTTGAGCTCCACTTTTTTTCCTGAATCCTGTTCCTCCCGCCCGATACGAAAAAAAATAAATATATATGTACATATATCTCCCGATTTTCACCCAAATGTAAAATGTATGCAGTGAATTTTAAAGGATAGTAAATTTATAGTTTTGAGGCAAAGCCAGGGGCGATATAAAACCTTTTTGATGTTGCAGGAACCCGTTCAACTGGACTGTCTGCCATTTCTGTTAAAGTTCAACTTACGTTCCTTCCTAAATAGACTCACACTTCTCAGAGCAGCCCCCCCGCACGCACACGCACACACACGCGCGCACACACACACACACACAGACACACACTTTTGTTTTAAGAACAGATTCAGTTTAAGTGGCTGAGACGCCCCTACCATCGCGTTCTTAATTATAAATTGGAAAGAAGAGAGAGAAACACTTTTTTTTTTTTTAAGATAAATCTAGAGGGCTTCAGGTCTTTAAAAAAAAAAATCAACAACAATTTTTTTTTTTTTTTTTAAGGCTACACGTTACAAAATGTCTTGGAGCGCACCCCTAAGTTTGGGTATACCCTGCCCGCAGCCAAATCCCACCCACCCGCTCCCCCAACTCTGCTTCTCTCCCACGGCAATCTAGAAACACGAGTGTTCTTAAAACGCACAGCGGCTTAAAAATCCCCTTCAAAAGGAGGGTGGAAAAAAAAAAAAAACCAAATCCCCGACATTCCCCGACCTCGCTGGCCAGGGAGGGGAGATGTTTTGTCGCCTGCTGCTGCGGGCAGAGACAATGGCCGGGCTGTGCCTGGGGATGGGGAGGGAAAAGCAGCGAGGGCTCAGCGGGCTGGGGATCGCCGGCGGGACACACACACACACACACACACACACACACACACGTACACACACATATACACACGCACACACGCTGGGTTTTGCCAGTTGATAATTAGCCTGACGGCAGCTTTTGGGAGCGGAGACATTTCTTCCGTGCGGCCGGCGGATGCCCTCCCTGCTTCCCTCCATCCCGTCTTTTCTCCGGCCGTGAGAAGCCGGAGCTGTGCCCTCCCTCTGCCTCTTTCTCCGCTTTTCCCGGGAGTTTCCCCGCTGTAAGTGCGAACGCGCTCCAGGAGGGGAGGGCTGCGGGCGGCGCGACGGGGCTGGGATCGGCGCGGCCCCGACGGTGCTTCCCCGGGGTGCGCTCCCGGCCGCCCCGGCCTCTGCCCGGTTCCCAGCCCGGTACCCAGCCCCTGCCCGGTACCCGGCCCCTGCCCGGTGCTCAGTCCTGCCCGGTACCCGGTTCCTGTCCCGTTCCCAGCCCGGTACCCGGCCCCTGCCCTGTACCTAGCCCCTGCCCGGTACCCGCTCCCTGCCCGGCCGCCTCCCCACGGCTCTGCCCCGCGCTGGAGCTGGAGGTTTGCGCCCTTCTGAAAATCTTCCCCCCGCGATCGCCGTGCAAATGCCTCCTCCAAATTGAAAAATAAAAATTAAAAAAAAAAATTAAAATATAATTTTGCAGAGCGCCTTTCCTTACACATCTTTTCCCCCGTTTCGGAGCAAATCCAGCACGCTGGTTAACTTACAAGAAATGCGTTCGCGGAGCTCGTTTGGGAAAGATCCAGCTCAGGAAACCGTGCAAAATTAAGAAAGGTTTCGCGGTGTTTACGCTGTGATTTTTTTTTTTTCTTGGTCTGCTTTTTGACCTCGAAAATAACGAGGAGGTCTGAATAAAGCGCACAACTTTTCGTGTCCGCGGACTGTGCGGAGCTGCCTTTGAATGTATTAGTTCGGGTGTGTGTACTCACATACGTGCAAGAATGTATGTGCCGCTTAATTAGTGCGAGTATATGTATACATGTACGTCTTATCTATTGGTATATAGGTATAAAAAGTCGTAAAAAACGTATCCGATTGTGGAAACAAGAAAAAGAAAAAAAAAATCCAAATTCAGGTTGAGCTTAGCTTGGAATTGCAAAATAAAAAATAAATGAAAGAAAGAAGAGAAAGAAATGTATCCAGTCCCTGAATACCAGATCGTGTTTCTCTTCTATTTTCAGCTTTTTTTCTCTCGACATTTGTCCATATTTAATCGAATTATATTTAATTCGAGGTCTAAACAATCAAACTCTTGCCTTTAAGTTGCCTCATTCCAACCCCCAGATCATTTCTTTGATGTTTTAAATCGCATCAAACAGCTTTTCCATGAAAAAAAAAGAAAAGTTTAGGACTTGGCATGCTGAATACAAATATGTAAATAAATAAGCATTTAAGCATTTACTCTTGGTTTCCCGTCTCTATACTTGTGTCTGTTGGTGTGTGCGTCTCCATATCTGCCTACGTCTATATGTAGAGCTATATATGTATTATATAGTCAAGCCTATATCTATATACTAGAAGTATATTTAAATATACATATACTCTCTTACTCATATGCATATTATATACTCACCTCATAGATATCTTCATACTTGACATTTTCAACCAGTTTCCAGAGCATGATGGCAGGCTGTTCTCTAGGAGGTGAGTGCATTCATGTGAAGAGCAGATGTCTGGATTCTCAGTACTTCTCTGTCTGTAATGATCCATCTATAATTGGAAATGGGGGACAGACACCAAATCCGACGTTCCTCTTCCATCGCAACTTATATCTGTTGTCTGAAACAATAGGCTGCAGAAGTCTACCTCAATCGGATAGTAAAAAACATTATCTGTTACATAGTTACATATATCTACAGACATATATGTGACTATATATACATATACACACATATATAGACTTAGACTTATATGCAGGCATTTAAAGATATATACATATATGCAGTTGCACATACACAGGCGTACATATACATGCATATATACATACATATAGCTCCAAACATAGAACTTTTTCCATGTATAGACATATATAAATTGACACATTTATATATGTAAATTATATATATTCTTGCATATGTAGGCACACGTATACTATGTTACATATGCATGTATACATACAAACCTGATCAATTTATATAGAAGTGTATATAAATGCACATTTGTGGATATATTTATACATCTACACATATATATGTGGATATACACTGATCAAATATACGTATTCTATAGTGCACATATCCGCTATTTTAGTAGATGGATAGATAGATGGATAGATAGATAGAAAGGAAGGAAGGAAGAAATAATGGAGAAATGAATGAATATTTTTTCGATCCTATTTATATTAAAATAAAGAATAGGTTGCCTCTGCACTAGGCGATTCATCATTTACAACGAGATATTATGCTTTTCCCCACATGCAATATGCTTTTATTTACATGTCCAGAAATTATCCTCTCATATGCAGTAAAACACCAAACCAGCGCCTCATCAAGCACATTCAAGGAAATCTAAAAGGAGTAAATTTAGATCAATGATTTTCATTTGAAAGCCTTACACTTCAGACTTAGGCTGTATATTTTATAACTTGGAAACGCGCTCTCTGAAAAAAAAAAAGAAAAGAAAAAAAGGAGTTTAGCAAACCCTTTTCTGCACACATTTGAATAGCGATTAGCTACTTTCTGAAAACGATTAAAAACAGAGTTGGATTTGTGCGTTTCCCGGGTAGCCCTCGGTTTGGAAGGGGAGAGGAGGAGTTGGACCATTTTTAACCTTTATTTTTTTTTTTTTTCCCCCCCAGGCAAACCTTCCTTCGCATTGTCCGTTTTTTTTTTTTTTTTTTAACACGTTGTACCGCAAAAAGGCGACCTATTCTGCAGGCGAGCAGAGCCCATCTCTGCCTTTGAAAGGAAACAATTGAGCTTTGCAGTGGGCTGGGGCGGGGGGGAGGGGGGGGGAGGGAAAAAAGAGAGACAGAGAGACAGAGAGAAAGAAGGTGTTTCTAAATTCAAGGTCCTGTCTCTGGAAATTTCAAGCTGTGTCTATAAGGTTCCTACAAATCTTTGTTATTCTGCATGGGATCCTATGGGAAAGTGCATAGTGTCCTTTGTACTTTCAAAGGTCCTACAGGTAAAGGCGCTTTTATATATATATATATAATCTCGAAAACGAAGAGAACTTCATCAGGAGACACTGCTGGTGCTGTTTGGTTGGTTGGTGGGAAGGGTGGGCTTTTCTTTTTCTCTTCGCTTTGGCCTCAAATTAAAGCAGAAAGTATAAATTTATCCCTTTTTCCCTCAACCTCTACAGCACGCCCCCCCCCCCCCCCCCCCATTTCAAAGTGTACATCTTCTTCTAAAAACTCAACCCTCAAAAGGCGAGAGACAAATAACAGCCAGATATTATAACAGGAGCTGGACAACGGTCTTGCTGGAAGTTGTGAAAGCAGATCCGAGTTTTTTTTCTCAGCATAGCCACCGCTGCACAGAGGAGGAGGAGAAAAGGGCACATCTTTGCGTGGGTTGGACAGATCATTTCAACCAAAGGAATAGTGTAAAAAAATGTTGAAAAAGGAGAAAGGATGTATGCTGTTTGCATGTGGATGTGCAGAGATAGCCATGCAGCCACCCCACACACGCCCTCGTGCACCTATAGATCTGAATGGCCCTCTTAGAAAAATACCAAGCTCATAAAGGGACGGTTTGCCATCACTTTTGTTAAAGTCTTTGAGTCATGTCCTGGAAGGCTGGCACAGGGCAGAGTGAATGTGCTTCGTGGCAGCTAATGCTTTACAATTTCATGGCACCCTGAATTAAATATGCTCTGCGTGCTGGGGGAGGGGAGAGGAGGGGAGAAGAAAAAGAAGCTCAAATAGACTTGACGACTTGGCTCTTTGCTAACAGAATGGTATAGACAGTAAATTCTTACTTTCCAATCCCACTATTATTACATTTCGCTTCCACTTGCAAAACATGACAAACGTGATCATTTAGAAAATTAAACTGAACAAAGGTTCTTCGCATTTTTTGTGCTTGTTTCGCACCCCCCCCCCACCCCCGCAGCGTCCTTAAGTCTCATTTAGCGATTTCAAACAGGAAGACTTGCACCAATTTATACCCGAAACGTGCCATGAACCCTGGGTCCAAAACGCGAGACACATACTCAGAACCGACCGTTACAAGCTATACTTTCAAACCCAAAACAAAAAAAAAAAAGGGAGGGAAAAGCAGACGTTTTTCGGCAATTTTGGGGCATGCTTTTACCATCTCTTCGAACGAAAGCCCCGGCTTTTTCAGCGATTGGGCGGGGGGGGGGGGGGGGACTGCAGCCTCAGCCTGGCAGCTGCAACTGCAAAGGAATATTTTATACTTTTTTGGGGCTTTTTTTTTAAAAAAAGGATACCTTTCCATATAGCCCTACTTATGCCGGAGGAAGCCCTCCCCGCCGCCGCAGCGGTAGCAGTGCCGGGCCGCGGCCCCGCGGCGGCGGGGAGCCGGGCGGCGGAGCGGCGTTGAGCGGGGCAGCGGCGCCCTCTGATGGGAGTTCCCGTCCTGCAGCAGCTCCCTCCCGAAAGCTGCTGCCATCCCCCCTCCCACCCTCCGGTTCTACCCATAGCTGGGTGTTACAAAAAGCCCAAGGTTTCCTCTGCTAGAAATGATGCTGAGAGCGTTTCCTCCGTTAGGATAAAGCTGCAGGTTTTTGTTTGCACCGATTTTTTTTTCTGAGCGGACCGCTCAGTGTTCGAACCTCTACCTTATAATTAGGATAAATCTTTTATCCCCCACTTTTAAATGCAGTGTGTAACCTTAGTCAAATATCCAAATAATCTCAACGAGATGTCTGTTAATAGCCCTGGGAGGGAGAGGACCTGCAACATCGTGATGGCCATTTTGGTGAGAAGTCAGGGGGGAAAAAAAAAAAATCGATCTTAATTCAACAAGTTATGCTCCTCTCATTTCATACGATGTTTCCGGGATTTTTATTTTTTTATTTATTTTTTTTTTAACTTTGCCTGCACCTAGTCAAGATCCTGTTTCAGAAATGGACTTTCAAGCCTGCTCTACCTTTTAAATCCAGCGTGGGTCTCTGTAAAAAAAGTATATACCCCTCTCTACCCAACTCCCAGCAAATCCGTATGGTTGGCCAGAGTTTGAAATAAATCCATTTATCTCAGCGCCCTCTGCTGCTCGCTGCAGGCTCTCGTGTAAAGGCAGGCTTCTGACAGTTCCAACTGAAAATCCAGTCTTTTTGAACGTGTTTGGTACCTTTTCTTGCAAACTAGCTCTTTTTTTTCTTCCTGACACTTTTCTTCCATATGTTCTGATGTGTATTTCAGAATTCACTATTTTTTATTAAAAAGTTTCTTTGCAATTTAATTCACAGGGGAAAAAAAAATCATATAACATTGCAGGTATCTCAAAATGTAGCTTAAAATTTACTGCCTGCTTATTCATGGATTTACTAAAATCATTGATTTCGTGTGCATTTTATATCTTTTCTATGTGAATAATACCAAGACTCATCTCAAAATAAATTCATCTTCCCATCTTGTTTGCTGGTAAATCTAGTTTCCCTAGTACATCTGCAGACATAACCAGGGTTTTTCATAGAATCATAGAATCATAGAATCACAGAATCATAGAATGGTTTGGGTTGGAAGGGACCTTTAAAAGTCATCTAGTCCAACCCCCCCTGCAATGAGCAGGGACATCTTCAACTAGATCAGGTTGCTCAGAGCCCTGTCCAACCTGGCCTTGAATGTTTCCAGGGATGGGGCATCTACCACCTCTCTGGGCAACCTGTGCCAGTGTTTCACCACCCTCATCATAAAAAATGTCTTCCTTATATCTAGTTTAAAACCACTACCCCTTGTTCTATTGCAACAAGCCCTACTAAAAAGTCTGTCCCATCATTTTACATTTTCCCCAAACCACCAGTGCTCATTCTTTGTGGAGAGACATCACCAAGCTCTCTCCTTGCTGCCCGCTCTCTTAGATGCCAGGGTAGTTTATAGCAAGCCAGGAAAGCTCAACCACATGTGCTGAGCCCCCATGGACAGGCCCAAACAGTTTGCCACTTTTAATAACCCTGTAGGGAAGAGGCTGTGGGCTTTCCCATCAGTGGTGACCTCCCTGGGGACACCCTTTGCCACAGCCCCTTTCAGACTGTTCCCAAAGCCAGGATCAGCATGAAGGAATCACCCCTGGGCATCAGGACCCACCTCCCGCTGCCTTGGGGATGCCAACCTTCTCATACCACTGCTTGCAGCCAGACAGGACAGGGCAGACACAGTAACTCAATCTGAAATGTCTTCCCTGAAAAGGGCTCTGAAACATCCTAATAACCATACATAGGAGCAAGCAGGCTAGAAAGGGCTGGTGTGACCATTTCAACCATCAGGACTACCCACCTGTGAAAAGAAGGGACAGAACTATCTTTCTGAAGGCTAGCAGAGTCTTCCCTGTGATTCCTGACCTTTTGTACAAGTGGAAGAGAGTCAAAAAGCTCTGCACCAGGCAGACTCAGTAGTGAACGATCAACCCAAGAGTCACAAAACAGAAATCCCGCCGGCTGGCTTGTTGCCTCTGTCTCTCTCTCAGTTTTAAGAGCACGTTTATAAAGATGTTTGGCAAACTCAGGGAATGCTTTGGACTCCTTTTTGCTAGTAAGGCTGGAGCCCTGTTAGTAAATAGTTCATAGTATATTTGAAGACATTTAGTCAGTTTTCAGGAGGGCATTTCTGCTGCCTTTGCTTTGGGGTTTTCTCTTTGTCTTTCCCATCTGCATCTGGATCTCTTGGGATGGTGAGGAATTGCAAGGGACGAATGACATCAAGGAGTTTAGGACAATCAGACAACCCTATGGAAATCCTGGTCCTTACCACAAGGAGACTCTGAAGATACCCTTGGTAAATATTTCCAGCTGAGAGAGAATACTGTGCTATTTATTTTTGCAGCAACTGTAAAATCATCAAACGACTGGAAAATTGCAGAGGGGAGGAAACTTAAAAGAAGAGAGTAGGTGGGTAGAGAAGAAATTTTAAAACAACATCTCAGCAATTTGGTATATTTTTTAGGATGAGAGTATTCTCAAATACGAAGAAGTGGATAGGTACAAATTAAACAGCACGATACAAAACATCAAAGTTTGTTTTGAGCTAGTAATAACAAATACCTACTCATAGCCAGTAAAGCCATGCTGATACAGTCTGAAAGATAGTCAGTCATGTTGAGCAGAACTCTATTCTCTATTTGGAGAAACAATTAAATTTTTTCATTTCATAGAATCATAGAATCATTTAGGTTGGAGAAGACCTTTAAGATCGTCGAGTCCAACTGTAAACCTAACACTGCCAAGTCCACCACTAAACCATGTCCCTAAGTGCCACATCTACATGTCTTTTAAATACCTCCAGGGATGGTGACTCAACCACTTCCCTGGGCAGCCTGTTCCAATGCTTGATAACCCTTTCAGTGAAGAAATTTTTCCTAATATCCAATCTAAACCTCCCCTGGCACAACTTGAAGCCATTTCCTCTAGTCCTATGACTTGTTTCCTGGGAGAAGAGACTGACCCCCACCTCACTACAACCTCCTTTCAGGTAGTTGTAGAGAGCGATAAGGTCTCCCCTGAGCCTCCTTTTCTCCAGACTAGACAACCTCAGTTCCTTCAGCCATTCCTCGTAAGACTTGTGCTCTAGACCCTTTACCAGTTTCATTGCTCTTCTTTGGACATGGTCCAGCACCTCAATGTCTTTCTTGTAGTGAGGGGCCCAAAACTGAACACACTGATTTGTCTAATCATGATAAAAAATGAGCTCAGATGTCTATCTGTGGTACTCACTTGGCCACCAGTCTTTGATAGCAGGAATCCCAACTTATGCAGCCCAGGATATGGTTGGCTTTCTGGGCTGCGAGCACACATTGCTGGCTCATGTCCAGTTTTTCCCAATCTAGTTCTCCCAGGCCAAGCCTCACACAGTCTGTGGGCTATTTGGAAAAGGGAGCCCCTCCAAGTGTTGTCTGTATTACCGCACTGAGGAGAACTCTGGTACTCAAGTTTAATTACGTACCTTAATCATGTCTCGGTGTTTTATCCCTCTGTACTACCTGTTTTTTCACAAGAAACCTGGGTACATGATGTCAACAAGGACCTGGACCTTGAGGCAATGTGATGGGATACCTCATCAAACACCTAGATGCAGCTTTGGCATCCCCTCTTCAGAACTGTTCTACATACTCCAAACTCTCTGGAGCAGGAATGACAATCAGATCTCCCAGGTTAAGAATGAAGAGAGTTTCAGGCCTTTTTTCTCATGCCACTCTCTCTTAATCTTTATTTTGATCTGATGTAGGTGCTCAACTTAAGACAAGGGTAGTGAACTTCAAATAAGTGCTTGGGTCCCTAAGGCAGAGAGGGCAAAGTCTTGCTCATGTCTTACTGTCCCTTCGTGTGAGCTTGGATTGCTCCATGTTGCCGACTTGTGTCTCCTTGTCTTAGGACCCAAAACTGCCTTTGCTCTTTGAACAGGGATCCTGAGTGCTAGCTTCATGGCTTTCCATGATTGACAGGAAAAGCAGGAGTTAGGTGATGCAACATTAAACTGAGGACTTTATGCACGATTTACCACTGGATGATTTATCCTTTGTAACACAAAGCGGGGTCTGGGGACGCCCAAGAGCTGCTGTCACAGCTGCAAGGTTATCCTTCCTCTCCACATCCACCTTTTGAAAGTGAATTAATCCTTTCTAAAACCGCTTCCTCCTAGAAGCCGAACAAAACACACAGAAAAGTTGCTAAACTTGTTTCCTTAAAAATTTGAAACTAAACATATAAAGATATCTTTCAGTTTCCTCAGCTGGGATATTGACACATTTGGAACTGGCTTGTTCATCTGAATAAAGCATATACTTTTTATTTCTTTATTGTTCCCATTCCCAAACAAAAGCCCCTGTACTTAAATAGAGTCACATAATCAAGGGCAGGCAAACTGCAGCCATTAAAGGGAGGTCGCAGTTTTACTGAATGTTTAATATGACAGAAAGTTAGGAGATTTCATTTTTATTCATTTAATTTAATTCAGCTATGTTTATGTGGATACAAACTGTATGTGATTTGGCTGAAAAACAAGGTTTAAGTTATATTTATAGAAGAAAATACACTCTTCACATTTTAGGACATAGCCTGTGGAGCTAATTATCTATGCTTAAGATACAGCATTTAAATTTCATGGCAGGAGAGAGTTAATCAGTTTTATGGAAAGAGAAGAAAAATTAAGACCTGGCCTGTTGTCTGATTTGCGATTTTTTTTTTTTTTCCCTCCAGTATCACCCTCCCTCACTTTCTTTTTAGTTCTTCCACTTTCTTAACTTGCTTTCTGGCAGTAGGCACTCAGATAATATGACCATAGGCAATGCTTTAGGGAGTTGAAAAAATTCTGGGTACATGAAAGGAGACATAGCAGTCAGCAAACTGTATCTATAGGGGAAATGTATTTCAGGCTCCCAAAATTACTCATAATATATCCAGAGTCACACCGTTCCCTGGATGCTCCCTTCAGTTTGCTCCTATACTGCACTGTGGCCGTCAGGGACTTTAGCCCAAGTAATAGCGGGATCCTAAGTTAAAATTCTCATTAACTGTGGTTCTAAGGGAGTTTAAATCTCTCCCCTTCCCTTCCCTTCCCTTCCCTTCCCTTCCCTTCCTTCCCTTCCCTTCCCTTCCTTCCCTTCCCTTCCCTTCCCTTCCCTTCCCTTCCCTTCCCTTCCCTTCCCTTCCCTTCCCTTCCCTCTAGGTTAATAAATAAAACAGTGACAAGGAACATTTCTGGATACTCAATTTTCCTATTGCTCAGCGGTTCACAGGATCCTAGCATGGTTTAGGCCCACGTCAGTAATTTCAGGCAGCTCCCAGGCACAGTCTGGGGGTCAGCAAAGGCCAGACGCTATTCCCAGGACATAGATGGGATATGACCACCCTGGTTTAGAGACTGAGTTTAATAATACAGATGCAAGCTATTCTGTGCCTGTTAGACTCATGGCACATAGTTCAGATATAATCTAAAAAATTAGGCACAAACTTGTTGTTTGGATTAGGTTAACTGCATCCTCACTGCCTTCCACACAATATTCATTCTAGTGATAGAATATGATATTAATATTAATATTAATATAAACATGCAATTTATTAATATAAACATGCAATTTAGAATTGTAATCCTAAGGTAATTGCATATCATTGCTTTCATTATTATAAATGCACAAGCACAATAAAAATCTATGTTTCCTGCCTAAAAGGCGTAGGAATGAGCAAGTGTAAATGAATCATTTTAACAGCTCTGAAATTAAACATTTTGTTCTCCATTATCAAAATGAGAAAGTTGAAAATTCAAATTTTAGCCTTTCTCCCACGCCAGTTTTGAAATGAACATCTAATGGTTTGATTTGGCTACCAGAAGAGAACCTATGTCGCAAAAACTTTCAAGCACCTGCACTTTGATAATCAGATTTGTTTAAGGAGTTTCAGAATACTTTCCTAAAAATATAATGACAGTGCTCCTTAAAAAAAGGCTCACAGAATCACTACTCCATTTTGCCAACATTTGTCTTCATTACTGAAGTCCAACACAGTCATTTTTTTCTCCAACTAGATAATTAAAAGTTTCAGCCCACTTTTGTTTCAGGGGCCTTAGACTGGGGTTTATCACATGTTGAAATCACAGGAGCAGTTTCACAGTTCCCTGAATGACCAACCTTGTCTCAATCTTTTTTTTTTTTTTTAATCTCTGATAGATAGGGTTGTTTCTAAGTTTATGATGAATCTGTTAGACTTCAGTGAAAACATAAAACAGAAATATCCTTTAAAACACATTGGATATAAAAGAAGAGACCTTAATCAGTGTAGTGGAGATGGGACTGGAATTCAGGGGAACGGTTCCCTCTCCCAACCCTACTTGTATTGCTCCCGTGTGCGTGACCTTGGTTCAGACCTGCTTCTTTACTGAAGCTCCATTCTGGCTTGCCTTGCTCCCTTTTAACCATCAGTCCTTATCACACAATTAATTAAAAGGAACCTGATCACATCCTAGAGGCGTGAACATCGGGAAGATGCTTGGCTGACAAAAAATAAGAGAGATCAATGTTGCAGCAGCAAGAACAACATTCAGCAAAGTTCCCCATTGTGTCAAAACCCCTTATGCTGTGTAGGATCTCTTGTGCAAATGAAGGGTGATGCCTGTTTGGTCAGCTTCTCTCATTCCCTAGGGGTTTCCATTTGTGCATCCTCTGAATATGGAATCAGTAGAAAGTAGAGCAGCCAAACTATATTGCGTAAGTCATGAAAATAGCCACAGATAGACCAGGAAGCAGGGGATAGTCACAGCTTCATAGAAACAAAAGCTGCGACTGCTCAGTTAATCTAACTCCTGCAGAACGCAGGCCAGAAAATCTCCATGGATTAACTGTTGAATGAGCTGCAATGTACCTTGTAGAAGAATTAATAATAATACTGTCTTGGTTTTACTTTTTAAGGCCATGGATATAAAATCTTTGCCTAACTTAATGAACTGTTCCTTTCTTAATCACTATCTCTGATAAAGATACAAATCTGTTTTCCGTTTTTGCTTTTGTTGAACTTGGATTAAAGCAGTAAAATCTTCCGATTGGGTATATGTGTTAACCCTTTTCAGTTCTCTGTATCACCTTGTTATTAAGATGAATAAATGAAGTTTGTTGTGTCTTTCATTATATGCTAGATTCTCTTATACTTCATAGAATCACAGAATCACAGAATGGTTGAAGTTGGAAGGGACCTCTGGAGGTCATCTGGTCCATCCCCCCTGCTCAAGCAGGGCCACCTACAGCTGGTTGCCCAGGACCACGTCCAGATGACTTTTGAGTATCTCCAGGGAGGGAGGCTCCACAACTTTCCTGGGCAACCTGTGCCAGTGCTCAGTCACCCTCACAGTAAAGAAGTGTTTCCTGATGTTCAGAGGGAACCTCCTGTGTTTCAGTTTGCAGCCACTGCCTCTGGTCCTGGCACTGGGCACCACTGAAAAGAGCCTGGCTCTGTCCTCTTTGCATCCTCCCTTCAGCTATTTATATACATTGATAAAATCCCCCCTGAGCCTTCTCTTCTCAAGGCTAAACTGTCACAGCTCTTTCAGCCTTTCCCCATGAGAGATGCTCCAGACTCTTAATCATCTCAGTAGCCCTTCATTGGACTCCTTCCATTATGTCCATGTCCCTCTTGTACTGAGGAGCCCAGAACTGGACACAGTACTCCAGGTGTGGCCTCACCAGTGCTGAGTAGAGGGGAATGATCACCTCCCACCTGCTTCCAACACTCCTTCTAACGCAGCCCAGGATATCATTTTACCACCTTTGTGGGAAGGGCATATTGTTGGCTCACGTTCAACTTGGTGTCCACCAGGACGCCTAGGTCATTTTCTGCAAAGCTTCAGACAATGCTTTGGCATGACATCAGTGATGCCGCATCACTTTATTCAGTTCACGAACAGCTTTCTTGCAAGGGACACATCGGAAAGGAGCGTAATATTCCACCTGCCATTGCTTCACATCTGTGACAGATGCAACATGACCTTTATGAATAAGTACATTATATTCTTTTGTTTATTTAGACACAAGACACTCTTGCCCTTCTGCCCTCAAGTTCAAGCTCATACTTGGTGGATTGTCACCTATGACCAACAATTCGCTTTCAGAGTCACTGCTTTCCAGAGCAGACTCTACCATCTCATAGGGAAAAGATATGTATTTTCTTCTTAGATATACAAATTCATTTTCCCTCTGTTAATAAGTTGCTTGCTGACATCCAGTTGTTGAACAATCCAGATCATGGTACATTTTTCCCCTTCATCAGTTTTCCCGCAATCTTTCAGTCACTTACAAATGTTATCATCAGTGATGTTATATATTCTCATTGATGAGAATATAAACTAGTGTCAGGGCAGGAACTGAAACCTGAAACTCTATTAGGAATTTACATGTTTAGTCATTATTCTCTCTTCTTCATCCATTTCAGGTTCAAATAGATAGCTTTAGATCCATTTAATGCATTTAGCGTTTTGTCTAATTGTTATAATTGTAGGCAACGTCCCTGTGGTTGCAAGTTAAATGTGCTCGAGAAGTCAATCAAATTTGTAATCTCATTAAAAGGAAGAAAAACAAGTTCATTTGACAGCATCTATTTTCTTTAAGCCCATATTGATTAGTATTAATTATATTATCCTCCTTTAATTTTTTTATTAATTGAGTCCTCAGTCAGATAATTCATTAGTGGGAACAGAACCGATGCCAGACTGTTAAGCATCTAATTATGTGGATTTTTCTGTTCATATTTTTAAAATTTTAGCAACAAATTAGCTTCTATGCTTCACCAAGTTATAAAAAAAGAAATATTTATTTTCCAGACAGCTGATCATTTCTTTGAAAACTCCTCAGATTGTCATATTCTAAGATATTGAGCAACCACTGATGAAGTTATTCCTTTGTTCTTATTCATAGCGCTGGTTATCTTCTTCTGAGGCATTAGTAATAGTCGCTGTGAGACACAGATTACTGAACCTGCTGGTCTGGTTTGATACTGTTCTTACACTGGACTGATACGCACTAATATAATCTTCACCCAAGTACTCATGTGTATAGAGCAAAATCCGGACACACTTTTAAATGAAAATCTCACCTAACAGACAGGATGTTTTTTTCTTATTCTTGAGGTTTTCTGAACCTAGAAGTCAGATGAAAACAGTGGCTTTTCATGATTTCAAATGAAGTCTTGAAAACAAACAGGTGTTAGATGTAAGCAAAAAAAAAAAAAAATCACCTGAAAAAGACTGTGAAACATTTCCACTCCTTGTGCCACCATGTCCCCTCAACATGGGTGTGAAATCAGAACATCTGCTTATACTGATCTTACACATTCCCTGCAGAGCAGAAACTGGAATACAGAAAAAAATCCTCATGAAAACTCTGTGCGGATAACATACACATCTAAAATATGTAAGTGATTGTCGTGGTTTAACCCCAGTCAGCAACTCAGCACCACGCAGCCGCTTCCCCCTCCCCCTCCCAGTGGGGTGAGGAGGAGGAAAGCAAAGGAAAAAATAAGTAAAACTCGTGGGTTGAGATAAGAACAGTTTAATAACTAAAGTAAAATATAATACTAACAATAGTAATAATGAAATATAATAATAATAGTAATGAAAAGGAATGCAACAAAAGAAGGGGGGGGGAAGAAAAAAACCAGTGATGCACAATGCAATTGCTCACCACCCGCTGACCGATGCTCAGTTAGTTCCCGAACCGCGATCCGCGCCTCCCGGCCAGCTCCCCCCTGTTTATATACTGGGCATGACGTTCCATGGTATGGTACCAGCTACTAAAAAGAAAGTTAACTCTGTCCCAGCCGAAACCAGGACAGTGATACAAATTGGAATTTGTAGATCAGTAATTATATATGCACTCTTGTGAGACATGGTATTCCTCCTGAATGCTGCTCAGCCGTGTAGTGGACATCCAGTGTGGTTGTAGGACAGGGTTTTGGTGGGACAGAAGATGTTTGGGAATGGTCACTTGGGTTTCTGGGTGCTGAAGAACCCAGTTTTGTTGTCGTCATCATTTTTGAGAATGGGAATTTTGGGGAAATATGAAGGAATATGAAAACAGTAAACAGCTTGAGCACTGCCCTACAATCTATAATGCTAGAACAGCTCCTGGCAAAGTTTTGGCTTGGACTAACTAGTGGTGTCCCAAGCATGGGGGAAAAAGGGGTAGCACAAGTCAGAGGCCTTTCCTATTGTGCAATCTGGATGCAACCACCTTTTTTGAAGGGAAAAAGTCATGCTGTATCACTGCAAACTTCACAGTTGTGAGGAGTACAAGAAGAAATCCTATAGAATAAAGGGCAAAAATACAGTTAATAAACAGAGTTGTCTAGAATTAATCCTGGTCCTATTGAAGTCCATGGGGATTTTGTTATTGACTCAAGTAAAGGCCAAACAGGGTCATTAAGATAGCCCCAAGGTACTGAATACTACAAGTCAAGGATGTAGTGTGATATTGGAAAATAAAAGTAGTTATCTCTCTTTTGGGTTATTCTGTAACTAGGTGAAAGCAGGAAACTAGGAGGTTCACTTTAAACTGGCATTTAGAGGAGATAAAAGAAAGCCCATTGTTCCCCATTGTAAATAATAGACACACTTTATATAATTATCTTTAAATATTACTCAGTGAATCAGACTTTTGTTTCTCATCCCAAGAATTATTAGAGTGCAGCTGAAATTAGAAGAAATCTTTAGCATTTTGGAATATAAACACATTGACTGTAAATCAGTCTTCCTGGTTTGTTATTGTTGTTGTTGTTGTTGTTGTTGTTGTTATTATTATTAAGATTAGTTAAACAGATCATCTTGCGACAATCATAATCATCACTTGAATAATATGCATGTTTAGTCTGTCTGCGAGGTGGGACTCTTTTAACTTGATCTTGAGGTCATTCAGCAGCTACAGTAGATGCAGCCTTTCACATGAATACCTTGGAGCCTGGGTATGTCCACCCCATTGAGGTTTCCTCTGATCCTGACAAGAATCCCTGAAATATGGGGCTGACAGATATGACATGGGACCTACAGGAGATCCACATCATAATTCTGTAACACTTATTTTATTGTTATAAATAAAAAAGATATATGTAGCTTACTTCAAAAGCTAATGAATCATCGGCTTCTTCTGGCTTTGGCTTCATATTTGGCCCTCTTACCATATGGTCTTGGCTGATAGTTGCAGTGGTACATTTGTCTGATCTAAATTATGTGCAGATATT
This sequence comes from Gymnogyps californianus, assembly GCF_018139145.2. Lineage (NCBI taxonomy): Eukaryota > Metazoa > Chordata > Aves > Accipitriformes > Cathartidae > Gymnogyps > Gymnogyps californianus. The sequence continues at coordinate 123,295,013 of NC_059473.1, read as the reverse complement.
TTATGGAAAGCTTTTAATGATCTTCCTCAGGGCAGACTGTCTGTACTGTACTTTGCACAAAGTTTGAGATTATCTATGTGTCAGAAGTGACTGATAGGAACATTTTCTGTAATGAAACATAATCAACTACTCTAAAGGAGCGGGTAAGTGGCAAGAAGCTACTTATGAAAGCTGAGATCTCGGACTCCTGAGAGAGGCTACCCAGAAGACACTAATAGCAGCTGAGACTGGATAGTCAAAATCCATCTTCTACCATCCTAATTGAATGAGTACTGAATAGAATCCAGCTAAAGTTTTGGCAGGCAATTAATGCGAAAATGTGCACAAAGCTGCAAACATATGTACCAATAAATACAGACCGAAATATATTCACTGCCCTGAATACTGGTTTTGTTGCTTGAAATAGCTGAAAGAACATCTAGATCATCTGGTCCCACTACCTGTGTGTCTTGCAGAAGACGCCACATGACAGGGAACCGATCACTTCCTTGGTTTTCTGGTGGAAACACCTTTTCAGCACAGGCTAGGGACCATTCCCTGTCTGGTTTGTGGCTAAAGGTTAATTGTACAGGCATGGCCAGACCATGACAGTTGGCCTCAGGACCAGAGATCAGTCCAAGCACTGTTTAGTAGCACTAATGAAAAAAAACCCCAACCAACCAACCAACCAACCAACCAAAAAAATGATTCAGAACTTCATCTGTGGTTGCTTGGTTTCCCACTGGTGTAGTTTTGCTATGAGCTTGTTAGTTGTCATGAGGAATATTCTTCATGTGCAGATTTTTGCATGTGTCTGTGCGACAACCATTTTTGAGGTGTTCTGGTTCTTTTTTTCTTAAGACAACAACCTTGGGTCTAGCTAAGCAGGTTAATGACAGTGAAGAGTCTGGAGCAGAGGATGTAATACCAGCTGTCTAACTGCAATTGAAAACATTGTCCAGTCTGTTGGATGAATTGAACCTGTAAAACTGGAGGACAGGATGGACTACAGATAAGGTTGCTACAATTCTTTCTTCACGGGCACCAATTCAATTCTGAGCTGAACTAATGGTGATTAAAAGTTTCTCTCTAATTTTAACTGAAGGTGAGTTTAGTGGTTTTTTTCTTTCTACTTAAAAGTTAGGTATTTAGTCAAGCTAGGCTTCCTCCACAGTCAATGGAGATGCTCTAAACAACTGGTCTAAATAGATACCTGACTTCTATGTGTAAAATTAGAGACCTGTGCAAAGCTGTGGTTTTGTTTCGGGGCTCAGTGAAAGGCAGATTAAAGGGAGCTAAAAACTAATGCTGTGATAACATTGAAAAGTAGACAAAGGTCAGTCCTATCTCTCTCTTCATTCTGCTCCAAAATGACAAGACTGGATCCACAGAACTTTCTTCTTCTACCATAGTATACTTGGCTCATTAAGCAGGCATGGATGATTTTTTGCTTACTCAAAACACTTGGTGCCACCACAAGCGTTATATTCTTCTGATGCAGTTTTCAAAAGTGGTTTTGTCACACAGCATTTCTACTTTCAGTTTTAACTGATAGGAGTAAAGGGAGAGAAACTTCATCCTAATCCCTTTCAATCTGAATCAGAATTGTTATTTTGCTTTTTAAGCTGTTTTCCTGATACATCTTTCCCTAGTTCATTGTGCAACATTTTTTCTGGTGAATAAAGGGTTGCTTGTTTGTCGTTCGTTTTTATTTTCACATCATAGGCAATTTTCAAGGGAAAGTTTTCCCACTTATTTCCCAGATCCAAATTTGACAAATAAGCAGATAATATCTTGGCATACTTCCAGCAGTTTATTCACAGAGCATCCAATTCCACTAATATGCTCTCTACTGACCATTCCTAATTTTCTGTGTAGTTTTATTACTGGCTTCACACTGTATGTTAATTGGCAAAGGCTCAGTGCTTTGATAACTCCTTAATTTAGCTGGCCATAATGATGGCCCAGAGTGGTTCATTAATATTTGTGTTAAATGCATTAATTAATAAAAAAACCCACATGTGAAAACTAGATAGCTCTAGGTGATAACAGTAATGGGACTCATCCTCTTGCCATTACATGTCCAGTCCGAGGCTTTAGATGCAGAAGCTGAGTTTCATAAGGTGATGAAGCTGTTTGTGTATGTGTCATCAGTACGTTGGCTTGTATTGGCACAGTTACCAAGACATAACTAGATGCAAGGCTGCTGCTCTTTTCACGGTTTCATGCATTTACGGACTAGAGTATCTAAGGAATCAGAGAGAGGTTGGAAAATGTGACATATGTCCTCTCTGCAAAAGTGCATATAGACTAGGCGGGATATCTCATTTATCTCAAAAGCTGGTAGGTCCTGTGTGTCGTCAACTGAACTGAGCCCAAAGGGTTCACAGAATCACAGACTAGCTGAGGTTGGAAAGGGCACCTCAAGATCATTTAGTCCACCTGCCCTACTCAAAGCAGGGTCATCTTGAGCACGTTGCTCAGGGCCATGTCTTGTCAGCCTCTGAGGATCTTCAAGGACGGAGACTCCACAACCTCTCTGGGCAACCTAGTCCAGAGTTCAAATAAATTCACAGTAAAAAAGTTTTTCTTATGTTTTAATGGAGTTTCTTTTATCTCAATTTGTGCCCATCACCTCTTGTACTGTCACTGGACGCTATTGAGCAAAGTCTGGTTCTGTCTTGTTTACTCCTCCCATCAGGTATTTATATACATTGCTAAGATGGATCCACAGGGATCTTGTGGGAAGCCCATTCTCTTCTGGAGTGACAGATGGACACCAAGTAGAATACTCCTGGGCTGCTGAAATGCCAGCAGATGCTTATGTGTGGGCCACTGAATCAAAACGGTACTACTGTGCTTGTAGACTGTATGTGTAGACTGTACTGTACCTGTATGCTTGCTGAAAGATGGTATTTAGTACTATTTCAGGTTTCCTTGAGTATCCAAGATATACACAAGGGATTGACAGATCTAGTGAAGCTGTGAGACCTTGATCCTTCTGGAGAAGCAGTGGGAAGCCAGACAGGATAGACAGGGCTGTCTAAAATGTCACTTGATGCTTATATGTGGGTGATTGAATCATGCCTCCAGTGTGTCTGTTGGTATAAAATGACAGCAAACTATGTGTTTATTGTCTTTGTGTGGGTCTGCCTAGTATGCTTAATCCTGAATGAGCAGAACTCTGTCCCATGCTGTGGTGTAATCCTAGTAATCCTTTCTCCAAAAGCTTGACATTTTGAATTGCTTCAGAAACTGCATTCACATACCACTAATTTGAATATCTTTCCATTAAAAAAAACAACATAAACTTTGCTCAGAGCATAATGCCCTTTTCATTAAGGCTTGAGGTTCCCATTGATTTCTTGTTCACGTCTTTCTACTGGAAGGTGAACCTAAATAGCAGTTAAGAGGCCAGACATTTTGTTAGATTTGGGTTTTGATGCCTACCTACAAACTAAACTGTATTTTCCAGCAAAATATAAGTGAACACTCAGCCTCTCTAACTTAAGTGGGAGTTCTGTTGTTGAACACATGGACAAATATTACCATATATACTTCATCAATTCTACTAATTCTGGGAGTTCAGGACACTCAGCATTTTACAGATTTGGTCCCTTTTTTGCCTGGTCACTTACTTTGAATGCAAATTTGCCCAAGCTGTCTATATGCAGTTTGCATCTAAAATCTGACAGAGATGGATTTTTTTCCCTATTACTTTTTCCTTTTCCTCTTCTTGTATGTTGCAGTGTCTATAAATTAGAGGCTACTTGTGCACGTTGACATGTATTTTGGCACTGCACTTCTGCAAATCTCAGTGGGTTTGTCTTCTTTTTGTTTTAATGGAGTGAGTGGAAAATTTACACACCAAAGTGAAGAGAGATAGGAGAGGCAACCTCTCATGTGACTGTATTTAAAATACTGATGAATTTGTCACAGTTGTGTTTCCTCTGACTTTGGAGAAGAGCACACACAGAACTGATCAGAGCAATTCACTACAGCACCTGGGAAATTGTATTTCCCGGAAGATTAGAGGGGTAATATTAATTAATTGTTGAGAGTCCATTTGTTAGGGAACAGAGGTAAGGGTTGGATAAACCAAGTTTAAACATGTGGGAACTGCCTCCCAAACCATTTCTTTTTTCACCTGAAATCCTTCTGAAGTTTCTGCCATCGCAGCTTTGCCCTTGGTGTGTCATTGTCTAGAATTACTCATAAAGTCATTTCTGCAAGCACTGAAACAACACAGAAAGAAGGGTTGTCATCAGGTTCCCAAACAGTTTTGAAACTGAGTATGTCTAGGAAATTGCTTTAAAAAACCGCATCTTTTTGGATTTTTTTTCAGTAAAACTTTTCAGATCCATTTTTTTTGGAAAGTTTGGCTAAACTTCTAAGCTAGAGTTCCTTCAAGTCATACCTGAAAGAAGATGCTATTTACATCTAAAGGCTTTTTTTTTCACTCTTTTATTTCTTACTGGGAAGGGTCAAACCTTGTGCTACAACACTGGCATCAAAGTCCGGAGTGGGAGGGTTGGCAATTAACCCAGATCTTTGGCTGAAGTAGGACTTGGAAATGAACTGCTGTAAGCTTTCAGGGTGAATATTAAAGAATTAGTTTGAGACTGTGGAGAAGTGGATTTGATTGCCAGCATTGTCACAGCCTTTCTATGCAGTCATGGGCAAGGCACTTCTGAGGACATACATCTCGATTTAGTCTGGTCATCTAAATATTACGTATCCAGGGTTAGCAAGTTTTCTAGGCTGCGTCCATTGTCAATGGATAGGGACTAGGAGTCCTACCACTTTTCCCCTGTGGTCAATTAAGAGAGACTAATCTAATGTAAATCGTCCCAACTAGGTTGGATTCCTGCTTTAGGACAGTACAAATTGCCTTGCATTATATCTTTCTCTTGATACAACAAGCATTAAATCTGGTTAACAGATTCTAGATTAATTCTAGATTTAATATAGCTACAATTAGGTGGGATAAATCCCACCTTTAATCTGTGTATAAACTGATTTCCTCAATGTAATATGGGAATAGCATCATTGTTGTTCCTCTGCTTTGTATGTCTTATCTATTGGATGGAAATTCTAGGTCCTGTAATGTCATAGATCCGGTTCCTAGCCAGGTTTGATTGTCTTTATTTATCCAGAGATGGAAATTATTTTCAAGCGCCAGACAAATCAGGGTTAAATCAACATAGATTTTATTGCCGTGAAATGTTTGATCAAATGTGGTCATTATCTTCATAGACTCATGTAAAACAGGTAGCTTGTATAGGAAATAGAAATATAAAAGATTATGTTATTCACCACTGAATTATAAATTAAGTTAAATTAAGTGGAAGGAAAAAAACCAAAACAAACCAAAACCCCAAACCAATAAATAGGACATTGTTTGTTGGTGACCAAGTGCGCACTCACATTTAAATACAATCACAACAGCTGCTGTACAGAACAGAATTAATTGTACAAAGTAAAGAAAAGTAAAGAGCAATAAAAAAGATCAGACCTCTCCAAATGACCTTCACCTGGCAAAGGAAAATTACTTTATCTTCCTCCCCTGTTCCCCACACAGCTGTACTTGAAGTCTTGTTGAACCTGTAATGAGGGCAGAGGCAGAGGATATTTTTATAAACACAGTTCCTGTATAATTAAGTTTATTGATTCTTCCTTGTGTTGCAGGCTTGTGTCTTCTATTAATGCTGGGGTTTTTTGTCCTTAAAAATAAAGAATTAGAGCAGCAGAACTATCTCTCCAAAGGATAAACGAAAGTCAAAAGACCTTGGAATTCTTCAGCAGCCCATTTGGATACCTAGGATGTCTAAGACCAAAACTGCTTGTTGGTATTAGGAAACAAACAAACAAACAAACAAAAGCAGTCAGAGAAATTGGCTCTTAGGACAATAAAGCAGCCCTTCTTGAGCCTTGCTGTAAAATTGTGAGCTGCAGCTGCGCCACTGAGTCGTGTTCAGAGGAAGAGATGAGCTGGGGAAATATTTACACAGAGGTCCAGGATTTGGAAGGACTATACATTGTGCCTGCTTTGTAGCAGATTTTTTTTGTTTTTAGGAAAAGTTAAAGAGAAGCTTCTAAGAGCAGATTCCATGTTGATTTGGAGAGCTGAAGTCTTTTCCCAAGGAATGTTGGAGTTTATCATTAAAAAAGAAGAAAATTAAAGGTCCAAATTCACCCCTTGTGCCAGTTCTCCAAGGCAACAGAATGACACCTAGAAGGAGTTAAGGTTTAAGATGGCAGCATGAAGGACAAAATTCTTGACAGTCTTCAGTTGTAGGTGGCAGGGTCATCACTGCTTGTCTGTGATTCACTCCTCTTTACAGGCCATACGAATGCTGTTCCAGTTCTCATCATCTGCATAAAACTCTCCCTTTGCTACACATCTCTGCCATGTAATGATACTAACGGAGGACTGTGTGAGCAGAGATCCAAATCTTAGGGTAGAGGTTGGAGGCGAGAATGTCACTCCTGGCTCTGCCAGAGACTTACCTTCTAAGCTTAGTCAACACATGAGCTGTTTGTACTCACAGTAACACCTTGCTCTAGAAAGAAAGGCATGTGGTTAGTCAGTGTGTTTACTTCATGAGTAATTTGCTAATAAATCCAGGTATCAACAGCTGGTCTTTGTGAGTCAAATGTGTCAGGGCTTGGTATAAGAAGTAAGTTCAGAGACCTACTTAAAATGTTTTGAGATTTGTCATGGGAAAGGTGTAATGCGTATAAAGCTGAGCAATGGGCTGAAGTACAACAGGATCCAAATACTCAGACAGCACTCAAACTATGAAACTATTCTCAGGATTTCAAAAATCATAACGATTCATTGCTTTGGCCATGGAGGTTTGGACACTTTTTTGTACTCCTTCGATGTCTTCGACCTGAATGGAATAAACAATTCCATGATCTCTCAAAGGGAGAACTTTTTTTTTTTCAGATCAGATTAATTTCAAAGTCAAAAAGGTACAAATATACTTGAATTTGCTCCCAGTAAGCACCCACTAACTTCAAACCATGCCCTTCCTTCAGGCTGACCTAATTCATGAATGTGTTTTGAGGTGGCAGCATTTCCATAGAGACAAGGACTAAAAAAATACAAAAACCCAACATGGGAACATTGTGCAGGTATAAGTGGATGAGAATTTAGGATGAGATTTTTAGCAGGAACATCAGTGAATTAATTGCTTAAAACCACACTGGAAGTTCCAATTTTAAAAACCAAAGGTATTTTGTCACCAAACTGCTCCAATAGCTAAATCAGCAGAAAAGGCAGTAATAATTATTTTTTCTCTGAATAAAGTTGTTAAGTGCAGATAAAAATAAATAACAGAGAGCCTGTGAATGTCAACAAACCTCACAGCTACCTTTTAAAAAGAATTTTGCTTTTAAAATGTGCTAAGATACTAAAGGAAAAAACAGAAAGATTAGGATGTAAATGCAGGTGGCCTCTTAATGATAAGAATATATGGCAGTTCAATCAGGTTGAATCAGATCTGTATTGAACCTTACCAAAAATCTGTAGGGGTCAGTAAGTCAAAAACTGGAAGTTCTGGGGCTTCAAGAGTGCTCAGGTTTATTAATATTAATAGATCAAAGGGTAATCCAGGACAAAAATAATTCATTGCCTGCAGAGCAGAGGCTCATAGTGATTATGTAACAACAAAAGATGCAAGTCTTTAAATAAATTATTGTTGGGACCTTGGACCATATCCTGAATAGGTAAATATTTCAAATAATGCTGTATACATATTATTTCCAATATCAGATGTTTGAAATTGATTGTAATAGAATGCTGCTTTCTCAACAGTTTCACAGAATAATCTACCCAGCCAGTCATTCCGCCTTCTCCAGAAGGCTGATATTTTAGTGAAGAAAACTGAAAAGGATTTAAAAAACTTTTTTTCTTCTCTTTTTTCCCCTCCATCAAAATCTAATTTAAATTTATCCACATCTTGAAGTAGAGGACCACAATTAGATTGCTTTACAGTACATTTTCATGTGGCAAATCTGTGTATCTGACACAAACTTTTGATTTTTTTCCCCTTCTCCTTTTCCCTCCCTCAGTTTGGGCAATAGAAAAAGCAGAATAAGTTTCCTTTTCACTTTTAATCATGGTTACCTACTTTCACACTCAAGTATTTCACGTTCTAGAACAGTTCCACAATGTTTCTGTCGAAGACATCTCTGAGGATCATACATTTGATTTTAGCACTTCTCCAGAGGTGCTGGAGTGAAAAATTCATTCAGTAAAGTTTATGTTCTGTTAGGCACTTAGCTGATCTTAGTGTGTTAAGGAGATGGAGTCCCATGGAGATACACCTGTTCCCCTCGAGGCATAGGAGGTGCCTAGATAGCACTAAAGCAGGTATCTAAGTTATATACCTACTGTGAGCAAGGACAAATCTGGGCAAAATCATAGGATTTCTGGTTTGTTTGGTTTTTTTTGTAGATTTTCTTATGCAAGCAAATAGGGACTCATTAGTTCCTAGTGTGTTTTCTCACCATGATGGCAATGTCCTTACGGGCCTCAAGCGGAACAGCATCGTGCTATAAGCGCTCTATTTCCTTCCATACGTTTGGAAGACGAGGCTGATCTTGTTAATTCAGTTTGACTCCCTACATCATGGCTGATCTTGCTAATTCAGTTTGACTCCCTACATCATGGCTGTAAACGCCCTCAGACATTTGTCATAGTCCCTAGGTTTAGTCTAAAGCTGGTCATCCGAGACGTAATGCGTGCTAACTAGTTCTAGAAAGCTACGATGTAGACACGTGTATGAGCGCTTTTATCCTTGGCTTCCTTTACACCTAGTTGAGAAAAGTATGCACTTTCAGGGTATGATTCATCATTACTTTGAGGTGAGATAAACTGCATATTATAAGTGCCTTTTTCTCTCTACTGATTATAGGGAGAGGAGGGTGATTAATCCCGTTGTAGTCATGTACAATGCAAAATGCCACTGTTACATTCCAACTATTATCTGTGGAGAATGACAGGTACTTCCAGATGATCCCTTCTACCTGTCCTAGACACTTGGTGTGCAAGTCAAGTGGCCACCCATAGGTACCTAATGCTGTTTTCTGGGATCCTCCAGCTCCTCCTCCAGGTGAGTCCAGTTCTATAGGTTTCACGTCATATCTGTCAAAACTCTGTGGCTGTCTTAGATACCCTAAAACATCTCAAATGGCTCTAAACACTTACACGTGGACAACTATATTATTTCCTACCATAGAAAGAGATGAATTGTCCCTTGGAAGAAAAGGTCTGGTTCTGCTGATCTTAAAAGGAGTTTAGATGGCCAGCATAACCCCACCCTGTAATACCAATCCTTCCTAACTTTCTCAGTAAAGTGATGTCAGAGAAACAAGAAAAGGAACGGAATAAAAGTCTTGTTGAAGAAGGAGTTAGAATGTGGCTGGAAAAAGCCTCTTGCCTCAAAGAGGCTTGAGCTTAAACTATGCCTCCAATGTTTTCTGTGTGAGGATGTGTGGTAGGTGGTAAAATAATATTTCAAAAGTACATTAGCAAGGTTATTACCACTTAGCTGCTGTGGACCAAGCCAATCTGTCTTACTTGTCATTTTGGTTTTATTTTCTTTTCGGTAAGTGAGTGGATTCTGTTAGACCTCTGCACCTCAGCTGGATTTCTAAAGACAATAAAGCTGCAGAAACAAGCTGTTGAAGAAAAAAAAGCATCATAAAATCAAGGCAACACAAAAGGTGACTCCGATTGCCTGCATTGATCCTGTTGAACAGAGACCCAGGTATGGCAGACTGCAGTGTTGTGGGACCAGGAGCTGAGAAGATAGAGGACAGAAGCCCGTGCTGTCATTTAATCTGAAGTTCACAGAGGGATCAGGGCTCTTATTGAAACTATTGAGGTTTTTTTTCATTTTAGTCTGCCATGCTCTTTTCACAAGAGACACCACGACTGCTGCTTGAATGGTCAGGACAGATTCCCAACGGGTTCTGGCCTCATTCCCGTGCACCTTTATTGTGCATTCCCACGTGAGGATGAGCAGCCCCCAACACCGAACGGTTCGTTTGTCCCACGACCCAAGAATTCCTCTTTTGCCAGGTTTCCATATTGTTTTCCCAATGATGAGTAGATCAGGCATTTCCGATGGATCAGAGGAAGCCCTTCTTTCAATCTATCCAGCATGCAAGCAAAGTCAGGATGCTGGAACTGCATGTCCCACAACCGATGCACTGGCCCTAACTCTGCTGCCAGAGAAGAAAGTGCTTCAAATTTCATGTGCCACCTCAGCCAAGTCCAGAAGTGCTTATAAAAAACAGTGTTAGTGTATCATTCAGAACAATCAAATACTACGTGCACGAAAAAGTAGTTTAGAGCAACATAAACTTTAAAAAAGTGACAATTTCATCACACAATTACTGTACACTGCTGTTCTTAGGGTTGAATACTTTCCTCTCTCACGCTCTCTCTTTCTCTCTGTTTTAATCTTTCTCTTTTTTATTTTCTTTTTTTTGATTTTTTTCTTTTTTTTTTTCTTTTTTCCCCCCTTTTTTGGATTTGGTCCACTGGAGATAAATCGCCCTCAATGATATATATATTTAAAAAAAATATCAGCAGCAAGACTCTCTTGAAATAGATTCTGTTTGATGTAGCTAGTCTGTCTTTTCTGTTTTGCCCTCTTTCACAGCAGCCTCTGAAGTTTTCCGCAGGGGGGCTTTCTCCGAGTTGGCGTGTCCTTGGCCGGATTCCGCCGCTCCTCCGTTTTTGTGCGATGTGTGCTTTTCCAAGTAGTTCAGCATTTCACTGAGAACAGTTTGGAAAGTGCTTAGGGCAGCACATATTGCAGGAGTTCCAAAACCATGAGTGATCAAACTACAAATGGGAAGGAGACAGAAAAAGAAAAAGAAATACACACACGCACATAAATATAAATGCACTCACATATCTCGAAGAGTTTACAGTACACTCATTTTGCTACAGTGAAATTCAAGATTTGCTCCCTAAACTATTTATTACCTATGGGAGAAACAGAAAAGAAAAGAGTAGAGCCGAAGAGCAGACTACATACAGCTTCAAAGGTTGGTTTCGGTAGGAGTCTCAGTTCTGAAACACCGTGGGACAGATCCTCGGCTGATGCAGATTGACACAGTGTTGTTGACTTCTGAGAGGCCAAGAAAGGATCCGTGCCCTAGGCTCTCCAGTACTGCTACTTTGCCAGTCCCAGAAGGTTTGGCTCCCCCCTTCTCAGGTAAATAAAACCAGTTCTGTGCGGTTTATTCACTCTTCTAGATCAGACTCTTGAACAAGACCTGGTTATGTATGGTTATGTATGGTTATGTGGATGTATAACTGCATCTATACTAGGAAATCAAGCAATGCCAAGGGTGGAATCTCTGACCCTCAGCACAGTTGGCATGGTTTGGCCATATCCGTGCTGCTAAGCCCTCTGACCATTTAACAGGGTGAAATCTGAACGGCTTATTGGGAATAATCCCTGGCCAATGCTGATCCCCAAACAATGCCCAGGAAGTGTTTCACGTAGGGCTAGTTCAGCCAGGCTAAATTCACGGACCATCCTCACCAATTAATAATAAAAATAACCAAGTTCCAACAACATTGCCCTGGTGGTGTTGAATTTACTAGTGTAGATTTACCCTGTTGCACCTTTCATCTAAATAAGGTGTTTTTTCAAAATAGCACTGAATTTTTCTTGTTGTTTTTCTGCACTGCAAAGTAGCTGAATTTCAGTGATACTCCTCACTTAACAGCTACCGAAATGATGTATTAAAGCAGTTGCCAGGCAGAGCTATAGTGGGTTAATCTCATCGCAGTTTAGAGGAGCACTTCAGTGCACACATATGTATCTACAGCCACTTGAGACGTTTTGGGCATCCAGCCTGGCTTCCACCTGCGGATCCAGAAGTGTGCAGGTTTCCCACAGGTCCTGTCTCTTAGATGCCATCTCTGTGAGGATGCCTCAGCTACCTTAGGATATCAGAAATGGCACTAGAGACCAGTTTTTAGGCAATCGACTTCAGCCCTATTTACCTAAATACTATGTGTACAGTATAAGCTGTCCATGCAAGGGCCAGGGAAACTCAAGTTGTACTAAAGACCTTATTATGAGCAAACAAATTATTCTCATTGTTATAATGATGCATTTTGATAAGTACTAAGTAAAAAAAACCCCAAACCCTCCAGATTTTTAATTTTCATTTAGAAACATACATGAAAAATTATTTCAAAGGTTAAAATGTCATTGCAATTTTTAAAAGACTAATTTCAGTTATCCCAATTCTGCTCAGGGCAGAAAGAAGACAAAGAGAGGAACAGAAGCTGATTTCTGAATTTGCAGACATTTTTAGGAAATCAATACTTTACATTGGTTTGGGTGAGAAAAAAAACACAACAAAACATTATAGTGATTCTGATAAAACAATAACTGTTTCTCATCCCATGCTAGTTAAGATCTTGTTGCTGCATTAACTGTGGTGTCTTTTAGGCGCCACATCAGTAAACCCTGCTCTAATGCAGAGACCCATGCGTAGGTCAGAAATGGGAACATTTCACTTCAGTGAGAACCCTTCTCCTCTGCACTTTGGCTTCTCACTCTTTCCAGCTGTTTTAGAAAGAAGTGAAAAAGTAGGGACCAAGGGAAAAGAGGTTATACAGGACATGGACAATTGCCAGGATGCTGGAAGTATCAAAAAAAAAAATCATGGGAAAAGCTCCAAGATATCTTTTAGGGTGATCTTTCTGTCTGCTGGACATGGGAACCCTATTTGCTAGGAAAGCTGGTATCCTAGGGAAGACACCAAACGTATGGGAGTCCTAACCAAAATGAGAGCTCAGTTTGGAAATATCTCTCCATTTCAGATTGGGAGTTGCCCAGTCTTCTATAAAGGGTCTCCCAAAGGCTATTAACAAATAACTTGCTTTTAGAATGTTTATCCATCAGTCTCCAGGCACTTTTCAAAGCAGGAATTTAAGTTAGTAAATGAGAGGAAAATTATAATTAAATATTTACATGGACTATTTTGCAGACATCAATTAATAATACCACACGACTCTTGAAGTTTGGACTTTCAAAGTTTGGACTTGTAGTAATCTCTGGATCTTTTTAATTTAGCATTAAAAAGAGGTAAACATACTTTGCTTTAAGTTTTTTTTTTTTAGAAATGCCTGACATACCAGGAAAATAAAAATTTTCGTCATCATCGTCATTGTAAGTCACATTTTTAATAGCAGTAAAAACAAGATCAGCAGTAGCATATAGATAAGAGTATTTTTAGCCCTTTCAAGTCCTTTCAGGAGTCAGGTCAGTTCAAGATTTTGTGTTGCATTTTATCATCGTTTCTAGTCTTCATAATTCCAGAGAAATGAAAATGTGATGGAGCTTACAATAACAGAAAACAAGAAAAAGGAAATTGAAACGTATTATTACTAGTTATAATATCTCATGATTTTTACACTGCTTGTGTGATCTTCTGGGTCTTGATTTGGGGAACTGACTATACCGAGACATATGTAAAAATATTTATGATCTTGCATGCAAAAAACCCTAGTTCATCTGTTTCAAAAGGTGGCAATATCTGCAATCATTCCTTTCCAGTAGATGCAAATAGTAAGTTTAACAAAGGATTGAATAGAAAAGAAATCTTCCGACCTGCTCTCTTTGAACCTTTCGACTTCTGAACAAAAGGAATAGTACTGTGTTCATCTGATAGCTTAATACACCCTGAAGAGTAAAGTGGGAACACTACAGTGAAAACTTACAGAGATTGTCTCAGAAATTATCTGTAGGGCTAAGAACAAGGACAGAAAACTTTAATGTTCTCAAATGCTGAACCAGACTGTAGAAAATACCAGAATGGGACAAAATCTGATATTAAGGTACATAAGTATAGGTGTCAACTTGTAGGCGTATGCATCAACAGTGCCTAAACTCCCATTACCATCAAAGGGGACTTAATGTAGTTTCCTACGCATAAGAGTCTACAGTAATTTGAGATGTCCTATGACATCTGAAACATCTGCACAGATTTGCTAGATATGATATAGGACTTAAGTCCACCTTGCTTCTAGGTGTTTTAATGCCAGGCAGGTTACCCTTGTGTATCTCACATGGCACTAGATGCCAATGTTTAGGCAACTGAATTGAGCCCTGGGGCTTTATTCGATACAGTCAGAGAAGTCTGGAGAATGATTTAGCACATGAAATGGATGTGTCTCCTTTATGGTGAGCTGCACCATTCTTCTGGCTACCCTGAGGGCTCCATCAAGCTGAATAAAAATGTGTGTTCGGTGCTATTTGAGATGCCCTATGGTCACCAGATATCTGCGTCAGGTGAACAGGTAATGCAGAGGGCTTACAGGAGAACAGCACCCTTTTAAAACAGCAATGGACTGATGGCATACCTAATAGCATCTAAAAAGACGCTGTATGCTACTGTTTACTCGGTTATATCTCATCCTAGATCTTCATTGACTACATGGGAAGCTTGGACATCCAGCTTATATTGAAACACCTAGATATGGGTATTTTATCCTGAGCAGAATCTTAAACTTCTGGTCTGAAAACTAGTGTTCATAGGAAAAGGATTTTGTGGGGTTAGGAGTCTATCTCCTTTACAGTTTAGCCTCTTATGTACCACTAAGCATCAAATACAGCAGTTTTTTTCAAGATAGCGTTGTATTTCTTATAAAAAAGCCCTTTTTTAGTGAAAGGGCACTGCAGAGTCTGATGGCAACTCTACTTTCAGTTCCTGATGAATATATTCTTCTCCACAGGTGGGGATATGCAGAGCCTAGCAGTTTTCCCATGAAGCTTATCAAGAGAAACCATTTTATGGAAAATTTCTGACCAGTCCTCCTTACCATGCTCCTGTGAGGGTGTATTTTTTTAGCCTCACTTTAAGTAATGAGCATAAAAAGGCTGAGAGATAGTATCTTCTACTTTATCTTACATTTTTATCAGTAATTCCCTTGCTCTAATTTTGGTGGACTTTATTTCTCTGCAAGTTAAAGTCTTTGAAAAATCTAAGGAAGTTGGATAATTTCCCTTTGCTGATGAAAGTAAGTTTCAAGTTGGGGACAAAATCTGATTTTACATTTAAATCAGACATGACAGACAGAAGATTAATGGCAAAGCATTCAAATGTGTTTCCTGAAAGTCAAATTTAGTTGCCTGATTTTTCAGGCTAACTGAGCTCCCACTGAACTTGGTTCTTTTTTGGTATGCTCCACACCTATGAAATGAGTTGCTTTCATTATAATACTTTCATTTGGGTTTAAAAGCCTAAAATTAAACATGGTAGTTTCATAATGGAGTCTTCTGGGTATTCTCAGCTTTGTAGTGCAGCTCATTGCAACTCCTACGAACTAACTTTATTGTTCTAAAAGGCAAGGCTAAAATTTCTGGTTTCGGTACTGTGCATGGAGAGCTGCAGAAAGAAGGCAATGAATATCAGGCCAACATATTATAAATCCTTATGCTTAAGGACATCCAAACCTGCCTGCAATTCTGCCCAGCACTATGATGCAATTATGTCTGCTCATGTTTTAATGATGGCCTTACTTAAAAGTGAAAAGATCCAAGTGTGCCTGAAGGCTTGGACTCTCATTTGGCAACTACCTCAAGGACTCCTCCATACCCCAGGCTGGTGAAACTCTGACATGCAGCAAAAGAGACAGATTCCCTCTCGGTGGGGGGGAAGAGGCCATCTGCACTGAATGTTTACACCTTTGCTTAAAATAAATAAATGCTTTAAAACAATAATAATGAAGAAAAAGCAGGCTTGAACTTCTTGGTCGCACTTTCTCAGAACTTTGAACATGAAAACCACTTCATGATTATCCAAATTTAACAACACCTGGCAGATGACAAATAATAAGATCTGATAAGACTTTTGATGGCTGTAACAGAAATGCAAAAAGATTTTAATCTCTTCACTGATACAAGTAACATCCTAAGCTAGAGGTGCCTATATTGACTTTGAGATGCTTCTGTTGATTTCAAGGTTTGTCCTGTGAAGGTTGCCTAGAGAATTAAATTGCGATAACTTTACTTCAGAAGGTCAGTAGGCCTAACCACGACACAAGATAGACTGATAGTCAAGGTAAACATTGGAACATGGCCAGTATATATTACAGGGATATGTAGTCTACAGGATCAGAGTGGCAAAGAGCACATACAAAAGTTGCCTTGCAGAGTAGGCCCTCATGCTTGTTTTCTGTTCATAACCAAACAAGCATATTAAGAACATGTTCTCCTAAGCAGGTGGACCTCCTTTTACCATGTGTAAAAGCAATGGAAAAAGCAAGAAGAGAGTGCTAGAGCTGATGCCCCGTATTTCCAAAATATTCTATTTCAGCTCTGTATATTGTAGACCTCGGGACTGATTTTCCGCACTGGGAGAATTGCCCAGGGAACTTATCCCAAACATCCAAGACTGTGACTATGGAGCGTTTCTGAGCTATAGACCAAAGATTAAGCCACAGCACTGTGGTGCACACAGCGCTCACAGAAGCCCTTGGATGTTTGCCAAGAAATGTTTCCAGCATCGCACATTATATCCTCTGAATAAAACACTGGATAACGCTGTGACTTGCTGGTTTTGAACGACAAACAGATGTACCAGCTTCTGGCTAACTGTGGATGAAAAGTGGCCTCACCGCCCATTACTACCTGCAGAGCCAAAGACACCAGCTAGATCACGGATCCAAGGTGACTGGATACTTTTGAAAAAGAGTGAGCATGTCCCTCACACAGCCACCAGCTCCTTCAGCTTCTTCTTTCACTTAGTTAATGGTCACATCTCTGCTCTATGGGAAGGCAGAAAAATGAATGAGATTCATCCAACTTGCTACCATGCATAGACTTTTTCCAGTGAGGCAGCTAATGTAGCTGAGAAGTCCCATTGCCCTCTTCAAATGAGAAAGACCAAGAAGTAAGCATTATAAACATACTGATGACAAGAGACAATGAAACTTTGTAACCTAGTAATTTGGAAATGAGGGGATGGTATTCCTTTTTTCTGGGAAACACGAGAGTGCCTTAAATGTTTTAAGAATTCTTAAGTGCTGGATTGAAAAACAAATCAAGCCCCCCAAGCTTTTTTCTATCTTTGATAAATGTATATTTGCTTTTTCCTTGGTAATCATGGGACTTATTTGTTAATGAAGATGATAAAGAAAACAGATTCTGATCTGTTCTCTTGACTCCATAAATTGTGACTTTAAGGGAACATGGTATCATAAGGCTCACGACAAAAATCATTGGTGATATTAGAAATCCACACCCTTCCAAAAGGATTTTGGTCATCAGCAGAGCAGGAGAAGGCGATTGAACCCTTGCTATAGAAAGATCTAAGAGGCAATCCCTGGAAAAGGGAGTGAGGGAAAAATGCCAGAGGAAGGAACTCTAATACCTTTGGTAAATAAAGACCCAAGGAAAAGAAAGGAAAAAAAAAGGAAAAAAGAAAGGAACAATTTGTTGATTACTAGTACCTCAACACTAGGAACCAGTGTTGTCCCTTTCAGCTAGCTGAATCTAAAGCCAGATTGAGAGAGATCATGGAAATCAGGGAACTCTAGAGGGCACCAGAGGTGTTTCACCACAAACTTCATTGTGCACCAGGCTTCTTCCAGTCCATGCATCCAAACAGAATGCTGCTGCTGCTAATCAAGACGACTGGAATTAGGACAGCAGCTGCTCTACCTCCTGATAAGCAAAGGAGCGTAAAAAAGAGAGAACAATATATAAGGGGGGTAAGCACATCTGTAAAGGCAACCCCCCAGTAAGGCTTTGGGCTTGGCTCTTTGTTACAATTTAAAAAACATGTTGAGCTTCAAACCCCATTTCATTGCTCCCTTTTACCCTTCAGAAAGAAGGATGTTACTTTCTCACTGCTCCCAAAATCTGAGCCCCTGGTTTCTTGCCTGTCGCTTTTCATGTCACCTTGTCTGTGTGATGCCAGGCGCTTGCAGGAGGCTGACAGCTCCAGGCTCAGAGACTAGCTAAATGACAAAACTCTTGTCTCAAACAGTTTCATAGGAAGGGTGTTTCATATCAGGTGGATATGAAACATAGCAAAACATAGAATAATCTGTGAGGATGCTGATTGCTTTCATTATCTAGCTTTAATATTCTGAGCTTATTATTTTTTGTCTGTTTTTATAAGGTTTCTGCACTGAAAGAGGTGTCACTTCCAAGAAAATAGTTTTCCCTTTGCTGTTTTGCTGTCTTTATCTTTTATATATAAAATAGATGATCTGGATGTGATTTTGCATCTTGATTAAATGTAACCTTGAATTTAAAGGATCAAATCCAAC
Source organism: Gymnogyps californianus (assembly GCF_018139145.2). NCBI lineage: Eukaryota > Metazoa > Chordata > Aves > Accipitriformes > Cathartidae > Gymnogyps > Gymnogyps californianus. The sequence goes on along the minus strand of NC_059473.1, from coordinate 123,276,709 downwards.
TTCTGTCGTCGGTGGGTATTCATCTTTCTCTATATGATGGATGACATTAGTAGGCTATCCGAACTTTCCAAACACTATGGATTCTTACAGACACAAGCGTCCCAAAAGCAGACGTAGAAGATATGTCTATACCAAATTTTACAAGCAAAGAAAGTGAGACTAAGAGGCTGACTAATGAGGTCAGGAAGTCTGTATGTGTAAGCCAAGAAACAAACACAGATCTCTTGAGTATAATCTCAGGAAGTCCTCTCTTTGTAAGTTTTTTTGTCTCATGTTTTTTGGCTTCACAGCACAGAATGTAGGTTACTTTTGGTGGGTTTTCTGGTAAATCTAATTTTCATTATATTTTAGGGAGCTAAAAAAGACTTCTGCCAAAAATAAGAAAAAAAAAATCAAAGCTGTTGTGATGCAAGGGCAGGTTATGAAGGCAAAGACAAGAAGACGCATGTCAGTGTGACTTTCAGGTTCCTGGCTGAATCTGTGGGAAGCTCAGATATAACAGTGAAATGGAAGAGAGAAGTAGATACATGCTCTCTCCACTCAACAGGAGAGAGGTAGGGTCTAAAATCACGAAAAATATTAATTTAGTGTTTTGGACATTTGGTCCAGTTGGAGGGATATCCTCAGTTCTGATCCTTAGGCTGAAGGTTGGTTTGATACTTTATCAACAGACTTAAGCGTGAAATTAATAAAGCAGGATCCTAGATCCAGAACTCTAGCTTTGGTTTAATGGAGAAGTCACTACATTAGACAACGATACTCATGGGCCCTCATTCTCAGTCCAGCCTTAAATTTTCCTCTGCAAAAGGGAACAGCTTCAAGAGGAGGGATGGAAAGTGAACTCGCAGGTTCATCCATGCTACCAGAGATGCCATGGGGCATTTAGAGTATCTGTAAGGCTGGTAGATGTGATGCAGGACTCACAAAAGACCCTTGAACTGAGGGAGTGGCAGATGAATGTGAGACAGGATGTCCTTTTACACTCAAATTGACCCTAGATCCCTAGATTCACCAGACAGGTGAATCACCTCAAGGTTCTTAAACTGAAGCTAGGGGATGCCTTTAGTCATCTATACCTGCATTAGTGAAGTGAAGAGTGCCCAGGCTCCTCCTCTGATCATGAGTGATCTGGCATAACCTGGCCTCAGCTCCATTATTCAACCATTTTAACCTGCAAAGGAGTGGCCAAATCTAAGCTTCCAACTGAGAACATCCTCTTGACTGAGATAAGGCTGACTTGTGCCCGGGAATTGTTTGGGACAGAAAGAGTTGGTCTAGGCCAAACACATACAAGGAACCACAGTAGCAATCAAACATTACAGACAATTTTGTTCCAGTGTCCAGGACCATACCCACACAGTTTATTAGATTAGTATGTTTTTGGGGGGTCTTAATTTCTACATATCTCCATTCCTTCTCTGAAATGTGACAGAAATATTTCCCTTCTTCACAGCAGGGATCTATACAACTGAAAATGTTTGGTTCATTTGGTCTGGTTCTCTGCTCTGGAGAGGGTTGGGCACACTAAATGTCTGGGAAGTGCAAAAATACTAGAGAGATGAGTGATATGCAAGTTAATCCCAACCATTTCCCGTACTGACATGCTTCAGATCTACCTGCACGCCATGAACAGGAAAATGATGGGGCTTGATGATTGTGCTGGTTAACTTTGTTCCAGACCCAGCAGAAGAACCTGTTGGCCTGCAATGTCGCCATTCAGCTCTGCCGAGTTAGTGGCAGGATTATGGGTGTTGGAGGTTATCCAAGGCTTCACCATCTCCCATCAGAACTACCTGCACCATATAGTCTCTGAATGTGCGTCTCAGAGCTCTTGTGTCTCCAAGCAGGCTTGTCTTCATCTATTGTAGGTCACGATTGCCCTGGTTCACCACTTTCAGGATTTTCTAAAGTGAATTATTTTCAAAGCCTTATATATTTATTTTGTTTACATCCATCTTTTTGTTTTCTCTAACCGTTCCAACCCCCTTTTTTCCTCCCATCACCTTGGATAATTGAGAGCTGTCTCTCAGTTTCACTGAGCATGAAATTAGGCTCTTTTACCTGTTCTGAATCCCAAACCAACCAAATTACAATGCTAAAGAGAGATTTGTATAACCTTTCTGTCCTGACAAAATAAAGAAAGATGTAATATCAGCTTTACTGACATCAGTGGGATTTGAAAATGGTTTAAGTTTCAGGAGAATTTAAAACCCCAGCTTTTCCCTCTTGCATACAGAGACACATAAGCATGTACACAAAATTCTTGCATGATTCTGTGGGGTTTTTGGGAGAAGAACCTCTGAATTATAAGTAATAGAAGGCATTTTAAAAGAAACTAAGGTTTATCTAAATATTTTCTTCCTCTATTTTTTTCCTTCCTTCCTTCCTTCCTTCCTTCCTTCCTTCCTTCCTTCCTTCCTTCCTAACCAGACCTGATAAGGTTGGACTTCTCTAAATCTCAGTACATCATTTATAGCACAGGTAAGGCACCTAACTGGGCTGTAATAAGGGCTGGTGCTTCCCTAAATTCTCAAGCTATGTATATATTAGTAATATATATGTGCCACTGTGCCCAGGAATAGTTTGGGACAGTGCTGGTTAGACCAGGCAACAAAACCCCAGGCCTTCTGCAAAAAAGCAGCACAGGCAGCCAATACATGCTGGCACTGCTTTTATTTACTAATATCAGTATAACTTCTCTGCAGTAAGATACTCCAAAAGGTATTGGAAAGGGAGAAATCTTGAATAAAGGATACATAATACTACCCTGGCTCAGGTAGTGCACAGTAGTTGCTGCTATGAATGTAAGGGTCTACAGAATTGTCTGTTCATGGTCACACAACATTGGGAAATCATTCTTCAGGCAGCATTGAGTTTTCTGTATTCAAGTCAGATGGGCATCTCAGAGAGCAGCTGCACAAACGTGATCGTACCAGAGGTGTAGAAGGGCCTCTGGTTTTTGCGTAACTAGTAAAGTTGTGCAAAACTCAGCAGTTTTCAGGCTCACTGCAGCTCCTTTGAAGATTTCTTGTTTTATGCTTTGTATGAACTTTGAGTTGGGAGTTTGAGCAAACCCAGCAATTCTGATCCCGTCATGGGGACTGTCCTGTACTTCAGGTTGGACACATGTTTACAGATCTTGATGAATTGGGACTCAGTGGAAAAACTTCAGAAAGAAGTGTGAGCTTGAAGATTTAAAACAGAGGAAACAGGAAACACTGCTTCAATCTGACCTGTGCCAGTCTGTGAACCCTGGTCTTAATTATTAACGTTGAACAAGTAACATCACAAGCAAGTGGAGCACATAACTCTACGCTTACCAGCTGTAGGGTAATTTATTCCTTAAGAAAACTCCCTTTTACCCCAAGGTAGTAGAGGCTGGATTCTGCTGCAGGTATCAGATATTATAGCGCTTCAAAAAGTCTTTCATTATCTTAGAATTTATTCTAATAGTAGCGATTTGTGTGATTCCTCTGAATTTTTCTGGTCATAAAAAATCTCTTTGACTTTCTGACATCATATGGCATAAGCATATACACATATGTATAAAATACCAACTTTTCATCTTGTGGTTTCTTTGCTGCCTTGATTATGGTTTAGAAGGCAGAATTTCTGAACCTCTTCTTGTTATATTAAATCTGTATGAAACTATATGAGATTTCCCATGATCAAAAATGAGCTCATATTGGATAATGGTTGAAAAACATGCTATATTTATGCTAAAAACATTCACAAAACCTTGTTAGAGATTCCAGTGAAAGACTATGGCTTGTCCTTGCCAAACGTAATATTTTGGCTCCATCCCAATCTAGAGATTTATACAGCATAGAGACAAAGAATTTATTGTGAGAAAGCCCACAGTTCTGGAATACAAGTAGAAATGAAGATGAAAATTTCACTATTGAAAAAGCATGTTATAAAATTTGTGATGACTGTATGGAGCCACTGCTTCAGATTTATGTCTCCTCTGCAAGACCTATTTGTAGAGCACCAACAGCTTTTGGGCATTTTGGTCATAAATAACATTAATTTCATATGTATAATCAAGACCAGCGACTTACAAAGACAGTCCAATTTTAGACTCTGACTATCGTAGATGTCATCAGAGTATTTGACAATGACTATGGTATGAAGGTCAAATCCTTCTCTGGCATACTGTTGCAAAGCTCTTTATCTATAGATACAGATACATGATAATGGTGCTCATTTCATTGTAATAAATAAGGACAACCTGCTCTTTTAGAAATCTGATCTTAGGTGGGACCTATGATCAAGGAAGTGAAGGCCAATGTACTTTGAGTATATGAATTCTTAGTGTTAGGCATGTGCTTTGTTAGGCAGATGCTTTCAACATCTTTTTATGAAATGATTCCCGACTGATGTATAAGGACAAGCAGTTATTTATGCTTGTGACCAGTAGCAGGCTGTGCTGTGCCTCACAGAGCAGTGAGCATGTTGTTCCTGGGTTACAAGGACTTTCTCTGTGTGTTGGGGTACCAAGAATTTCTTGCTCTTTGCTCATCGTCAACTGATCAGGTGTAAATTCCCTGTGACAAAGGTTGGTTCAGTCTGAGGCTTATCCCTCAGGGAAAGACAAAGAAACCAAGTGACAGGTCAGAAGCAGTCTGTGTTGAAAACTTGCCTCAGAAAATAGTTGATGCTCCTGGAAAACATGGTGAATTGCATTCTCACATCTTCTCTGGCATCTGAGACAGACTTAAGTGCCTTCTGTGATATTTAATCTCAAGAAGGCAAGTAGTGGTAGGAGGGGTTCAGATGATCTAGCTGTGAAGGCTGCCAGATTTAGGGGATGGGAATTACGATTTTTTTGCCTACCCTAGATTTAGCTATTTACAATATACATGTCTAGTGTGTACTGGTTGGCTAAGCTCCCATTCAGCTGGAGATCTAGACCAGACTGTTCAGTCAATGGAGTTTAGAGAGAAATTCAAGTCACACTAATCTAGAAGTCTATGTTAGGCCTGCTTAATTGTAATGCAGATTTCACAGGCTATACAAACGAGATCCCTAGAGACTACAGCAGAAGATATACACCTGGCTGAAATGGAGGCACCTACATGTAGATAAGTAGAGTTAGAAGTCTGGATCAGAAGCTGGATCTGACCTCAACTTCTCTACAACAGATGGAAAAGAAATATGGTCTCAGCTCAGCCTCTGGGTCTGGCAGTACTCATCATTCCCCAAGCATAATCGGAGAAGGCTGTCTGGTTTAAGCCCAGGGAAGAATCTGTGTAGGATCAAGACCTGTGCTCTTCTAGGTGCCCATCTTCAGTCCAACACTTATCGCCTACAGCAGGCATGAAAGAAAGTACTGAATGATCCAGGAGCTGCCTACAGAAGCTTTGTACTCCAACCTACTGAAGTGCAGCAGAGAAAGAAGGATGGGAGCTGTACCAGTTGACAGGTTTTGTAGCTGAAACCTTCAGCGTTTTATCCTGACTGCTATTTCTTCTATAAACACAGGAATCCTTGGGGATTAGCTACCTTGTATCACGTTTACTTTGTGTGCAGGTAAAGGGGAATTATCTGTTTTTCCACAAACCTAGGTAGCCCATTAAAATCTCTCTATGAGTATCTTGTATAAATAAGTATGTCTCCCTTGGTGTGCAGGTGTAGTTAGGTATTTTGGAGTGTGTGTATGTAAGGGAAAGTATACATAGACATAAGTGGTACGTGTATGTGTGTGCACCTCACTGCATGAGAATAGAAGTGGGGTTGTCTAAGTGTGTTCATACACACATAGGATGCACACAGGTATGTGTAAGAATAAACAGGAATGTGTGGATTTGTGGACCAGGCATTATCCTTGCCTCTCCCCACCTGCAACAGATAGATGGAAGAAACGGGATGGTGAGTATTTTGGATTCCATTCAAAGTCTGAGGGACTAAACATCAGGTATCACACCACCTGGTTGCCAGGTGCCTCATGCTCTATCAGAATCTTAATAAGCAAAAGATATTGGGATGTTGGGGCACAAAAGTTGTCTGTCCAGCCAATGAATGAAGAGTGGCTCAGCTGGCTGTGCTAAAGAATATGCAACATCATTCTAAGGCTTTATAGGCCTAACGAACCTGCTTGGTGTTATGGCCTGTAAACAACTCTCTCTAACAGTTCTTTACAAGTTGATTTTTTTTCAGGTATCAGCTAATGGCTAGAAAAAAATAAAAATCTGTAGCCTCAGCTAGTCATGTATTCCCCTCTGTGGTCTGAGCAAAGACAGGAGCACCTCTAGGATGTTTCATCACACTTATCTTTGACAAATATCTTAGATGACCCCACTGTTTCAAAGTGGCCCTCTGGAAGTTCCCATCTCGGTCTTGACTGTATCTAGCACATAGCCTAAAGCAAAAACTTGAAATTGCACAGCAACTCCTGGGCTGATAAATCTTTCTGATCTCAAACTGTCTATACACTTTTATCCATAACTTGGATAAAATTCTGATGAAGTTTGTACTTGGCATGTATGTACCATGAGTCTTTGTCTTCGTAACAGCTTCTTAGGCTGTCTACACCATTAAATTAAATATTGCGAGGGCATGGGCCCAGGAACCGAGTCTAAATACATTAGCAGTCTCTGTTTTTTTAGTCTGAGCCAGCTTGCATTCTCCCAGACCTTTCCAGGGTGTTGTTCAGGAATTAGTGCAGTGAGACTATTCCAGTAGGTAGTGTACTTTGAGGCCAGTCTGCTTTGGAGGCCAAAGAGTTAATAGTATGGTCTTGGTGAGATGATGTCAAATGGTCTCAGTAGCATAGAGGAGGCCCTGGACCTATTTAGTTAATTGGTAAGGATGCAGCCTAACTGTTCCTCCTTTTATTGCTGCTTTGATTCATCTGTATTGTCATTTTGGCTCTGAACTTGAGTTTCTACATTTCTGGACTATCCACTTCATTGGTTGGCTTGTGATTTGGCTCACATCTACAGCAAGAGAACTTTCTGGCCAGATGGGGAGATTCGGCCAGCAGATGTAGAAAATTACTTACTCAAACTCAGACTGTGGTCCTAGAAGCAGGGTGAATGCAACTAGCCTGAACTACATTGCTGGGCAAACGTGCTTTTTACAGACAGATAACAGAGGGATTATGGACGTTATAGTCTCCTAGGTAAGGGAACAAATACCATTTTAACATCATATGTAGTCTTTATCAAAATTATGGATTTTAGTTAATTGTTCCTCTTTCAAAATCATACCTGAAATGTGTTAAATGTCTCTGGATGTCGAGGTCTAATATTGGAGTCGGTCTGGAGGATCCGAGGGGTGATCTGTCTTGACTTAGAAGGTCTTGGAATTCTTTACATATTTGTCTAAAAGGAAAGTGGAAATCCTTAAATAAGACAGGTGTAATCCTTTCCATAAAGCTGATTCCCATAACACCGTTACCTTATCCTGAGTGATCTCATTCATAGCAGAAATGTTTGGCAGAGGCATCGTTAAAGAGATTAAAGGCAAACGAATCCCCCTCTTGCTTCCCTGCCCAAAATTCTGAGAGCCAGCAACATACAGAATCTCTTGAACAGGAATAGCTCCCCTCTGGAACCGTATTAACATTGACATTTTAAAATGTGATTTCTCTCCTGAATTGGACCCAGTTTGGCAGTGTTAAGTCTGGCTTAGCTCATCTACATTAGAAGCAAGGCTTATGATTAAAGAAAATGATGAACTAGCATTAGAATATGCCTGAAGACTTTGTGTAAATACACCACTACTTGTACATTTGCTTGTGTGCACTGGTTTATCTGCAAGTAGAAGTCCTGGCCATTTTGGCCTTGCCTTCTTGACCTCCAACTCTTAAGACAAATGGAACACTAGGAGTTGTGAAGGAAAGTGCTACCTTTGCTCTCCTAGTTTTCTTTTGTGTCCATACTCTGCTTCCTTGTAGAGTCTGGGGCAGAAGAACTGACGGATCCTCAACTGAGACCTCTCCCACAGGTCTGCCCAGAGTGAAAATTCATTCCGGCAACAGTATTTAAATTTCTTATTGAAACATTCATTAAATTGTTTTACATTTCTACCATGTATCAGGCAGCCTAAAGTAGATGTCTACAGCAGTCCGGAGAACTTGCATCCTAACAGTGCCTCTTTCTCTCTGGTGACGGTAGGAGGAGCTCAGTGACTCACTGAGCTGTCAGTGCCTACACAACAGACAGGCAAGTGAGGCAAATCCCATCATCTCCCCTTTTTCTTGATGATGGTTTCCTGGGCAACACACGCTTTCAGTAGGTAGGACCTGGGACCTCAGTTCAGCACCTTGCAATGGGAACTCAGGCTGTGTCTTGCCTGATCTCCCACCACCATAGTAGCCTGACTTCTTTGGAAAGGATGGATGGTCTTGCTGTCTTCCCTCTCCCTCTCCAGCCTTCCCTCAGGCTTCTCAGGATTTCTCGGCACCTGAGGTTTAAAAACATCCCCTGGAATACCTCTGTATAGGACCTAACACTAGGAGAGACCTGAAAATAAGGCTTTTTCATTCTTGTGACATTGTTGTATTGGGCCAGTTTGCAAATTAGTCTAGGAATATTCTACCAATGTACTTTTTAAAAAAGAAACCAAATCAGCTCCATTTAGTGCATGTCCTCAGAAGAGTACTATCTGGACCATGGATGAATAGAGACCCCGCTTACTTTCAATTGGTTTATGATACAGCTAATTAAAAAAGAAGTGTCTGCTTCTCTCTCTCAGGACTTCTCCAAATGAGCATATCATTCTCCATTGACTGTATTGGAAATATAGGCACTTAATGTGGGGTCAGGAGGGCACGATGCCCTCCAGATGATCAGGACACTCAGTTGGGTTGCCTGATACTAGCCTGACACTCAGTTGGGTTGAACTAATACTGGTCACAGTGACTACATGTAACCTAGTAAACAGTGCCACCTAGTAAAGTATACAGTGCCAGGAGTCATTCTCATACCCTCATGCAAATTGTCACCATCTGATAAGGTTCGTATAGTTATGCTCCTCTAGCCTCCTAAACAGGGTGGCTTCCTGAGAATGGACCCTGGTGTGGGCTATCTCTCAGAACACGCCCAGAAGATATCTGGGAGAGTTCAAGGAGCCATTCTAACATTTTAATAATATGGACAATTGCAATCTGATGACTCAGTGTGTGCATGGTTTACTTTGTTAGCATAGATGCAATCACTGTGCCTGGGGCCAGTTTCTAATAATAAAGAGCATCTCTGTGGTCCATGATTTCTGTTAGAAGACTCTTTGCACATCTGGCCCTAGATAAAGTTCGAGTTCTTCATTATGACCTTGTAACTCTTGTCCTTTGGGACAGGGGCATAATGGAAAATAAGTGGGTAAACTCAGCTTCTCGGTCTTTAGAAGGTCCTTCATTGCCAAGTTACAAGGAAGGAAACTATACTAACCTGTTTTTACCCTTCATTACATCACTATTCTGCAAATTGTGGACATAGACTTTGGATACCACAGCTCTCTCTTGGGTAAGAGGAGAGGAGATGCAGAAAACTATTTCCTGCTGTGCTGCTGGACCTCATCCAAGCCTGATTTCTGTAAACACTTGTCATCTGTATGGACCTAGGCACCGACTGCTTGAAAAGACAGCATAGTCTTAGCCTTTCAGGCAAAGAGAGGTATTCAGCAGAAATGTATGTAAATGCAGCATACAGTTTTAATGAATCAGGTCCTTAGAGGAAAAACAGTTCCTTTCAACAACTGAAAATAGTCAGTCATTTTGGCTTCCGAACAATCTACTATCCCCAGTCGGCCCTGTCAGCGCCGCTCTTCTCTCCTTCCTCCAACCTCTACTTTCTACCTGTTGAGAAAGTTCATCTTGAAAGTTCTTATATTTTGACAAAGGAAAATGTCAGAACCAAGTGTGCAATTAAGTTCCCTTCTATCTTCACATGTCAAAAGTCTTTACTGAATGTTGGCAGATTGAAAGAAAAGAAAAAACTTTTTTATTATACATGAAAACCTGTAAAAGGCAGTAACCTACTTTTTTCAAGGGGATTTCTAGGCAAAGTGGTGTCTCAGAGCCTCCACTACCAATAAAACATCACCTGGGGTAGTGACAGGGAGAGGGGCTGACAGTTATTTGCTGAGTTGGACTGTGACTTTGAAAAAGCAAAGAAAAATGGTTATGTTGTCTTAGGGGCCACAGATTAATAAAAAAAGTCCTGGTCACTCCTGCAAGGGAGGAACCTAATGATTTGTGATAGATAGTCAGATGTTCCAGTATACAATCGGGAAAAGATAAAAAAATTCTGTACTGGATCAGAACAAGAGCACATCTAGTCCATGATCCTATCCCTAGTTGTGGCCAAAGTAAATGCCTTGTGATGAGTACAAGAGCGGGGCAAATGTGTGCCCGTGAGTCTGATACATTCCAAGTGTGGTAGAGTTGCCAGGCATCCAAAGACCAGATATCAGCAAGGTGTTCAGCAGGTCCTGTGCATCCAGTCTCAGAGCCACTTTTCACAAAACCAGCAAATTGAGCACATATTGTCATGGCCCAGATGTAGATTATCCTGTGCTGGCTTTAAGCAATCCCACAATAAAACTGTTATTCACACTATGCTGTTTTGGTCCGTGTAAATGTGTGTGTATCTGTCCCTCTGTCTCATGTGGGCAGCCTTGTGCTGCCATACTCTGTGATGTTTCCCGTAGGACAGCGTGCCTCTCCATCAAGTGGAATTATTGACGTGGCCTTCAGCAGTTCTGCATCTGTCCTAGTTGCAACCTGATGAGGTTCTGTCCCCTGTTGTAAAGCCATTCAGCATCTCCCACACCTCTGCAAGGTGAACTAACCCATGCTTAAAGACCCTCTAAAACCAGGCCTCAGCTTTTTTTTTTTTTTTTCATTTCTGTGTTGATTGCATAGGCATGTCCTGAAGCCTTTCTAAAGAGTCTAGGGTTAACAGGCCAGTATCAGCACCCTTTGGCCAGAACTATGACAATTCAATGTTTTTTTTGAACCATCTTGCTCTGGAGTGCCCACACAATCATCTACTCAGTCAAAGAAGGTGAATGCAGAGAAAAAGAATTATAGGAGACAAGCTTGTCCCATTGTTTAGCCCTTTCTTATCCTTTCAGCTCTTAACCAAAGCTTGCTTCCCTCCTTGCCACTTGTGTTCAGTGCTGTATACTGGCTACACAGCCCAATCATGCCTTCCCATGACAATTGTCAGGTAAGGCTCTGATTCTTCTTTGTCTAGACCATCAAATTGTTAGAACAGGCCATGGCACCATCTTGTTACAACAGCTAGTACTGTCCTAGGCAGGTCCTGAGTTAGCAAATGTGAGGCACCATTTCCAAGAGGTAGTTTTGGAAGGTGAAGTAGTTTAACACAACGAGCATGATTTGTTCCATGATAGAAAATGGTCCTGATTTCATGCACTGTGTTACTATCAACATAGCCTCAGACCAGCTAGGGCTGAGCAGGGTAGTGACGAGAGTGTTACCTTAAGCTCAGTGGCCTCCATGAGGGTTAGAGAGGGTTATTGGCATCTAAAGTAGCAGTCTTTAGCCTTCACTAGCCCATGGGCCACAGTTCTGTGCATGGCAGCTGAACTACTTCCATTGAGGGTGGATGGATTGTTTGATCACAAGGTATAGATGCTCTTGATAACACTGGGAGCTCCTACTGGACACCAGAGTCTTCTGCATTGTAGACATTAAGGGCTCTATTTAGTTACCCACACATAGATGTGTAGTACCCAAGACATCCATAATAACTGGTAGGTACAACACAGTGACAAAAAGAGACCTGTGTGCTTCTGGAGCAGCAGCTGGTAACCAAGCTGGATAACCCAGTTCATCTCAAATGGCAGTAGGTGCCTCTGTTTGGGCAACTGAATCAAGCCACTGAAGTTGGATGTCTGAATCCAGAATGGAATTTCACCTCTATACCAGGAATTGCAGAAATAATTTTGTTCTTTCCCCTTATTTTTCCTCAAGACCCCACATGTGGAAGATCTCACCAGTTCTGCCAAAGGCACACTTCTATGGGCTTCTGGCTCTGTCCCAGAGTGGACAGTGGCATCACACACAAGCAATGGCACTCCAGTTCTTTCCATAGGCAAAGCTTGCCATAAGTGATTTTACCGCCCTGGAATTTCAGTGTTGTTTTTGGTGGCAGCATAACAGTCCACCACTTTTTCTGGTGTCGTAACTCACAAGTCTATGAGGCAGGGCAGTTGTGAAATTACTGAAATTACAAACCTAGAGTTTATATATGCCTAGCGGATAATTGAAACTCCTGACGAATGACTAGAGTACCTACTATCAGACACATGGAAGCATGGCTGGGAAATACCATGCTAACATTACGATGTCACGGACCTGCATCTCCTGTAGTACCTGGACAGGACTGGTCTGTGAATCACTGTTCTCCTTCCAGGCAGGAGAGGGCAGTAGTAGCACGCACATTGACCCATCTGTCCCCGTTACAAGCACTCTGCAGTAGGATATGGCCTATCTTTGTATTATCAACAGACCTCTCTGGTCAATTTGCTGGTGCTTTTAACTGATGGAAGGGGGAAAAAAGTAATTTTGTTCCTTACAAGTTCAGGATAACAGCCTACAAGCCCGAAGTTCGTGGGAGTTAGGAGTAATGCATGCCCACGACTCCCCATCTCAGTAGTAAAGGAGGGTGAGAAAGTAGGTATGGAGTGGTGAGAAAGGGTAGTGAGACTCTTATGTGTCCCTCAGTGAGACAGCCTGTGGAGGTAGGACATAACAGTTACCCACTGGTTATTACAACCCGTGGTAATATGATCTCTCACTAGAGCCAGAAATGAAGGGGGAAGATTTGTATCGTTATGGTTGAATAACATTTTATAGATGGGGCAAATCCTCCAGCTGGGGCAACTTGCAGTCTTAGCTCTTGTTGAGGTTGTGCTGCCCAGCAGTACAATCAGCGCTTACACAGTCAGGGGGGCCAGATTGTTAATGGGCTATACAGCAGTGGGGAGACACAACTTGCAGAGAGGAGCTCCTTCTTGCCAGCTGGTTTATTCTCATGTCTCTGAAACCCCTTGGGCCCTTAAAACAAATGTGGATATAGGTAAGAATAAGATCATATTCCACTTATATTATTCCTTTTAATCTACAAGGGACTTAGGATCGTGATGCGTGAGGTCTCTCATCAGCTTCACAAACAGCAAATGGCCCCTGAGCCACATGGTGCTCTGCTTATCACCCCAGGGGAGGATCACAGGCGATATTGATGGGATTCACAAGCCTGAGATGTTTCAATATGTCGACTCTGGGTCACCTTCAGGGCAAAGAACTCTGGATGCAAGAGGGACACCAAGGCCAGGAATCCTGTTCCCCACAAACAGACAAGCAGAAGGACATTGGGATACAAAGGACAATCCTGTTGACTGTCAGTCTTCTCCCCTACAACTCTCTGTTGACTATATCCCTGCCTGGATGATTCCCAAACATTTCCAGCACTGGGATGGTGGTTTGAGAGCTCAGGTTTCTGGCCTCAGCTCTCCTGCAGCCTCACTGTGTAACACTGCAGTAAGTGCAGGAAGAGTATGAATATGTTCAAGGGTACCCCATGCAGGCACGCCACACACCTAGTGTAGGTCTACATTGTTCCATGCAGACTATTTATTCCTGTTTCCCATGGCTCATGAAGGCTAATTGCTCCCTCATCAAGGCTAATTAACCTAGACGAAATGTTATCCTAACATGATGTTACTGCTCCAGGGAGGTGAGTAGCTTGTTTAGAGCAAAAGTTAGGTGTCTCTGTGTGTCTTCAATGGCTTTAGCAAAGCTCCCCTGCTGGTGTACATTGTTCCAGTGCCTTTGACTTCAGGGGAACTCTTGCAATTTCCATTCAGAGAGGATCTGTCCCTCTGCAAACCAACTCTCCCTCAGCAGATTAACGACATTTATCCCACAGTAACTAGTACTTCAGTAGAAGCTTAGATCTCCTGCTCACGCGCAAACAGGAGACAAAGCCAGACTCTATCCTATAGATTTTTCCATGTAATAATGTCCCCTCCTCTCATCTAAACCAAAGCATCTGAGAAAATGTATGTGCCCCCTTAACCGCCGGCAATGAGAGCATAGCCACTAAAACCTCATTGCAGTAAATAAGGTTCCTCTTACAGCATCTCTAAAGAGGATTGCTCTCACTTGCTGTCAGTATTGTTGTGATAGCAGTCACTGCAATCCCAGCTCCATACTCCCACTCCTCCCTCCCCCAGCCCCCAGATCCAAAATGGAGAAGTGACAGACAGATTTCTTTTTTAGTTTCCCCTCCCTTCTTACTTTGTAGCTAGGATCATCTTTTTCCTCGCTGTCTGTTCTTTCTGTTCCATGTGCTGTCTGGCAATGTGCTCTCCTACCGCCTTGGCAGGGAATTCTGTTTCACAGGTGTAGCCGAAATCTCTGGCCAAATGTAATGCTTCCCCTGTGGGTAAACAAAATGGGTCCGTTAGTTTTTAGGGTTATTGTTTTTTATTATTATTATTATTATTATGATTACAGAATTTCTTCCACTCTTAAAAAAAAAATACAATAATAAATCACTTCTGTAGACATTCATTCCCAATCTCAGTTACAGATTTCAGCCCATTTGGCCTGCTCGTGCTTAGTCATCAGATGGTGCCAGCCAGAAGATAGGAGATATTCTCTTCTCATGAGAAAATACTAGTCAAGACACTTGGGTTTAGCTCCCTTCCCTGCCACTAGTGAGTACTGGGCAGCTGCTCAAGTTTTGTAAGCCCAGTTCATCATTGATATTTAAGGCATGGAAATTAGTGGAAGGTAGGAATAAATCACTCTGAAGAGCTGAGATTCAGCCTTTGGTGCTTCTCTTCTCTGTCTCTAAAAGAAGAATAGCCTTCTACCCCAGGAGAGAGCCGTGGGGATAACATACCTTTCAGCATATTTGCTTAGGGGTTAAGCCAGCAGGCACAATACAAGTGCCCCACACTAAAGATGAGCAGACCCCAAAGTAGAGCACATGAAACAATCCTGTTGCCAAGAAGACTGCAATAAAAAATGACCAGACTAAATAAAAAGGGATGACAAAGAAGACCACAGTTGCTGTTTTATAGGTGGGGAAATCAAGGCAAAGGGAATACATGGCTTGACTAGGCTTTATGAGAAGTCTGTGACAGAGGCAGGCACTGAGCACCTCTCTACCTCACTACAGAGACTGGACACCATAACCCAACTCCATGCTGGGTGCCAAATACCTCTGGAAGAACCTGTCCCTCTCCACTAGCTTAGAGAACACAGGAATTTATTTTAGGGTTTACTGACCACTCTGGCCTGCGTGCTGTGACTCTGACAACCTTGGTGTGGGATTTATCTGATCAAACACAGATGCCTGGAGTGTGAACATCTGTGCCTAAGTTAGTCTTTCCCTGGTGGGAAATAGGCACTTCCAGTTGACACTTGCTCTCATCTCGTTGTAGAAGGTAGAAATAGGTCACCTACCAGCAGTGTATGTTGAAGCACATCTGCATGAGTGACTGAGAGATGTGCTCCAGAATAGTTTTGGGGTTAGGATGTTGTGGTTTTTTTTATTTTATCTTTCTTTTTTTCAGAGTTGTGTATTTGATTGCCGTCATGAGAGGTGGCATCGGACCCTGGCTCTTTGGAGACCAGGCTGATACTCCAGGTGAACAGTTAGGAAGGATGCAGGACATGTAACTTTTCCCTTTGAGAACATGCACAGTGGAATTCCTCTGATTAAATGTCGGTATTGACATCTGACCTAATACTTTCAAGTCAACAGAGACAAGCTAGTACTTGAAGCATGTATCATCCCATACTAAAGTAGAAGGCAAAAGTGGATCAGAGGAATTATAGAAGAGTCCGGGTCAGAAGGGAAGTCAGGAGATCACCTTCTGTAGAAAGCATGGCCTTAGATTAGGTTATTCATGGACTTTTCAAGCCTAGTCTTGAATATTTCCAACCATGGAGATTCCACAGCTTTTCTGAGCAACCTAATCAAATGTTTAATGATTAATTTAATTTAATTTGATTATTAATTACCCAGAAGTGCTACTTTCTCCCTATTGACTACAGTGAGACATGAGAGGACAGATACAACTATGATAGAGATGATGAGATGAATCCCATCCCCAGCAAGACAGAGTCTGCTCTGCACAGACCTGGCCAAGCCAAGGAAGATGAAAACTTCCATGGGAGCAGTGGTCCTGTGCCAGGGGCAGCATGAGGCGTAAGGACCCACAGGCACTGACCTCTGTTCCAGACTCTGTTCTCCACCTTTTCAGAGTTTATGGTATCCCCTTCTATCATTGGATAGAAATGTAGATGAATTATACTAGAAAAATACCTTTTGTTTTCACAAGCAAATACTTTGTTATGTGTTTATCTGACCTAATTGGATTCAGGTACTAGTAAAATACATGCACTACTCCCAAGAAATTTGTTTGCTGACACCAGTCAACAACAATCTTCACAGCTGTAAACAATTTTATATGCAAAAATTGAAGATTATACTCAAAATCATCTGCATTATTGGGATTTTTTAAACATTATTTCCAGTATGCCTAAAAAGAATAAGAAGTTAACAAACAACCACTGTCTCTGAGTTGAAAGGAGAAATGGTTTCCACTTAGTTTACAGCTTCTGGAAAAGTAAAATAATTTTCAGTGAAATTAAAACGGATTTTAGTGGTATGTTAGCAGTGAGTCAGAACGAACAGGCATATAGCTGACTGCCAGTTTTGTATTTAAAATGTCTATCCCAGACTTTCTCATGGATGAGAAAGGGTACAAATTTAAACCATAGCTGCTGAATTTCTGTAGAGCTGCTTCAAAATTTCTATTTCAGCTACACTTTTACTCTTCCTTAAACGAAGACTTAAAGAGTAAGTCAATTGCAGAAGAGTACCAGGTTTTGTTTTTCAACCAAACTCCATCAAAACACTTGTTAGGTTGGTTTTCATGCCAGCGTGGAAAGAAGATAAAAGTCAAACCCATTGAAGCTGTCATCAGGTGGAATTACCATTCTCCAGACAGCTCTATCCTGGTCCTAGTCAGACCCAAGTAACAATGCAAGGAATGTAGTCAGCAAAGAATTTAAACATTTAGCCGTTGGTAAAGTCTTGGTTTCTTCAAGAGAGCAAAACTTTATGTGATGGAATGTAGGCATTTATTTAACGTGGTCAACAACAAACTGACCGAAATTTGTATGTTTTCACTTAATGTCAAAAAAAAGGGAATGAAAATATGAATTGTCACTCAAATTAGTCTTTACAAAGATGGTGTATATTATTTACTAGAGCTGAGAAAATTATACTGAACTGTTTTGATGATCTGAGAAAATTATACAAAAGTATAAAACTTGTCCATTTTACCTGGAGCTGGGATTGTGATCGTGATTAAATGCTAATGGTATGTGAAGAGATAAAATCATGAGCAAAAAGAAACAGAATGACTTATCTGCTTGTGGATATAGATATGTAAAAATATAGATACGAATTACCTATTGTGTTTTGTGAAATAATAAATTTAAAAATGTTTTAAATATATTTTTAAAATATATTTTTACTGGAAATGGAAAGCTGATGTATACTATGAATGCACATTAGAACTATGTGTATTTATTCATATAAGCACACACTTCCGTATGATATAAGGAGTAGGCATTCTAAATTACAACATCAAATTCTAAATAAAAATACAAATATGGACATGAAAACACTCTGCAGAACATGATTTCTCATATCTCAATGTTGAACAAAGACGTCTGTTTGAACCTGGACCAAACGATGATTTGGTATTTAGAAGTGGATTGTGATATACTTCTATACGTATTCTTTTTTCTCAGTCTCATTAAATAGAGGTCCCTTGTATTACTGCACAGTAGGAAATAAGTCTGCTTGGTGGGGGAAAGTAATTTGTACAAAATGTCATAAAAGATGTTCTTTCTTTTTCTACATTATAATTTGGACAAACATTTATTCTGGAGGAGAATGTGGAAGTGTTGGAAATGTTGGAAATGTTGGAAATGTGGATGAATGGACCTCTTTTCTTTTACCTTAGATTTGCCTTCTTCTGCCTAGTTATTATTTACATCAGGGAGGAGTCATATTAAAGGTAGAAGCCCCTAAAATCCCTCGCTTTTATAGCCAGTTGCCTTGTTTCGATCTAAAATCAAATTTCCCTATGTGCAATATCCCCAGCTCTTTCCTCCTGCAGAGACAAAGAAGAGGTGTTGGGGATCATTGACTCTTTCTCCTTAAATCCAGCACACGGCTTTGCAGCTATAGGTAGCGCTGCCTTTCCTATATAATTTAACAATTGATCAGAGAGCTTTGCATGATGGAAAAGGACAGTTGCTGAAGCTGAATTGGCAGAGACAGCTCTGGAAAGCCTCAGTGGAGAGACCAGTCGCGTACCTTGACAGGTTTCTGTGGGCAGGTGCAAGGAGCAGCGTGCGTGTCTCCTGGGTCTAGCAAGAATGAGAGATGTTCCTATGCAGAGTGAAGGCAGAAGCTCTGTCCCAGGAGAAGGACACTCGGCATCTGAACCTCCTCTCTCCTTGGCTTTGCCTCCTCTGGATGCTCTATCCAGCAGAAATGTCACCCAGGGAGAGGAGGGACAGGCAGGAGGTGGAAGGAAAGGTTTTCTATTTGTAGGGTGTGAAGGGAGAAGGAACAAGGGGAAGGATATTTAAACAAAGGCTGGTGGGGGAGAAGTGTGACAGTTGATAGCAGGGCGAAAAAAGTAACCGCTGACCTATTTTTCTCAAGAGTTTATGTCCCCAAATTATGAATGCCAGTAACTCTGTGTCTAGGAAATTTAGTGTCTGAATTAGGTTTGACAGGAAAACAAATTCCAGATTTTTTGTAAAAGCTTTTTCTGTTTTTTTTGTAAAAAATCTGATGGTTTTAAAATCCTTCATGTATTACTTTTACCTGCTTCTGCAATCACATTTATGCTATGTCTCTGCCTTATAAGTGACCTGTCCAAACAGAAGGGGATATCTCCTCTCTTCTCACATTCTTTCTTGCTCCCTCTGGGGAGGCTTTTGACTCCTTTGAGCCAGCAGTAAGGCTTAGCCTTGGCAAAGCTAGTATTTAATGGAGGAGCCTTTATTGTATTAGCCAAGATGTAGGAATTTTCCTTTTAGAGCTGGTAAGAAAAATGACCTTTCCCTTCATCTAATCTAGGCACTAGAGGGCATCCCTCACCTACAGGTTGCACAAAGATATGTCCCATACTGCTGTGGAGAGTCTTGCAATGCTGAGTTCATTCTCCCAGTCTGTCTTTCCACCCATTGTGCTGATTTATGTGGATGACAACGTAAAGAACAGAACTGATCTGTCAAACAGTTCCCACTTTGGGGCCCAGAAGTCCCTACCAAAGACAATAAAGACACAACCCGACCAAAACAAGAATAACAGTAAACACCCAGCAGCCACGCTGAACCCCAAAAGAAGTTTGCAGAAAACAAGGGGCCACAGAATAATTTTCATAAAGTCTGGATCTTCACATGACCACCACAGCCTAGAAATTCATTGCCGTTCCTCTGTTGAACCTAGCAGTACTCCCCAAAACGCAATGATTTTAGTCTATTTTAGAGGAAGAGAAGTATTAGTTATGCCAGAGACTTTTGAGATGGCTTTGGTCAATATACCTAATCACCATACAACTAATTTTGCCTTTTCTCACCTCAAACAGATATTCAAGAGGTTGAGCACATTCCTACCTTACAGAGATATTAAAGGCCTCGATACATTGAAGACTGTGAGGACCTTTAGTAATAATAAACTTAGAACCATCTAAAGTAATCAAGAGTGTCACAATCCTAGGTCCTTATGAGAAGTCCACACAGTGGACCTGATATTTAGGGATTTAATAAGACTAACAAATCATGATGTCAATTTGTGTATTGACATCCCACAGAAAAAGCCAATGTTGTTTTCTTCATGTCCTCTAAAACCTGGAATAAGCCTGTGTCTTTCCATTTCTGCCTCCTCCAGCAGCTGGAGCCATTGAGGGATGGTTTCCTTGCAGGAACCGTGCTACAAGTTAGTACCACTTGGAAGTAATATCTGCGTGTACAAAGGGAGGACGGCTTATACCACGAAGAATTCAACAACTACTGCCGAGTTTGGCTGAGGATTGGTTACATAGACAGAAAACGAGCTTCATTTTCTTTTCTGCTGGAATGCTAACGCACATGGTGGTGCCTTCCCCAAAAATTCCAGCAGAAAAAATTCATGATTAGCATGTCTAGGCAAACAGGTCTCTGTCAAAGTGAGCTCAGTCTCCTCAGTATGTGTCTTTAGGACTCACAGTAAGGCAGTCCAAGAACAAAAGCAATACCATAGGCTTGATAACAGGTTTGTTATTGGCTTTTGAGTAAAGGGCAGGGAGGCAAGCACAGCTCCATCTCTGGGAAAAAGGAATCTAATTCTAACTTACAGTAAAGGTACTTTGCCATCAATTCCAGGCCAGCAGTTGAAAGAGGGCTTCCTCACTCTCAATCTCTTCTAATGAATGAGTAGCTGGTCACATAGCTCTGTTTATTCTTCCCTGCTAAGACCCAAGATGCATGAAGGATTATGAAGATAGGAACAGCCCTTACTCCTCTAAAACGGTACCTTTTCTAAGACTGTAACTCTTTTACAGCTTTCTTTTTATTACAAGCAGGTGTGACATGGACATACCTGTATTTCAGAGCAGCCCCATTGTAGTTCTGTGTGCTCAGTGGCCCCTGAGAACCTTAGTCCCTCCTCTTAGATGCTGAAAAACCTCCATTGTTGTGGATTCAGCACTATTTCTGCCTTGTGGAGTCTCCATCCTTTGAGATAATAAAAACCTCAGTAGACAAGGTCCTGATCAACCTCTTCTAATTGACCCTGCTTTGAGCAGGAGGATTGGACTAAAAGATCGCCAGAGGTCTCTTCCAGCCTTCAACCTCTCTGTAATTCTGTGATTCTGTGGAAATATGTGCTGAGACCTCAGCCTACTTGCCTAGATCTGTATAGACCTTTCAGGTTACGATCCTAGAAGGTGTTGACCTTTAGGATCAGCTGAGTGCTCTCAACATCAAGAAGGAGGGATCTGAAATTCCCAGAGCTGTTACTCGCAGCCAGACAACGAACTGAGTACTTAGTGGATTCACTCAGAATAGAAGAGATTCAGGTAGAGTTTCTTCCCTTTGCCTTAGGGGTTTGAACCTGCATCTCCCAGCTGAAGATTTGAAGAGCCTGGCAGTGTTTGGTAAATGATATTTAAACAACAAATAAAGGCCAAGAAAGTATCTCCTGGGCCTGTCTAGAGTTTATCTGAAAACAGATTTCATTTATTTACATGTGGGGGGAAAAGTCTTGTCTAAATATTATGCCTTCTCATGGGAGAAAATAAAAATCATCACATTTTTGGATCAGCTCCAGGAAATTCACAAGTTTAAAAAAAAAAGGAGGGTAAAACCCGCTACTTGTGGAGTTGGTATAAGACATTCATCTCTCTCACAAGAACACTTGGATCATCGATTTGTAAGCCAGATCCCAGCACAAAAAGCGCAGATCAATGCCGAGGAAACTGCAGGACCAAACCACTTGCCGGGAGCCGAGACGTCTCAGAGTGAGCTTCCATTTTGCCACTCATTCTGTCTGTGGCTTTAGGCAAGTCAGTTCTCCTCTTCTTTGTACAAAATACAGATTATGATATGTAACACTGTGGCTGAAAAGTGTTGTATACAAGGAAACATTTTAATTATGTTTATAGTATATGGCAACATTATAAATCCTACCTTCTACCAAGGAAGTCAAGAGTGTGACATTTGCTGCTTTTCTTCTTCCTGCAGGCAAATTCAGTCCCAGTCTGTCTAATTTTTCTCGCAAGCAGCGTCCTCCATTCTTGGATTTTGCTCTATCATGAGAGAACAGTAGGAGAGAGAAACTTGTCTTTATTCTGCACTTTTTTCCCCATGTTAGTGTAAGTCTAGAAATTGTACACACCTTATTGACAAATTGTGGTGGGTTGACCCTGGCTGGATGCCAGGGGCCCACCAAAGCTGCTCGATCACTCCCCCTCCTCAGCTGGACAGGGGAGAGAAAATATAATGAAAGGCTCGTGGG
Organism: Gymnogyps californianus; assembly: GCF_018139145.2. Classification (NCBI taxonomy): domain Eukaryota; kingdom Metazoa; phylum Chordata; class Aves; order Accipitriformes; family Cathartidae; genus Gymnogyps; species Gymnogyps californianus. The sequence goes on along the minus strand of NC_059473.1, from coordinate 123,254,633 downwards.
TCGAGATAAGGACAGGGAGATCACTCAGCAATTACCGTCACGGGCAAAACAGACTCGACTTGGGGAAAAATGAATTCAATTTATTACCTGTCAAATCAGAGTAGGATAATGAGAAACAAAACCAAATCTTAAAAACACCTTCCTCCCAACCCTTTCTTCTTCCCAGGTTTAACTTTACTCCCAAGTTCTCCACCTCCTCCCCCTGAGCGGCGCAGGGGGTCAGGGAATGGGGGTTGCAGTCAGTTCATCACACGTTGTCTCTGCCGTTCCTTCCTCCTCAGAGGGAGGACTTCGCACATTCTTCCCCTGCTCCAGCGTGAGGTCCCTCCCACAGGAGACAGTCCTCCACTAACTTCTCCAACGTGAGTCCTTCCCACGGGCTGCAGTTCTTCAAATTGATCCAGTGTGGGTCCCATCCACGGGGTGCAGTCCTTCAGGAACAGACTGCTCCAGCGTGGGTCCCCCGCGGGGTCACAAGCCCTGCCAGCAAACCTGCTCCAGCCTGGGCTCCTCTCTCCACGGGGCCACAGGTCCTGCCAGGAGCCTGCTCCAGCGCAGGCTTCCCACAGGGTCACAGCCTCCTTCAAGCATCCACCTGCTCTGGCGTGGGGTCCTCCATGGGCTGCAGGTGGATATCTGCTCCACCGTGGACCTCCATGGGCTGCAGGAGGACAGCCTGCCTCACCATGGTCTTCCCCACGGGCTGCAGGGGAATCTCCGCTCCGGCGCCTGGAGCACCTCCTCCCCCTCCTTCTTCCCTGACCTTGGTGTCTGCAGAGTTGTTTCTCTCACATATTTTCACTCCTCTCTCCTGCAGTAATTTTTTCCCCTTCTTAAATATGTTATTGCAGAGGCACTACCACCGTCGCTGATGGGCTCAGCCTTGGCCAGCAGTGGGTCCGTCTTGGAGCCGGCTGGCATTGGCTCTACTGGACATAGTGGAAGCTTCTAGCAGCTTCTCACAGAAGCCACCCCTGTAGCCCCCCGCTACCAAAACCTTGCCATGCAAACCCAATACACAAATGTGTGGGGTAATGCCTGCACTAATGACATCAATGGAAAATCTTGCAGAGCTGTATTCTTAACGTCCTGCTCACCCTACGTGAGTCTTTCACATTGGTCCTTTGACAGACATTTTAATGTCTGCCACAGGGTCATCAGATCTTCAGACAGCTTTCCACCTAGTGGAATCCATGGTCCTAATTTGGGCACAGAGCCTGGGATTGCAATGACTGAATATAAATATTGACAGTGCAGTCGCTTATATCTGATTTAGCCACCCCCGGCTCCAAAGACAATCGAGAGAGAAACATGCACTTCTAGAATGATATTAAACAGATATCTAAGATGAGGGGACTTTACCCATCTCTCTCACCTGACTATAAAAGGAAGCCAGATAGCCAGATAAATGTAGAAGTCTGTGTGGAACCAGCTCTAGCTATCCTGCTATAATTTATGTAGAGATGTAGGTACTTAGAAATGTAGTCTACAAAGCCTGATACTTACAAGGAAGAAGTATAAGGCAATAGGAAATGCTGAAACTAAAATCCCAGCCGTCGTTAGTTATCTATGCCCCTATCCCAGATGCCTACATCGCTTTGTTCTCACAAAATGGTTCCTGGTGCAGCCCACACCTGCTTTTCTGCAGTACCTCAGCGTTTGAAGCATTTGAGACATATCCATTTATGCAGCAGACGTAGGTTGAATTTCTTCCTCAGCCTGAGGGAATTTTAACCCATGTCTTTTAGACAAATGCAGCAGTCAGCCGGCAGTGAAAAACTAATGTTAAAATGCTTGAATATTGAGTAGAGCAGTGATTGGAACCCAGATCTCTCCCATCCCAAATGAATGACCTGGTCACTAGATAAGAGTCATCACTACAGTTACACCTTTGCTTTTGTCCAACAAATATTTAATTAGCCCCAAATGAGACTGAGGAGCCCTCAGCTTAGAATAACCAATCACCAAGTATTAAACATGCCTAACTAGATGTTTTGAGGTGCAGGTTCAAGTTCCTTCAGGCAGAGGAAGGAACCAAACTTGGAATACCACTGTCTGGATGGTCATTTTTATGCACTAAGAGATACCACAACTTTGACCATGTTGTATGTCAGGAAGTGTCTTCTGAGAACACTTAATTCTGAAGAAAAACTAGCTGGGGAAATACCTAGATGGTGACTGCTGACAGGATGCAAAACCAACCTTGCCAGGTCTCAGGCAAACCATGAATGAGATTTGGTTTTGCTACATCTCTGCTGGTCAACTGCAGAGTGTAGGAGTCTGCTCTCTAGTTGTGACACCTACAGGTATAGCCTGTCCAAATCTATTCATTTGCATTCTCTGCCTCATAAAACAGAATTAGTGCATACGAACTGCTGACTGGGAGTACTCCCTGGCTTTTGCTAACTCCTGAACCATGCCCAGAGTTGATTTTGAAAAGTGATATTTAGTCTGGGTCAAAAACTTATGGGGATCATTCTAGCATTTTAACAGAAGAGAGAAATGAGTCCCCACATTTAGGCTGATGCCCTTGCATTCTTACTAGCTTGTACTGGTATTGATGAAGCCTGTGGTATGAGTATTTAAAGCGAATATTTCTGTGACTGTTAGCTGAAGGCCTCTCCAAGGTGAAGCAGTAACAGAGGAAAACTTTTGTGGATGTAGATTTTGGATTTCAATGCCTATAGAGGCAGGTAAATGGGGCTTGTGCCCCTGAAACAATTTTGTGATCTATAGTCCTTACTCCGCAAGACGGCTCGAAGACAGCTCTTGGACTACTACATGTCTTAGAAAATCTCAGGTTGGTTAAAATGACTTTCAGTATAAGTACGAGGATCAGTGTGGCCTTCAGTGACAGCAGTGAAATAGCCTATGACTTTCCAGCTAGTTTTGATCAAAGGGCATTCCAGTAGCTTATGCCATCTAAGTTGACGCCTCAGGGACGTTGCGACTTACATATGCCTGGCTGAATTACAGTTGCCTTCTTGTTTTCCACTTGCAATGTGAGGCACAGTCTGCCACTTCCCTCCTTTCTGCTACTGCTCTCTGCAGGTGTCTACTCTGGTCAGAGAAGTGTCAGAGGCAAACCTGTACGTAATTACTTGCTTCTCCTCCAGTATCTCACAATGAGAAAAATAAAACCAGCGTATTCTGTCTTTTTTGTACTCAAAAGACGTGCAAAGGAGAAAGGAAGAAAAAGGCATCCCTACACCTCCGTGTTTTAGTTTTTTGTTGAGTGAGGGCTGTAACTACACTTGGTAAAACAATTTACTTTGAAATAGTTTCTCAACAAGAAGTCAGATTTGTAGCTCTGGTGAAATTTTCCACACATTGAGGGTCTTTTTTTTTTCCTTTTTTTTCATTCAAAACAAGGCAAAGCAACACCTATTCATGTCTGATGAGTAACTGAACCGAGGGGGTAAAAAAAAAGAATCAGTTCACTGAAAAATGTAAGCTTTCTGTGAAAAATATCAACACAATCTTCATTCTTCTCATTTAATGAAAATTTCCCTAGAAACAGTGTTCACTCCCAATCCATCTCCTTCTGTTTTCCCAAACTGTGACCACCTATCCAAGTGGGGGAAGAGAACAAAGCCCATCTGTAGAAAATAAAATTACAGCACTGTCTAGGACTTGTTATTCTCACCTTCAACTTACCTTCTCAAAATACCTCCTAAGAGGGAAGCATTGAGGCATTCTGGCGGTGAAAGGCGCCTCTTCACCTCTGCAATGGTCACTTTGTACTTCGAAGTGGAGCTGAGTAGAGATAAGCGACCAGGGACAGAGCAGAACAGGTCGGTGGGGTTAACAACGCAGGTGCCACCTACAAAACAAAAAAAAATGTTAGAGCGGGGGAAACCTCATATTTCACGTTTTGACAAATTCAATCGTGAAGAACAATTCTGTTGTTTACCTGTGGTTGGTTTTGTTGGTGGTGTTTTTGTTTGGGTTTTTGGAGTATTTTGGGGGTGGTGGTTTTGGTTTTGTTTTTAAATGTTGCATCACATTGTTGCTTTGAGAAACATGAACAGATTGAAATTTCTGTCCGAGAAAAGTGAACTATTAGATCTTATAAGCTTTACAGTCAAATTAGATCGTTATGGCTACCTCATTTGATTTCATGCTCAGTAAAAATTACATATTGTCAGATTTTCAAGTCTTGTACCTAGTATGATTAACAATGTAAGACTGAATCAGATTCAGGTATCACTCAGGATTTTAAAAAATGCAGTTGGTGAAAAGTTCAGGACATTGGTTCTAATGAGAAATGTTCATTTTAACTCTTATAGCAGTGTTTAGGATAACAAAGATGCAACGGCACTATAGGTTTGCAGTGATTTGCAGCCAGAACGGCTTTCTGTGCCTTTGAACTCTCATATACTCCTTCTAAAGTTAGGTCAAATCCTCAGCTGATGTTACTGATTGAAATCTGTTAAGCTACATCAGTTTATCTCAGGTTAGTTCTGGAATTGTTTATTCCTTGAAAGTGGCAATTATTTGGCCTGGGTCTGAAACTGCTGAATGATCACCAAATCTTTCAATGAAGACTGTGATCAATAACTCCTCAGGCAAAATCGAGCTTTTAACTTAAAGTTAATATGTGAGAGAGAAAGGGAGAAAACTTTCTCTGCAGCTGATCCAAGAGAATAGTACAAACTCCTAGGGGAGAAAAAAAAAATCTTAAGGACTAACACATATTTTATCACCAAGTGCAAAACACTTTTCTTTGACCTGCCTTCTCCAACCTAACTACAATAAAAAACTCTGTGGAAGAAATAAATCTTACCACTGCATGCACAGTTCTTCCCTGGGGGAAAGATGAGAAAAAAGAATGAACTGCATATGACAGTGATATAAAATATCATATAATTCAATGCACTACTAGAAGGAGTTCAGATGGTTTCTGTGAGGGCAATGATATAAAGACCTTCTTACAGCAGAATGAATCTGTGCTCATTATTCATGTTTAAAGGAAAGATACTGTATTTTTTAAACTACCATGATAATTTCTTCTTTCCTGTGAACACCCTAATCTTTTTGCACTGCAAGAGCTCACTTTATTATGCTTAAAAATTTTAGTTCATAATCTTAATTCTGTAATGTGAATAGGATAGGATAGGATAGGATCGGATCGGATCGGATCGGATCGGATCCAATAGAATAGGATAGGATAGGATAGGATAGGATAGGATAGAAAAAGAATAGCTTACTTTAGACAAGATCCTAACACCTTTACTTTATCTTCTTCCACATGTAATCCCTCTTAAAGTTAAGGTGACTATGTATGTTCCAGTTTTAGCAGAGAAAGAGGAATATAACTGAAGGATGAAACTTCATTAAAGGCAGACTATTGCTTGCTTACATAAGGCAAACAGAATTTCTTTCCAAACATTTCAGCTCTTGAAGGTATATTTAAACATTTGTGCTGACAGCAAAACCAGAAAAGAACATCTCTTGGTATAAATCCCAGATGGGTGAGATCCTGACTCAGTACAGCAGGATATTTTATGACTTCTTTAATTATGCTACAGGATAGATATTAGTGTCCACTTCTCAGGCAGAATATAGTGACAAATCACGCATCACCAAACACAGAGACACATCAAGGGCACTTACGCACATTTTTGCACAACTCAAAGCTACAATTCATGAGCTCATATGCTCAGATACAGAAATGTGGTGCCACATGCCTCAAATGTTTTTGGGTTTTTTGTTGTTTTGGTGTTTGGGTTTGTTTTGGTTTTTTTTTTTTTCGTATCTGAGGCAGGGCTGCACAGAAACCTATAAATATTTTCAATCAACATTTTCAAACTTCCTGTCTGTCAGGTACATTTGTGAAGAGTGTTAACACTGAGTAGATTTGTTTGTTTGGCATCTCCTGCGACACAATACATGTACACACGTGTACATATATACGTGTCAAGAAAACAGTAGCAATGCGTACATATTTATTTACTTCAATAAGTCTGTAAATTTTATAATGAGTGAGACTGTACCGAAATCAGTGTCATATTAAAGTTTATCTTCTTGCCAGGTTAAGCCAGTATGTGCACCATTTATGCCAGATAAATAATTGTTCCTTTAATCCAAAAAACTGTTACCCTGCAGCTGCTCTTACCCTAACCAGAATTTACTGCAACACTTCTCATTACTATTTAGTAGAAGGTTGTTTACAGTCTAAAATGTTTAAAAATATCATGCCTATGCAACATGCTCTTAAACAAAGCAATTCCAGGTAAGCCAGGTACGTGTTAAAAGTAAAAGAAAACAAGTCTAAGTCATTTGCTTTCCAGAAACATGGAGAAAAAGTTGCAAATTATAAGAAGGTACAATCTGTTGCATATAATTATTTCACTATATTAATTATTCATCGACACAGCAACAGAAGGCGGTGTGGTGCTTTCTAGACGAAGCTATGTCTTTGTCACAAACTGTGTGCAGTTTTGAAGGCATGGATCTCCTACCACAAACACCACCTTGGAGAGGAGATGGGTGAAGTCCTGACCTTTACACCAGGTGGTAAACAGAAAAAGGCATGACAGTGAACAAAGGGAGGGCTGCTGGAAAGAGAAAGGAAAGGATGAGTGCAACCACACTTATGATGAAGATGAAGGGTTAGGTTTCTTGCCAAACATACACGCTTTAGTGTATTCCTTCCCCCATATTCTGATCATACATTAGAGTGAACAAATGATTTTGTGAAGAAGTGCAGCTCAGTGGGGAGAGGACAAGGTATGTTTTAAGTTGCATTAAACAGCAGTGGCAACAACCAGCTTTTCTTTCCTGTCAACCCAATGCCACTGTAGCTACTGTTGGAAAAGTCAATCCTTGTTCAACCGTTGAGCTGGTCTTGTCATAGCAGGGCATTTGAGAGGTGGGATGCTAACAAACACTGGCTGAAGAAGCAGAAGAAAATGCCCTCAAAACCAGAATGGAAATAATGTCTTTCATGAGTCTGACAGTTCAACCTGGAGATCCCTATTCCTCTTAGCAGCTTTTACTTGCATTAGAAATCTTTACAGACTAGCTTCTGGTGCCAGGATACGTAAGATCCCATCAGCTCATCAGGTGAAGAGCCCCACACATAGCCACGGTGAAGTAATGTGCCCACCAGCATACATAATAAGGGAAAACTGTGGCCATTGCTCCGTGACTAGTTACGCACACCATCGGTCCTGCTGCAACGTCGGGAAAAAGAATATGAGAGCAGGCAGAAAGTGAGATAACTGGTAGGATCATCCACCTGATTGCCTCAGCAATTTCGTGCTCTGAGGACCACCTGAAATGGGCCTGTGAATGTTAAAAAGACTCTTTTTAGGACAACTGTTTATTCTCACAGGGAAATGATTACGTGGTCTGGTCTGACATCATCTGTTGCCATAAGATACTGTGTTAGAGATGACTGTAAATGGTGATAGTTGTGCTCTTACAGCCACAGAGGTCTAAAGACACAAGCAAGACAAGATTTAGATGAAGGAGGAATATCTTTTATATTGTAACTGATGGATTTGGGGAAAAAAAAAAGAAGGAAAGAAGGGAAGCTTTCAGGCACACAAATGCTTCTTCAGGGCTTCTCTTTCATCCAACTCTATTCAATTACTTCTTTCTTCATGACAGAGTTTTACCCTCTGATCTGTCATCTTCATGTTGATTTCAACAAACATGATTGAGAGGAAAAAGATGGGTGAGGAAAAGATATGGCTTGTGCAGCAGACCACATTTGGGTGAAAGACCCGGGGCCCGATACTGCCATATACTGAATCACTTCAGCTACTGAATCACCTCAGGAGATCATATATAACCTGATCTAGTGGAAGATGTCCCTGCTCATTGTAGGGGGGTTGGACTAGATGACCTTTGAAGATCCCTTTCAACCGAAACTATTCTATGATTCTATTCTATGATTATTGTCAAGTGGTCTGAGGGAGAGGAATAACAAAAGACTATGTTCATTTTTGCTAGCTTACTTTTGGGGCTCGATCCTTTTCCCTCTAGCTGACTGGTTCATACTCAACACAACATACTCCTTTGTGTGAACTGCGCTTTTGCTTTGTTTCCCAAACCTAGAATGAACAAAAGTTAGGATATTTGATACTGAAAAAAGTAGTCACAGCAAACATCGGGAGAGTATTTTCTCTTCCTTATTCCTGTCTCCCCATCAAATAGCACAAGTCAGTACAAAATGCCAACGCAAGCTGATGATGGGTTGTGTAGATGACAGCAGCAAGAACAACAGAGCCATACTCTAACTCAACAGTCTTGTCAACACAATGAAAATCCCAATAATGCATGATGCAAAAAGCGCTTGGTCTGTTTTGATTGTAGGCTTCCCTTTGTATAGATGAAGAGGACAATAGGCTGGCTGGAGTGCGATGATTTATTCTGATTTAGTTATGTGCTTGGGCATCTGCTGAAATGTAAGTCTCCCTGACGCCCTCAGAGTTAAATACTTGTGCGTCTTTTCATTGACAAAATCCATATTGTCACATATTTTATACTTTTCATAAGTAATGTTATTGCTTTATTAGGAATGAGAGAGAGGAATATCCGTTGATGTCACTGGATGATTTTCACACTTTAAATACAAACATTTTTTTAAATGTGTGTCTATAATTTTGTATAGCTACACACATCCTTACACTCTGCAAGGTCATTTCTTATTTGTTAATCATAACAGCTGCAATATGATGGGTATTTTATGTTCTTTCAAGACGCGGTAGTCCCTTTCTCCAAGACATTCACACATAAATATCATGTGGTTATGGAAGGCAACATCATAATATACTGGTGACAACAGCACAGAAGTACTGTTTATTTCGTTTTTCAGGATATATACATGTTTGTGTGCTTGTGTACATTATCAAGTATAAGCATGCCTGAGTGCCTACAGATTAGTCTTATATAAAATATTAATAACATGCTATGCTTTTTATTAGTCTATTATTTATATCTACAGGTGCTGCTAGTGGGAGTCTCCAGTTTATAGTATATTTTCTGCACTGTTCTGAAATTCTGGCAAGTTTACAGTATGTTACAAAATGAAGACATGAAAATCTGCCTCTGCTTAGCTTTTTTTTTTTCCTAGCAAGCAGCAAATTTAAGCAAGCAGTTAACTGTATAAAATTTATCAGTACTATTTAATCCTGTGTTCAGTTCCCAAAGGTCTATTATCAATTTAAAATGTTCTACAAATTATCCTCACATCACCCAGTCATTAATCTCAGGAACTAAATATTCAAAATTCTAAAACCCATCTACGTTTGTCAGGAAAAATAGTAAGTACTGCTTTTTTCCCAGTTATTCTTTTGGTTTCGCTTAAGCTAACAAACTTTGCATCATGTAACTAGCCATGTAAACCAGCTCTTTCCATGAACATAAACAGTTCTGAGGTAACGTCCCTCACTACAACATTCATGCTAAGGGAAGGCGGGCATGCTTGCATGCACAAGACAATTTTTTTTTAATATGAATCAGAAGATTCAGTTGGACTGAGGGGATGGTGAGCAGTTTTTAAGACCAGCCTCTTAGCAACACACAGTTTTGAAGGCTATTAAGACTGTTACGAGTTTTAAGTTTAGACAATGTTACAAAAATAGCTTTGGAGAAGCAAAGTATTATAGCGGAAAACAGAATAATAAAATAAGGGGGATTGTTACAGGAACTCAGCTTTAAAGGTTGTATCAATATGCCAACGGATGTTAAATCTCAGGCACCCAGGACCAGCCCTCCGTTATCGAGATGGATCAGCGCTGATACAGGAGCACTTCTACAGCTCCTGGGGTGAAGGATAGGACCCAAACCAGAGCCAAAAGAAAGGACATCTACTTCTTTCCTCTTCCCTATACACAAGCCATAAGAACACATCGGCACTTTCCAATGCCTCTCTGGGCCCTCTCTACGGCAGGGGTTTGGGAAAATAGCTGTGCGTTGCCGGACAGCGTGCGTGAGCCTGCGGGGCTGCAGGACAAAGGCTTGAGCAGGCTGTGTGTGGTGTGGGTTGTGGGGGGGTGTGTGTGTGAGGGTGTGGTAAGGGTTTGGGGCTCTGCCCGTGGTGTCCCACGAGTGGGCTCTGCGTGGGGCAGAGCGAATGATGATGAAGCGGGGGGGGGGGGGGGAGCTGTGCTCCCCGCGGGAGGCACTGGCAGGTTGTGTGTGTTGTGTGCGTGCGTATTGTGTGTGTGGTGTGTGTCCACTTGTGTTGTGCTTCTACGCACTTTGTTCCCTGCGTGCATGCCTGAGTTTGCGGGATGCCGAGGACTGCTCTGCGTGGTGTGTATCCCGTGTGTGCGTGGCTCCGAAATCTCCGCTGAGGCAGGCCAAGCTGGGACTGTGCGGATCACGACAGCCCACAGCTCGGAACGGAGCAAAGGGAGACAGAAAACACATAATACACAACCTCTCCCCTAGCAGGAGAGGGGAGAAGCACAGACCTCCAAAGCGGGTGAGATCCCTACCCAGGGGCTTTCCATCGCCCCTCCGTGCACAGCCGGAAAATATCCCTTTGCAGATCAGCAGGGAAAATAAACAAACAAACAAACAAACAAGCAAACAAACAAACAAAAACCCACCAAAAAATCAAACCAAAACAAAACAAGCTCTCAAACAAACAAACAAACAAAAAGCACCCAAAACCCAACCTCACGTCTCTTCCCCAAACTTCTCCCAAAGGTCTTACTGGTGCCAGGGCTGAAGGGAGCCGGCTCCGCTCCTTTCCCGGCCCGGCGAAGCGCTCGGGGTCCGGACAGAGCCCGCTTTAACGCGCTGCTCAGCCCCCTCCGGCCCCTTCCCCAGCCCGAAACTCCCGGGGAGCTGAAAGTCGTCGACCGATTTGGCTTTAGTCGGCTGGAGATTATCTCAGCTGGAGCCGCGAGAGCCATTGATTAAGCCAATTATTTAGGATTTTAATGCGATTTAAATTGGCCCTTGGAATAGAAAAGAAAAGAAGAGAAGAGAAAAAGACAACAGTGCTAATGACAGTGCATTAAGATCTGAACACAATGATGGGCTATTACAAGAGTCCCGAGGCTCTTGTAAGGTTCAGAAGAGCCGGGAAAAGGGAAGGAAGAGGATAACAAAGGGAAGACAAGGAGGGGATCTGCCCTGCCCTCGGTGGGCTCCCGGCTGGGCGCAGGGAGACGGTTCAGCAGCGGGGACCCCCGTCCGCCACACCGAGACCGCCCTCGCCGCCCGGAGCTGCCAAGCGGGCAGGGAGCCCGGCTCTGCCCGGCCCTGCCTTCCCCTGGGGCGGGACACGGCAGGGCTCTGGGGTGGAGGGTGCTGGCAGAGCGGCGAGGGGGTCCTTAGGCACCCTTGGGGGGAGGGGGGGGGGGGTCTGGCCCAGGTAACTCCAGTCGGTTTGCCAGAGCAGGGGATAACAAGGTGTAGGGGGATGTCCCCTCTGCCCATTCCTGCATCCCGGGATGCCTGGATGAGACGGCGGGGAGGTGGTAACAAGCCAGCACCCTATTTTTTTCCCTTTCATCTGCACACAAAATAGCAGGGGGAGAAGATTCTCCTGGGGAGAGGTGCAAGGCCCTCCGCCCCTGCCTTCACCCGCCTCCTCCAACCTCTTGCCCAAAGTCTCGCCCTTAATGACTGAGTCATTAGGCGGTAGTTTTGAGTGTCAAAAGTTAAAATTAGAATGGGGGAGAGGATCAAGGCTCAGCGAGTGCCTTTCAAATGAGAGGTGATACCACGACTAAGTGCATAAAAGGCAGAGGCGAGAAAGGGGAGCGTCTTTCCCCGGATTTTATTGGTAGACTTTATGGTGACTGATACTTGAGCTTTTAAGAAGAGGGTGGTTTTGTCTTTCTTTCTTTTTTCTTCTTCTTTTTCTTCCTTTTTTTTTTTAAATTTTTTTTTTTAATCAAATAAGATCTGAGGGTTGTTCCTAGCTAGGCACTAATGCATTCGGATGTCAGTCACCTCTAAGCGATTTGACAAACTCAAGATCTCTTAAAACGTGCAGAGTTCAGATCATATTAATTCCCCAAAAATGTTTTGATTCAAAGTAGTTTGTATTTTATGTTGCCAAGGGCAATCGAAAAAGAGCTATTGCCGATAGGTTGGCCCTTCTCTCTTCATGGCCCAGAGGCGATAACAGTATTTAAGCTTCTGAAATTAGCCTGGGGCAGGAACGATGGATGATCACAAAGCGAAACAAGAGCTTTTTTTGGAGTTTGCCATCTCGATTTCATAAAACGATGCAGGCCAAATGTCACCGTGTTGTCTTTTTAATCCAAATATATGGAGGTGAGGACACCAAGCCTGCATACACTTCATGTCCGAGGGATGGGGAAGAGGTGGGTGCGGAAGGGAGCTTGGAGGGCATTTTAAAAAGAAGCCCCCACTCCCCCCCCCCCCAAAAAAAAAGAAAAAGAAATTAAAAAAGGGAGAGAGAGAAGGGAAAAGAGAGAGAGAAAAATCAAACAAGAATCAGGTTATTCTGCTTTTAAAATGGCAACCTAGAGAGGAATTAAAAGGGAATGAGTATGTAATAGAAGCCTGAGATGATTAATAGGAAAGTATAAGAGGGGAGGGATTTTTTTAATGATTAAAAAACACAGACGACTCCTGTAAATAGAACCTTCATTTCTTCAAGTGATTTCTTTTGAAACGAGCGATCTGAATATTCAACTTTAAGGCAAAGCTCCACTCTGTATGTACAACATTAATATGATCTCTGCAGAATTTGGTACTCAGAAATATTAACATATCAAAGCCGCTGCCCGAGGCTAGAGAAGCTATCGATACACGAGCAGTAGGAAAAGTAAAGATTATTGGTTCTGATGGTTAGAGCAGGGAAGCTCCGGGCTAAATCCTGCACACCATTAACTGAAAGTGATAGCATGGGGATCTCTGCCCTGGAATCGGTGGCAAATATTTTCTCTAGCTAGTAATTAGCTCGCCAGCACCTAAGCCTTGCAAAAATCTTTTACTTTCCGAGCCTCATTAAAAGCAAACCCCAATCACTGCACTAAACAATCTAGAAGGCAACTGATATGTACAATGGCAGCCAGAGGTGGAAGCAGGGAAGAGCCGTGTTTATGATACTTGTCATTCCTATCAGTATTAATAGCAGGACTGCAAACCGTGGCACTGTTTAGAGATTGCTTTTTTTGGAGAGGACTAGGCAATGGTGTGTTCCTCTGGGAAAGTATATGGGAAGTTTTCTTTCCTCTCTCCTTCCTTCCTTCCTTCCTTCCTTCCTTCCTTCCTCTCTTTCTCTCTTTCTCTCTTTCTCTCTTTCTCTCTTTCCTTCTCTCTTTCTCTTTCTCTCTCCTCCCTTTCCCTCTTCCTCCATTTCTCTTTCCTTCCCTCCTCCTTTTCTCCTTCCTTCCTTCCTTCCTTCTTTCTTTCCTTCCTTCCTTCCCTTCTTCCCTTCTTCCCTTCTTCCCTTCTTCCTTTTTCTTCCTGCTATTGCATCTAAAACACTCAAAAGCAACCTTTTAAAAAATATATGTATATATTAGTAACAAAAATAAAATAAAAAAATCTGACACGAGATGTTTAAAATATTAGGGAAGCCACTCTCGAGTTAATATATTCTTATTGATGTATTACTAGAAAAGAAGTGTGATTTATTTATATGGGATACTGTATAGCGCTTAGGCGCAGGATGTTTTGATTACTGCTAACACCTATCGCTTTTTTTGAAGTCGGACAAAATATTTATTATGTATTTTTAATATACATTTGAAACTTATACTCTCGCCTTTGATATCTTCCCTGAATATGCCAAGAGATAGATAGCAGTGCAGTAGTAGTTCAGCACTTAGATCAGGGTAGAGAAAACCTTGCATTTTCATGCTGGATTTCCTTTACTATCAATCTTTAAATCCTTGAATAATTTGATCGCTTTAAAAAGGGGGGGGGGGAGAGAGAGAGGAAGAGAGAGTCTTGACTACAATCATCTGCACAGGTAATTGGAATCTCCTTAACAGGAGCTGGAGAGCTGAATAAACTGGAATTGAGCTGAGCTGAGATTCGAGCCGCCTTTCAGCTGGGAAATGCGAACCGCAGGCAAAACACCACAGGCGCAGACCCCAGCTGATGGGAACTCTTGTCTTTCTCTCTTTCAGCTAACTATCTCCGCTTCTCGGAGGTCAGCCCTCCGATCAAACCCGAAAGAATTCTCCCTCTTCCTAGGGATAATCAGAATCCGCTGAAACCCGAGAGACCACGACCGAGGCAGGCACGGGACCTAGGGCAGCCACAGGCACCGACAGCACGAGTTGGCCGGTAGTTTGCAAGCCCGCGGCGCTGCCAGCCCTCCCTCCCCGCAGCCGTCCCGCCAGCGGTGCCCGGGGAGGGGCCGGCAGATCTGCCGTGTGTGTGTGTGTGTGTGTCCGTCCCCCCCCCCGCCTTCCCCGCGTCCCTCTCCCCGCCGCCGAGCTCCACCGCTCTCCCCGCTTTGCGCCGGCCGCGCGGGGCCGGGGGCCGCCCGCCGCGGCGAGGCGGGGCCGGGAGGAGCGGAGGGACCGAGGGGAGCTGTCCCTTCAGCACCACCGCTCCGCCGCCTCCGCCATCATTCCGGGCCCCGGGGCAGCCCCGCCGCCGCCCGCCTCTCCGCCCCGAGGCTCCCGCCGGCCGCTCTACGGAAAGCCCGGATAAAGCTTGGTCTGAGCCGGTGTGGGGAGAGGGTACCCCGAAACGTCCCCTCCTGCGGGTGGAACCGCCCGTGCGCCTGCTCTCCGTCGCCACTCACCGTAGTCGGGTGTGACTTATTGTTTCAGCGTAAAGTTTGTCTAGGGAAGCGATGGCTAAAACCAGCTCCCTGCCACAATAGCATCGCATCGCCTAAAATGTCTCCTAAGTGTCTGCTTTTCCATGGTGGGTATAATGAATAAGGGAAGGCAATAATGGGAGAAGAAATGCGCGTTCCAAGAGGCTGAGTCGCGAAGTGTCCTGTCTCCGACCGCACGATTCGTTTTGTACCGCGAATGAAAGTATGCGTTTAAGCTTGTAAGAATTGTGTTCCTACGTTAGGCCTTTAGACTACTTTTGTTTCTCTTCAGGGTAAATGACGGTGATAACAAACTCCCCAGAACAGTCAGATTTCGCAAACGCTGAAGAAATGCGTATTTAACAAGAGTTCCAAAGCTTTCCTCTAACTTTGACGTTAGATATTTGCATTGACAGATGGTTATCAAATGAAGTGACACTCAAAAGCGAGTTCCACACCGGTCTGTAGCGCTACTGAAACCACCTTTCCAAAAAAGCTCCTTCCTTTCCCCACACGAGATCAAACTGCCGATTTAACAGCCCGGCGCCAGGGAACACGTTTCTCAAACTATCAGGGATCAACTCGGTTAAACGGGGAATGATAAAACGAGTCAAGAAAGCTCTGGATTCAGCGGGAGTATCCGAGAGCTACCGAGGAACAGATCATTTGTAAAGTGCAAATGGACTGTGAAACGTGAAGTGCTCCAAGCTAGTTTGAACGTACTTCTGTCAAATGTCAAATTATCACGATTTCGGCAGTAAATCCAAACTACGCTAAACAGTGGGGAAGGGAAAGAGGGAGAGAAATGGAGAGGGGTTTATGTTTCCAAAAATTGATAGACGCAAGTATTTGTAACCTCTTACCTCTTCTTATCACACCTCCTTGGCCGTTCAGTACAAGTCCACACTGGGCCTCCACTGAGCTCTTAAGTAATGAGGGGGAAAAAAAGGAAAGAAAGGAAAGAAAGAAATCAGATACAGAAACCCACAGAGAGATCACATAGCTTTTGCTTTGTTTCACGCCTCGCACGGAAACAATAGTTAAGGTGAACTGGAAAACCACGGTTACTCTCAGCGAACTCAAGGGCTCTGGCGAAATCCCACCGCCATCCTGCAGTCTGCCCCTACCCCATGAAATGCAGAATAATTATCGCTTTCATTTCCATTTAAATACCAGTTTCTCCTGAACTGGGGACTTAGGTCGGCAGTTACGTGGCAGGACAGAGACAAACAAGTACTCTTGAGAGAAGTGTGTTCCCGCTCTACAGTTGCACGCACAAAGGTAAAAATACACTTCTACACAGTGCTTTTGTATGTTTAGCTGTATATTTGTATATACACACAGCTAAATTCATGTATATGTTTCGTGACACGCATATACCAACTTACAAAGTGTGCACAGAAGTAGACAAAGAGCACAAACAACAGACGACCTATTGGGCTTTGCCGGCTACACAGAGTCGTAAGGGTGTTGTAACAACGCGTGTGTCTGCACATAGGTGGGGATGAATATGCATCTGTGTGCACACACACAGAGGCACCCATGTGTGAGTGTGGGGTGAAGAACCATCCAAAAACCTGCCTAGGGCTTCTGGTGCACATCCGAAGAGATCTCACTTCTTTATTCTCCTGTTACAAGGCTGATTATTTGGGGATCTTCGCCCTCCTTAATAAATATTTTTGTTGGAATGATAAAAGACTTGAAAGGGTTGGGTTTTCTTTGGGTTTTTCCTTATGTTGGGGTTAAAAAAACACAACAAACCAAACCTAAATCTTTGCCCAGTGGAAATGTGTTAAAGACGCATTTTCCTCTACAAACAAACGAGGTATTGGACATGAAAGAGGCCTTTAAGGGTGTTAACCTACTCAACAGCCCGTGAAGAGTTAAGTAAATGCGGAGAGAGTCGGTGCATAATAAAAACCCCACTTTACAAAACAACCTTTACAGTCCTGGCTCTCTCCCCCACTTTCACCATATTGGCGCTGGCCCTGTAAGACCTTCCTTTTCAAGGCTCTTTTTTATTTTAAGTGTTCTGCCTTAAAGTGATTATGAAATCAATATGAAAAAAACTTGGCGACTGAGCATAAATTAAAGCGGTGATGGGAAAAGGTGTGACAGTTTTCTTTGTTGCCCATGGAAAATCTTTTTAGGGCACTGAAAGATGCCACTCCAGCTCCAAGACTGTTTGCATCTGTTAGGCTGACTTAAACCGCCCTCGAAACTATTGGACATTCACTTAAAATTCTGTGCAGGGAAAAGTATATTTACATTTGTTGCATTTGAAATGAGGCATATGCTGATGAACGTTTTAAAAAGAAAGACCAAGGAGAAAGGGGAAGACTGGTTAGACCACAATTTTGGTTTAAAAGTATTTGTCTACAGTCCTGTTTCTGTTCGCCACCAAAATGCTTCCCTCTAAGCCTAAGGTGACATTCGCAAGAGTCCAAGTTTGTTCTGAATCATCTAAATCATAACGACAAATATTAATATTTTCAACTTCTCACCACTCAGGCTTTTCGATACCTCAGCACACTCCCTCTTCTGTTCGGGAAAAGAGGGAGGAGGAAAAATAAAGAAAAGATTAGGTACAAAGACCTAAGTCTTTTACTTTCGAATAAAGTGTGATCGAAAAATTGATGTTTTGCAAAGAAAAGCTGTCGATTTATTTCTTCTTTAAATAAATAAAAAAAAGAATGTGCCTCTAGCAGCTTAACCAACCGCTTCTTTTTTTTTTTTTTTTTTTTTTTAAAGGGAAACATGTTGTTTGGTCGGATGACATTGCATAAATGACCAGTTGAATGGCACTAAGTCGAAAATTGGATAAACTATGGTGCTTTTTTGCCCGGGACTTAGGCATTGTCTGCTGTCTTGCAAACGTTCCTAATCCCCTCTTTTGAAAAATACAAGGCTTTGTGCCTGCCAAAGAAAAAAAATTTGTACAGATACAAAAAAATCAGCAGCAGACGTGGTTATAAAAAGGAGTAAATAGGTTTTAGTTGGGCTGAGCAGTGAATGGCAGATTTTTTTTTTTTTTTTGAGGGGGGTAACATAAGGAGATCCTTGTGAAAAATGTAAACAAAAAATGGCCAGAGAGGATAAAATTATATAGTGAATTTTAATGGAGAAAGCTAGGTTTAAATAGTTAGGGTTTCCTTCTCAGAGATGTAAAAGATAACATTCTTTGTTGTTGGGTTGTTGGATTATTTTCCTCCATTAAAAAAAAAAAAAGAAAAAAAAAGAGATTTCTTTTCTCCGATATAAATAGAGGTTTTGGTTTGGTTTTTTTGTTTGTTTGTTTTGTTTTGTTTCTAAGGGAAGAAAATAAACCTTCGTAGTTTTACAAAACTTCGGGTTTTTTTCCGAGCCTTTGACCACTACATCTTTTTGGAAAGACCAACATAGCGAGCTTTGTATGACTGGGAGCGAGATTTGGGGGAAAAGTAAGTACAGTAAATACGATCCTATTTGTCTCTCCCCGCTGGTCGGGAAGCCTTTAGTTCCTCAGCTCGTCGGGAGAAGGAAGGTTTGCTTTTGATTTGGGGGACTTTTCGAAATGGATGTTAGATCCAGGAGGGCGTTGTTTGCAGTTTTGGAAACCGATTTCATTTAAGCAACCAGCTCAATTTACCGGAGGTGAATTTTTAGTGCGGGGGAAAGGATTTCTGAGCGGATAAAGCTGAGGTTTTGATACACAGAAATAGAATTTTTTTGATGGGTCCAGATGCCGGTTAGGGGGGAATAGATGAATGATTAGACACATAGATAGATGAATTCAGCTTTATCTGCTTGTATCTCTCTCCCTATTAACATCTAGATCGGATATTACGAGGGACTTTTATCATACTGAGTATTTCTGACGAACGTTTGCTCCCGTTTATTTCTTCCCTGCCTCATGCCTCGGAGTTCAAAGGAAGGTTTGCCTTTGTATGTATGTCGGAAAGCAGATTTATCTCCTGCCCAGCCTTTTTTCTCTTTTCCCGCTCCATCCCTTCCTTAACACGTTTGCCTGCTCTGTCGGTGCAAGTTGTTTAAACGGTTCCGTTCGCCGAAAGAAAGGAAAAGTTTAGGAAAAGCAAGAAGGTGGGTTCGGTTTGGTTTCTCTGTGACTTTGGTAAGGGCTGGTACACGCACACACGGACCCGCACAGGCACACACGCACCCCGAGATCTCCGGATGAGTCCCACGGTCTCAGCCATCACAGAAGACACAAACCCACGCGGGGAAGTCAGGCGCGAGGGGGTTTTTTGTTTGTTTGTTTGTTTGTTTGACCAAGAAAGACCACTTGCTTTTTTTCCACATTTTTTTTTTTTTGTTGCTACTATTCTGGAGGGGACGGGCTCTGGATCGGATTTGGGGTGAATGTTCCTTCCTTTGTATGAGCTATTCTGAGCAGAGGAAAATGGGGAGGGTGGGGGGGTGGGGGGGGACACCAGGGCAGGGGGAGGGGAAAAGAAGGTGCCTCGAAAGGAGATCGCATGCTATTTACCTGCAAATCGTCTGCTCCCGAGGCTGCAAGCCCGAGGCTTGGTCCTGGCAGGAGTCTTTGATCTGGATGCATCCCATATTGGGATCCATGGCTCATAAGAGACAGGTCGTGGCGGCGGTAAGCATCTAAGCACCCCAGCTCTCTCCTCTGCTCGTCCAAGCAAGAGGACTTGAGCGCCCGCGCATTGTGCAGGTTGATAAAATCAGTGGGTTCCCCATGGTGGATCTGCTGGTAGTATTGCTGGGAGTGATGGAGAGAGTTCAAGGAGTAAGCGTCGGGGTTGACTGCCGGGTGGCTGTGTTGGAACTCGTAGTGGAAGGACTGGTGGTGCAGTGGGGTGTACTGGTGGTTAGTGGAGAAGTACGGGGAGGCGAACTCGGTGCCCGTGGTAGAGTAAGTGAGAGGAGATGAGGAGGAATAGGCGACGGTCGAGTTGGCCACAGACTCCAGGCATCCAAGCTGCATCAAACGGTAACTGTTTGATCCGTCATGACGTATCTGAAAGGAAGAAGTGAAAAGAAGACCCCAAAACTGGAGGTTTGTCATTGAAAACCCCGGGTGCGGTTCTTCCGAGCACGCTGTCCTGCATAGCTTCTCCCCCTGCAGAAGCGTCTAAGCCTGCGAGCGGCAACCCCAGCAACAAAAGATCCTTTCCTACCTTGGGCTGGTGCCATAAAGGTCTGTTCAAAAAATCATAAACAGCCCAGCCTGCCCTTAATACCGTCAAGCGAAAGGAATCCACGCACTGAAATAAAAACTATCTTTCTGTCTGTCCATCCATCCATCTATCCATCCACCTCCTGATCACAGCTGCAATATCTGGGGCTGACACAAAAAAAGTCATCAAACAGAGGAAACTATCGAGAATACACACAAGTCCCGTCCCTATGTTACAGCGTTACACATTGAGAAAGCTTTGCCGCCTGCTTGCCTTCCTTTCTTCCTTCCTTCCCTTCTTTTTTTTTTTTTTGAACCCCTATTTTTCTTTCTTTTTAAAATAACGAATCAGATCCAAAATTTCCCCCCCCCCTCCCTTTTCCTGCGTTTCGAAAGAAAAGGGGAGTCCTGCTTTTTAGTGAGAACTCCCCATTCCTGGCGAGCTGGTGGTGATTTCTCTCCACTTCATTATATTATTAGGGGTATTATTCTGATTTTCGTTCTGGCAACGGTTTTAACGTGGTAATGAGTTGCCCTTTCTGGCGACAGATGTCATAACGAATTTTCTCTCTATACTTCTTTAAGTTATCTCTGAAGCCGGATTATAATTAAATGTAACGGTCCAATATGGATTTAAAAAAAAATGGAAACAACCACACAGGCACATACACACACACATATGCACACACACGCACACACACATCCACACACGCGCGCACACACACACACACACACACACACTCACACACACAAAATACCTCTGCATCGTGGACGAGACCTGGAAAGGTAGTTGACATTTTTTGGTTCTCCGAAAAAAAAAAAAAAAAAAAAAAGAGAGAGAAAAAAAAAACTCTGGATAAAATTCCCCTTTCCAAACTTTAAAAAAAAAAAAAAAAGAAAAAGGAAAAAATTTGAAAAATCCAAAGTTCATGTATTTCCCCAATTTTTTTTAGAAAAAATCTCTACAGACAGAGAGAATTTGCAATGTATCTGCATAGATCAGATCTCTCGCTTTTCCATGCACCTCCTTAAAAACCTGTAGGAACAAAATTTTCCCTCTGCACAAAAGCTGCTCCCTGGATCAGATTTTGTACTTGCTGGGTATTTCTTTGGCTGATGTCGTAGGTCCCTTGGTAATATAGAAGTTTTGAAAATTAAGCATCAGCACTGAGAACTGGGAGGACAATAGATAGAGGAGCTTCATCCCAGGAGACAAGGAATAAATATTGTATCTTCGCCTAATAAGGAACTGTAGGTTCTTTCAACATTTTTATACATTTTTTCCTCCACTCTTTAGAATGCTTTTTCTTACCCAGGCTAATATGGGAGCTAATCTGATCGAAGGGGGTATTTTGTGTACATTTTATTGGGAAGACATAAAGCTAATATATATTAATATATATTATTAAACCATCCTTTTCAATAGGTAAGTGCTCCTTCCTGTTGATTATACTGTTTTTAAATACTGACCAGAATCTAAGGTTGCACATTCGTATGTGTGTCTGTTTAACTGTATTTTTTTTCTAAATGAAAACTATGTGGTTTGTTTTGGTTTGGGTTTTTTTTTTTTTTTTTACCCTTGCATTTACATCGAATTTAAGTCCACCCCACACTCCAACCTGCTTTTAAAGCTTCCTAACATGCTATCTTACAGGCTTCTTTAAATAGCATTTTCAAACATAAAACTAGGGTGAGACCACAAAGTATCACTGCAGTGACATATTATATGGAATTATACATAAAATACATATAGATCTACAGAATTACATCTGTCTATATAGGAGAAAGGAAACTGGGGAAGGGAACGTATGAGCTAAAGACCACCGATAGCTGTTTTCCCTTCGACATTTCGAAGTGCCGATGTGTTTTAGCGATGGGAATGCGCGGAGGCTGCGCAGCCCCGGGTTGCAAAGCCGAAGGGGTACGTGATTTATTGATTTAGGGACACCGGTCCGAGGAGTTGCCACTCGGGGAGTAAGTCCTCTCTGCCTACTCAGCCCTCCCCTGTCCCTCTGCCCCCAGGTACTGGCTCTCCAGCCCCCGAAGTGACTGCGGGCTCCGCACGGGGAGCGGCCGGGGGGGCCCCCCCCCCCGCTGCCAGGCGAGCTCGGGGCGGCGGGGGGGGGGGTGGGTGGGGGGGGTGGAGAGGGGGGAGGAGGGGGCAGTCACACGCCCTCCGAGAAGATGCCAGCCCAAATGGCATTTCCCGGCAGGGTGGCTCTGCTGGTGGCTAGCTTCCACAAATGATAAGCCTGGAGATAGGAGAGGGTGTAACTTGCTTTTAATTGCCATTTAATTTGGGTTGCTTTTAAGCGTTTAAGCTGCGAAGGTGTCTTAATAACAAGCCGCAGGCAAACAGGCATGTGGCTCTCTCCCTCTCCTCTTTTTTTTCTTTCTTTCTTTTTTTTTTTTTTTTTTTAAAAGTCTGGGTTTGGGGAGGGTTTATTGGTATCTGTTCATGCAGGCTAACAGGAGCTGTCATTCAGCCCCCTTTTCTTTCGACGAATGGACAAAGGCACACGACTGGAATGGAAATGCATTGTCTGAGACGGGAAAGTGCGATTATCCAGGCGTGCAGAGGGGTCAGCGGCAAACGGCTCGTACCTCGCCGGCGGCTGCTGTGTGCCCCCCCCCCCCCCCACCCCGAGCCCCCGCCCCGCCTTTCCTGGAGGGGAAAGGGAAGTAGGAGGAAAATGGGAAGGAAGGAAGGAAGGAAGGAAGGAAGGAAGGAAGGAAGGAAGGAGAAGGAAGGAAGGAAGGAGAAAAAGGAGGAAGGAGAAAAAGGAGGAAGGAAGGAGGAAAAGGGAGGAGGAAAGGGAGAGAGGGAGGAAGGAAGGAACGAAGGAGGAAAAGGAAGGAAGGAAGGAGAAAAGGGAGGGAAAGAGGGAGGGAGGGAGGGAGGAAGGAAGGAGAAAGGGAGGGAGGGAGGAAGGAAGGAAGGAAGGAGAAAGGGAGGGAGGGAGGGAGGGAGGAAGGAGAAAGGGAGGGAGGGAGGAAGGAAGGAAGGAAGGAAGGAGAAAGGGAGGGAGGGAGGGAGGGAGGGAGGAAGGAAGGAGAAAAAGGAGGAAGGAAGGAGGAAAAGGAAGGAGGAAAGGGAGAGAGGGAGGAAGGAAGGAAGGAATGAAGGAAGAAAAGGAAGGAAGGAGAAAAGGGAGGGAAGGAGGGAGGGAGGGAGGAAGGAAGAAGAAAGGGAGGGAGGGAGGAAGGAAGGAAGGAAGGAGAAAGGGAGGGAGGGAGGAAGGAAAGAAGGAAGGAAGGAGGAAAAGGAAGGGAGGAAAGAGGAAAGGGAGGGAGGGAGGAAGGAAGCAAGGAAGGAAGGAAGGAAGGAAGGAATTGTTTCTTTCTCTTCACTTGAGTTTCCTACAGTTCTAATGTTGTTAATGAAATAAAAATATTTTTCCCCTATACAGATTTGAAAGAATTCTAGGAAATCTTCCACGTTCAGATTTTGTTTGTACTCCTCAAGATTTTGGTAGTTGAGAGAATAAAAAAATACATAGAAATGGGCAAACCCTGCTCTTTCCAACCCCCCGTTGGAGCCTGGCGAGCACAGTGCGAGCAGCCACCCCAGCCTTGAGCAGGACGGCTTGGACCTAACAAAAAAAAGTTAAGACACCTTGAGCACACCCTCCTGACGGAGGGAGAAGTGTCCCTTCCCTTCGAGGAGGAAGGCAAACCCCCTCCCACATAGCCAGGTCACCGCACCCCCCAGCTCGGCACGTTTCCCCCAGCCGGCTATTTGCACACCGTTACTTTAGTCCTGTCTGGGTCTTCTTTTTTTTTGGGGGGGGAGGTGGGGAATATTTTCCTCGACCTCGCCAAGGCAAGCCCAGCTCAGTGAATAAACAAGAAAGGGGACACGACCGGGGTGCCCCGGGCAGGGGGAGCGCGGAGCGCAGCCCAGCCCCTGCCGTGATTTACGGCGCTCCAGGGCGGCAGCGCTTCCCACCGAGTCACCTCCACAGGACACTTTGTGTCCGTCTATGCCATTTTTTTTTTTTTTTTTTTTAAAGAAAACTACGGGTGTGGGAGAGGCGGGGAAAGGATTTGGGAGCAGATTCCCTTCTTTTGAATCCTGTGGGTGCCGTTATCACACCGCACCTGAGCGCTGCCTCGGGGAGAGGGCTGCCCAGCCCCGGTGAGTGCAGGGGAAGACACGCACGGTGCAAGGGCTGATGCCTTCCCACCTCGCTTCCCGAGCTGCCAGGAGATCACCCCGCTGCAAGAGATCCGTCTTGCCAGAGATCTCCGCCCCGCTCCGACCCCTTCCCCCTCCATCCCCCCTTCCCACGCACACGCAGCCCGGGCAAACCCACAGCCACAACACCGGCCAGCTCGGAGCCCAACTTCGCTTCAAACAACAACAAAGCCACCAAAATGGTTTTGTTTGGAGGAAAGTTTATAAGAAACCCGGCTTGCCAGATGCACGTTACTGGTCAGTTCCATCTGTTAGCTTCGCTTACAGACCCTAAAAAATCATATAGACCGTTTGCGCTTTTAACTCCCCCCAATCCAATTAATAACGCGAGTCAAACTGCAAAGCACTTATTAATTGCTCCCAAAGAAAATCTTTCAGGAAAGTTAATTGGGAGCTTTCTGGTTTTCCAGCCAGCGCCATGAGCTACTGGTCAGAGCAGACAGACTTCGTGTTGAGTTTCATTGTGGCTGGGCACGTTGTTTATCGCCCTGCTTAAAGTTTGCTTCTGCTCCTGGGCTACAGAAAGGTTTTTTTTGGATCTGGTGGGGTTTTCTTTTTTTTTGAAGGGGTCTGGAAAAAAACTGACTGGGCTGCTGGAAGGGATGGAGATGTAGGGGGAAAAAACCAAGAAAATAAAAGCTTCCTCTCTGTGATCATTTCAGTTTCCCTGGTAGTTCACTGAAGTGTGCAAAGCGGCTGGTGTTGCTGCAGGGACAGAGCCTGGGCTTGACGTATGGCTGCTGTATGAGAGCAGCTCCCGGGACTCACAGAGCTCTCTCACCTCGTGTTTGACTTACAAATGTTTCCCAGCATTTAGGAGCCTGAAATTACAATTTTTCCTTTCATTTTTCCTTCTTGCCTTAGCTCCTGCATTTTGCTGGTCGCCCAATAACTGTTTATTTTATTTCCTCATTAAGAGCCTCCTCTTCCGCTGAGAGTCACCAAAACTTGGTCCTTGCTGGACCTAAACTTCTGACGACTGTTCCTGGAGTTTCTTGTGTCTGAATGAGACCAGAGAGCAGTTCAAGCCATCACAGGCAGCTGGGGTCAACAGTGCCAGGACATTCCTGGAGCAGGGTCCATCCTCTGCGATGCCCTTTTCTGCAAAGAACCCCAAGAGAAGTCCCCCTTCAGCAGCCAGCAAAGGCTGTTCGCTTAATACTCTTTTTCATCCCCTTTGTCCTCTGCGGTTCCTGAAGTTTGGGGGCTGTGAGCTTTGGGGACACTTAGCTGACCTAAAATAAAAGCAGCCCTGGGGTGGTTTTTGTGCATCACTGGGGCCTGCCCATTGTTTGCAGATCTATTGTTGTCGATCCTTTGTCTTATCCCACCCCCCCCCCCTCGGCAAATCTTTTTCTCCTCCTGCTCCCCTGCTCCGTTGAACTCCTCCCTCTTGTCTGGCAGAGGGGGTGAATCTGAACATAGGTCCCCTCTGTGCTGAGCATCACCACCCCATCTCCCTTCCCTGAACTTCGCATGCAGGGAAAACCCTGGGAGAGGCCCAGATGTCCGTGGGTTGGAGGGAGGGAGCTGGTAGCACCCCCGCCCATGCCCGCACAGACTACCCACCTTCATTTTCAGGCAAACCTGTCTGTGCGCCTACCCTTCCATTCATCCAAACAGAGAGAGACAACCCCTGTCTGGTAAATAAACCCTATACACTCTTAGGAGGAAACAAAAAGAGACCGTAGTGAGAAATTCTGGGTTTTTTTTCCTCATTTCCTTTTAAGAATCATTATTTTGAGAGTACAAGTTACATTATATTGCTTTTTCTCTTCCAAGGAGGGAAAAAAGACGAGAGGAAGACTTGGCACTGGAGTTCACAGACTGTAGCTGTGGGCAATGAGTGTGGGGAGTTTTGGAGGGGGTTTCTTCAAGCTGTAAGACCAGAGATGTCCTGCAAAAACCTGCCCATTCCCCTTCCCTCTGAACATAGCTAACCTCTCCGCTGCCCACCACCATGTTTCCTCCTCCTTGCAAATTTGTATTCTGCCTCACCGCAACAGCCGAAAGGCAACATAATGGGACAGAGAAAATGCATTTGCAAGCAATTAAAATGCTTTGAATACATTAGTCAAAAATTAAAGGGGATAACTGGAGTCTCCAGTCTTTTCTTTGATGGCAGCAAGACGTCCTGCTTGCTGAGGCTTTCAGGAAGACTCAAGGGCCGCTATATTTCAACCCAGGTGTCTGGCATCACTCAGAGTATATGCAAAAGGGAGAGGTGAGATGGCTTCAAAGGTGACAATATTGATCAATATTGCCTTGCAAAAAAACAGATGAATGCTCACTTGGAGTGAATGCCATTCATACCAGTCTGTGCAAGGGTCAGGACGACAGAGTTTGTGGCCACTGCATTGCAACGTGACTTTCCAGACATTTGGTAAGGATGATCCATTGACTTCCTGTCAATGAGAGAGCCTCTTCCCCTCCTTTTTCTGGTTCACCTCCTCCTGTCTTCATGTTCCTTAGTCTCTCTCTTCCCTGCTGGCTGCTGCCTATTGCTGGCCAAACGGGGCTGTGAGCCCCACAGTCCCTGTCCCTGCCCTGTTATTTCTTGTGATAAGAGTCTTGGTGACGTGACTTCCCTGCTTTCTCCTTCAAGCACCCTGTCCCACAACCACACATTTACTTCTTACATGGAGCTGCTCCTCATGTTTATCTTCTCCACTCAACTGATCTTGCAGCCACCTCATTTCTCCCTCTCCTGGCTGTTTCCTCACAGCTCCCTGAGCTGCTGAGTGCCCCATCCCATCTGTCGTTGCTCTCCAGCCAGACCCCAAGAAAGCAGCTTCTCTTGGCTTAGGCTTGTAGAGGTGTGGAGATCCTACTGAGGAAGCTGCCTAGGGCCCCTTCTTACATGGCTCCTAGGGCTGTACCGGCTCCATGGAGGCCTCTCCACCTGGTCTTCCTTGACAATAGCCTCTGGTGTATCTTGGTCTTTCACACACTCCTGCTTTAAGGCATTTATTTCATCGCCACGGTTGTGTTTTCAAGCTGTCTACCTGCCTTTTCTCTCTCCTTTAGGCACCTGCATTGAGAAAAACAGGCTGCCTCCACTCTTGCCCTTTTGGGATTTCCTCCCTTTCAATCTTCACATAACACTGTGGTTTTACCAGTGCCTTTTACTGCCATGTTCCTAATTTCGTTCAGCGTCTCTACGGCATCCCTGAGGGGGGCAATATGACGACTGTCTGTGGCAGCTGTCCTTTCTCCAGTTCTGCAAACACCAAGACAGTGAAAAAGCTCCCTCCCTCCTTCCAGCTTTCTCTTGAAAACAAAAGCTACTTCTTCTGCCAATTGCTCCTGCCATCTCTTAGAGGTCATTTTTATTTTCCATTGACCTCTTCTGTACTTGAAGAATGTCCTATTACTTTATTTATCTTGCTCTCTTGTGTAGTTCTTTCATTCCTCAACTTGGCTCCTCTTACATATCTTACACTTACTTCCCTTCATTAGGTAATCTGCCCAGACCTCTTTTCTCTTTAGCTGATCTATCTCACTCTTGCAGGTCACCTTTTTTACCCTTAAATCCTTTTCTGATTCTGTGGCTATCTGAAGATATTTACTGCTGTGGGCAACGGAATCATGATATTTTTGGAGAATCCTTTAATAATGCCTTTCTTTTTCCTGTCTATCTAATGATTTGTCAAATGTCTCATATTCTGTGTTTTGCTGTTCTGAAAGGGGATGTTTGATTATAATCACAGACCTAACTAGACTCTAATTACTCTTCTATGTGAGAGCCTTGCCTTCCTTCACATCAGTAGCTTGTCAGTCAATTCCTCTTTGCTTGTAAGCGACTGATGCTTTTAAATTTTGGGAAAGGAGGCAGTCACAGATATCTCAGCAATGTTTTGTTGCCCTCAAGTTTACATCAAGGAATAAGCCAGAAATTGTCCCTTAAAGAATCTTTCTCTATGATAACAATTTTTTTTTCAAATTGTGATCACGTATTTTCTTGCTCTGACCATACTTTCTAACTGCTTCACCTAGGATTTCTCTAGCAATATTGCTGTTGTAAATTATTTCCACTATTAACGCCACACTGGGAAACTGTTAAAAGGAAACACAGACATAACCAGCTCTGTTCATGAAATGGGATGAGGTTAGTAATTTAACGGTAGAGCAGAATGAAACCAGGTTCTTGAAAACCACATGATAGTGAAAAGCCCCCAAAAGTGACTTGAAAATTAACAGGAGTCCTGGTTCAAATTCTTGCTCCTTTTCTTGTGATATAGACATTTGAACCTAGTCCTTCTAGACCTAATAATTTGTGGAAAAGCTTACGGGTTTCAACAGGGACATTCCGCAGGACCAGAATGGAACAGTGGAAAAATTTGGAGTTAAGAGAACTATTCTCTGACATTTCCACTTTGCTCTGTAAGCTGTGAAGTCCATACTTTCCTTAAAACAGTCTGATTTCAACAAAATTTCTAAGACACTTTCACTGACTTTTTTTAAACTAGCTACTAAAGAAAAGTTATGAAGCTTAATTCATAGAAAGCACTATAGGAAGCTGTATGGGATATTCCTACTCATTGATGTAGCATAATATCCATGCTCAACCAAGGCAAGAGGAAAAATCCATATGTGACAGGGATTTTGTAGCAGGCCATCAAAGTTCAGTGGGAACTGTCATCACAACCTTACATTTTGCTGCTCAAGAGAAAACACTGGTGATGAAACTGGAAATCTTACAGTTAGCTAGTGCATCTAATTAAAAGGATTTTTTTTCTCTTGCCAGTCTTAGCCCACAGGGCGATTTTAAACCAAACTCTCCACGTGTAACCAGCTAAACTAGGACTTTAGAAATTTTCCTGACCGTGAACTGGCTAAGATGACATTATCCACATTATTTTCTGAATGCCTTTCAATATATGAGGCAAAATCTTATCATTAAACTTCTCTCTGGTAGTGGAGAATGAAAACATCTGTAGACTGTGATGTATTAAAGATGTACCTTATATTAGAATCATCCATAATTAATGCAGACATTCCAATAAATAATACAGTGTCAGGTTCTTTGGATTATTGAGTGTACTCCACTGTGCTCATATACTTATGCACTGGCAGCAATAGTGAGCAAGTTTCCTTACCTAATTAAACACTGCACTCTATTATATGTTTAACTAGCATTAAGGTTGTGTCACAAACTTAAAAGAGTAAATTCAAAGGTAAGGCTGACATCTTTGTCCCCAGCTCATGAGTCATGTATTGATGGCTTCGTCCATTTTTTCTCCACCTGCGTGTTTGCATGGATATACATTTTCATGGATTTTTTTACCCCTTACACTTAATTTGTAGCCTTAACACTTTAAAATGAGGTGTAATAGTATTAATATTTTAAAGAGATTCTTTCCTCAAGAGCCTAGGATTGCTCTGAATAGCTCAAATAAATCTGTATTTAGGTTAAGTAATATATAATTTTCACTGAACACATATATTTGTTAACATATTTGAAAATGGGACTTGTATTGACCCAAGAATCCTGGGTAGGTGCGAAGAAACCACTATATGTTTTTTATTGGTTCAGTATTCAGGCGTTTGCTATTAAAATGCATAAGATGTATCCCCAAAACTGAAGTCAGCTACTTCAGAGACATAAGATTCCACTGAGGGAATAGGTATTTATGCTTTAAAAACATATTTTAATTTCCCAATTGATCATAATAGCTCATGCATAAAATCAAGAGATTTTAGGATTTCCATTACTTTAAAATTGGGCATTAAAATTCATTTGGCAGAAGGAGATTTTTTTTTTTTTTAATTTCTTTCCAGAAATAAGATCTTGTCTGCAGGATCTGATTCTGGAATGATATCTCTGATAGAGGAGACATCATTCACAACCTGACAATAGCTATTAAAGGACTGATAATGAATGTGCTGATAGAGTTCCCTGTGAGCTCCATTCCGCAGCCTCAACTCAAGTCGGTAATCCCTGTATAAGCCAGTTGTCTCTCTGACCTCTGTGGGCCTGAGCACACTACTGAAGGTGGAGGGGTCAGGCGGTAAAAGACTAGTACTCTCTTGCATGAGGGACCTGATCCAAAAATCATCTTAGGTCAATGGAATTCTTTCCCTGGAATTCAAAGAGCTGTGGAAAATGCCCTAAACAAGTATTTGGATTTGTATTGTGCCTAAAATATAAGAAGAATAAAAGGGAAAGTAAGAATGTAATAATGTTTGCCTAGAAAATGTCTTTAAAAAATGATTTAAAATGTTAGTTCCATAGTCTGAGAGCTGAAAAACATTTATTATATTTTTGAGAACCATGAGAAAAAATCCTTTTCCTTCCTTCCTTCCTTCCTTCCTTCCTTCCTTCCTTCCTTCCTTCCTTCCTTCCTTCCTTCCCTCCCTCCCTCCCTCCCTCCCTCCCTCCTGTATAGTAACACCATTATATGTACGTACATGTATGTACTAGCACTGTGGACAGCCTAATTATTCTGTTTCTAAACTGTGACTTAAAGTGTGATTTTCAGCAGTAATTTCCCTCAATTCATATCGGCTGCCTGTTCTGAAATGATTATTTGCAGACCAGTGAACGAAACATGGACAATCAACAATTTGTGATTGTACAATAAAATGACTGCAATTGAAGTACAATGTTTTCAGTAGTTTAAAGACAATGGGCTATAGCTTACTGACCCCATTCAGCAAAGCGCTTAGCTGAAACAAATGCTTAACTTTATTTCTGAGTGTAGAGTTAAAAAAAAATGCAAGGAAGTGCATTTAGCACCAGTAAGCAAAATTCACTCAGGATGAAAACAGAAACTCGTATTCAGGTTAGCAAAGGCCAGGATATAATTTTGGTTCATATGTTTTAGGGGCAAGGGACATGGGCCATGTATTAAACGATAGCCAAATTAATATATTATTTATCATAAAAAAACTCCACATTGCTATTTCTAACGATACTCATGTATATTTTTCCATTTCCTTAATGAACCAAATCTGTAACAACAATAAAGACCCTGTGTCTTCCTCTCTATAAACATGTATCACATATATACACATCATACAGATGCATCATGCGCTTATATATGTATACATGATAGAGAAAGAGAGAGATTGTGCAATAATTTGCGCAGCTATTTTATATCTTTGTTTTGGACGAATCAACACAGCTAGGTTAATGCAACTGCTTCACCTCCCATTGCATCAGCTGAACCTCTGGTCTACTATTTTGAAATATAGAAACACACTCCTTATGCACTTGCAGTTCCTCATCACATCAATGGGAAGTGCTGAGATACTGTTAGCAATCTCATCTGCTTGCATGTATGCAAGTGTATAGTGTAGACTTTGCACCCACACTCGTATTCCCCCAAATTACCTTTTTGGTTATTGTGCATGAAAAGTGCATAGGAAGAGGATATATTTCCCTCAGATGGAAATATGAACATTCACTTTCCTTGTAACCTTAACCCTGACCCTAAATTTGCAACCCTTAAAGATTAGCTTAAACAGAAGATCAATTTTGTTTATAGCAATGAGCATTGATTTTTCTCCCTGCAGTGCGTGACACTGGCCTGGCTATTAATAGAGGAGAAAATATTAGTCCCTATGGCTAGGAAGTTCTATAACATAAAAAGAAGCTATAATTCATAGAATTATAGAATGGTTTGGGTTGGAAGGGACCTTTAGAGGTCATCTAGTCCACCTCCCCTGCAATGAGCAGGGACATCTTCAACTAGATCAGGTTGCTCAGAGCCCCGTCCAACCTGACCTGGAATGTTTCCAGGGATGGGGCATCTAACACCTCTCTGGGCAACCTGGGCCAGTGCCTCACCACCCTCATTGTAAAAAATTGCTTCCTTATATCTAGTCTGAATCTATTTAAATATATATGTGTGTGTATTTTTTATATATATGTTTTTAGACACATACATGGAATGTTATCATCAGCTTCATACCTGCTGCCCTGCAGGAGGGGTTTCTAAAACGAAAAGTTTTCTTTACCGTCTTCAAAGAGCCCCCTGAGCTAGGTTAGTTGTTTGTAGTAACCCCAGGGAGGAAGAAAGCCTGTTTCCTATCCCTCTTCTTTCTCACAGCAAGAAGCGGGCTGCGATTTGGACGCAGACCCCCCCCCCTTCCCCATTCCCCCCCCCCCCCTTCCTTATCCCCCCCCCCCCGCGGCCCCCCTCAGCCCCGCCGGCGGGAGCTGTCCATTCAGCACCCCGCGCCCACCGCCTGCCCGCCCGCCCGCCCGCCCGCCAAAAAAAAACCCCCCACAAAACAAAAGAAGGGAAATATTAATTAATTAAAAAGAGGGGGGGGGGGGAGAGCTAAAAAAAAAAAAAAAAAGAGGAAAAAAAAAAGCCAATCTGCTCAATCCTCTGCCTGCAGGCAGACTCTAACGGAAACCACATATGCTTTGCCTCTCCCTATAAGAAATCTTCATTGGGGCATTAAAATACTTAAAAGGATTAGTCGTTAAATACTTGTACATTTGGTTTAATTCACTAGAAACGCTATGTCACAGGGTTACATCAGAAAGCTAGAGAGTTTTAATCTCACTTGCAGTATTTACCTAGATGTTTTATTCCTTCTGCTGCTTGTTACAGGGATAATATTAATATCCTACTTGTCCAGAGGGAGGAAGTTTTAAAAAAAAAAAAAAAAAGAAAAAATAAAAAGAGCTAGCTGTTGTCTGATAGTATAGAAATATCAAAGAGACTTTTAAGGTAAAACAAAACAAAACAGCATGAATTGGGGCATGGCATTCCTTCCCACAGCCTGTTGCTTATTCCTGATGATGACGATAGAGGGGTAAGGAGCTGTTGTCTTAGGAAAACAGAATAACTTAGATCACACAGGTCTTGGGACATGGAGATGGTGGCTTTGTTTAAAGCCATCTCCTTTTTTAGCCTCAGTTTCCCTATGCGACTGTGCAGCTCCTTTGTAACTCCTTTTTCAGTGTAGTAGCTAAAAATACACTATTTTTGACAAGGGTCCAAAAGAAGTTGTCTTCAACTAAGTAAAGGAACAGGGGCCATAAATCTAATGAAGGCAGGTACAGAAATGCCTTACTGTGAACTTTTCAATGGGGAGGGCAATTGGTGTGCAGGAGGACATAGGCATGTGAGACTTGGCTCTTTTTGTGACTAATGAGAGAGGATGGACTGTTACAGCTTAAAGCTTTCCTCAAGTTGTAGAGGTTTCTGCACTTAGTCCTGACATTCCTTCTACAGCCTTACTGTAGCTGTATCCATTCAAAAAGACCTCAAGGAATGAGATATCAGTGAAATTCTTTGCTTTTCAAACAAAGAGTTAGTTTATTCATATTTCAGGCTGTTTGGGTGAAAAATGAGCTAAGGGTGAAATTCTGGTCCCATTTAAGTGAATGAGTGCATTGCCACAGATTTCTGTTAATTTCATAAGAAAAAACTCAGTGGAGTGTTATACATTTATTATTTCCAAGAAAGAAGCCCTGGATCTTTCATAGAAAGGGAAGAAGGGATTAAGACAAGACAAGTTCCATCATCAAGTTCTTTGTTTGCTTTGCAGTGTCTGAACAGGAGAACAACCCATAGCCAACCATTTTCATTGTATCAATGGAATTATGACTATCAAGAGTAGTCTCACTGGAAGTTCTGCTGTGATTTCAACAAGTCACAACCTAATCTCATAGTAATTCCTCTTGGCCACCATCCTGAGTCAGGCAACCTACAGAAATAGCAACATAGACTGCCCTGTCAAAAAATGTAATAAAAATACAGTGTCACTGGCTTTGTGTAGAGATACAGAAGAAAAATTACCATGCACACTCCCCATCTCCAAAGTGCACACATATCTGCCAATACTCTGGAATATAATTTCAGTGCTGAGATTTAATCTCAGATTTTATCCAGCTGAGCTAAACAATACATTGTTCTACAGTGTTGAGGTATGGGGTGAGGCCTGGGTAAGACTCATCAAATTAGGCACCCAGTTGTTTTGGATTCAGAAGAGAACATATTATTCTAGGATTGCCCAATCATTATTCTTGCAAACTATGGAAGAGGAGCATTCCTGGGAATTGACCGGAAGACTTTCTGAATGCCTGGGTGATGTAAGAAACATAAGGAATATTATTCACTACACAGTGACTCCAGAGACATTTTTTTGCCTCTTATAAACTATTGTTATTTTTATTGTTATATTTATTTATTTCTTTATTTGTGGAACCCCTCCCTCTGGTTTAGGGTGTTTTATACCTCCTAAACCTCTTAGCCTGATTTAATTTTTCTGGGTGTTTGAATATCACCCTGCCCTTGACATAAAGGGTATTTTTTTTGTGAGGCTTTGTGCCTTGTTGTGCTTTTTTTCCCCCCTCAAAAGCACAGAATAGTTTCTTGTATTCAAAGCATAAACGCAGCTGCCCATGAGACTGCTTGGATGACAACTAGATAAGAGAGTTACATTAGGGCAGAAATTCGGGTCACATCATATCAAACTGAAAGCATCAGGCCAAAGATAGGCTTGGCTAATAGTATTTATACACAATCATTTTAAATGTGAAAGCTCCTCCTGCAATGAAAGAAATCTCTTTTCAGTCTCGACTCGGTGCAGGTATTTTCAATAGGGTTATGTCACCGCTTGCTAAAATGCAATGCATTTGCATCTTCTTTGCATTATTTATTGTTATCCTGCAGGCTGGATTGTCACACTAATCATGATTTATGTCACTGAATTTTATCAGCTTCTGCTAGATTATATTTTCAAGTGGTGCCCCTGGACTTTGGGAAGAGAAATGTCAGTGCAAGTCTTTTACACCTGTTACACAGCATAGGTGGATGCTGCTTGTTGTCAAAGACATGCAGAAAAATGTCTCCTCTTCAGCAGCAGCTCCTGGTATTGTGACCTTACCACATCCTTAGCAGACAGACTCTTTAATGCTTTCAAAGCATTTAGAACTGTGTTACAGGAACACTTCATAAGTTTATGCTTGAGAGACCAAGGGGAGAATTTTCCAAGTCACTATGATGTGTGCTGCAATATGTGGCATAGTAAGCACTGCATGTGATTAGAGGACAGTGGATGATTGGGGCGGGGGTCAGTAAAGGTTTGGGGCTGTATATGGAAGATCACTCCTTGCCTTTGTTACTGACTTTCTGTGTCACCTTGGACAAATCACCCCCCAAGTTATTACTATGTTCCTCATGTTTTGCATGTGTGGTATATCCATTTCTTCTTTTCTTTTTATGTCTTATCTCTTTGCAATGTTAGCTCCTCAGGGTGAAGACTGAGTCTTGCTGTGTGACTGTACGTTGCTTGAGAGAACAGGAACCTTGATTTGAGCTTGAGGCCACTCAAAATACAAAAAGTAAAAGTTTTGCATCTTTTTAGGGAAAAAAGAAAAGAAGTGTAACATACAGAATGAAACCTTGAATCATCAGGACTTGCTTAAAGACTTGCTCCACTTTAACTTGTTCTGAGAGACTTTGCTGTATCACGGCCTGCCTGTAGGTCCATATAAAGAGCATGAGTCTGCTACTGTGATTGGCAAACAAAGACATTCCATTGCTTGAAAAGGTGAAATGAGGAGTCCGATAAAAGGTTTAGACTTTGTTGGTTGGTCTACACTGGTAAATGAAATACTGCCACAGTAAGTATGGTTATTCAGACTAGACTTGAAGGGGGAGGGAGATAATATCAGGCTTGCCCATGACAAGCTGTAGGATGACACGTCAAGGTTAGAGGGATGGGGTGCTAGTGAGGGCCCTCAGCCTGTTGCTCTGAGGCATGCTGGCTACACTGCAGCACACTTGAAGTCTTACGGAGATGAGCCAGGGGATCCTGAGGTAATAGGAGCCAACAGGGAAACACCAGTGAAATACCTCAAAGGAATTAAGGGGTGTTCATCTAAGAAGGTGACACAGCCAACAGCCCAGCTGAAGTGCCTCTACACCAATGCACACAGCATGGGCAACAAACAGGAGGAGTTGGAAGCCACCGTGCTGCTAGCAAGCTACGACTTAGTTGCCATTACTGAAACTTGGTGGGACGAATCCCATGACTGGAGTGTGGCTATCAATGGCTACAGGCTGTTCAGAAGGGACAGGTGAGGAAGAAGGGGCAGAGGCATTGCCCTCTATATCAAGAAATAATAGATAAATTGTGAAGAGCTGTCTCTGAAGAATAGCCACGAGCAGGTTGAAAGCTTATGGGTAAGAATTAGAGACGAGGCAACAAAGGGAACCTTGTGTCTGGTGTCTACTACAGGCCACCCAATCAAGGGGAGCCTATTGGCAAAACCTTCTTACTCCAGCTACAGGAGGCATCGTGCTCGCAGGCTCTCGTCCTGCTGACGGACTTCAATCACCCCAAAATCTGCTTGAAAATTAGTACAGCGAGCTGTAGGCAAGCCAGGAGACTCCTGGAGAGCACTGAGGATAACTTCTTAAGCCAGGTAATAGACAGCCCTGCCAGAGGGGATGTGATACTGGACCTGTTGGTCACCAACGCAAGTGAGCTAATTGGTGACATCAAGATTGGAGGCAGCCTGGGCTGCAGTGATCATTGCACTGGTGGAGTTCGCAGTCCTGAGGGATATGGGTCAGGCGAAGAGTAAAGTCAGGACCCTGAATTTTAGGAAAGCAAACTTCCAGCTCTTCAAGGACTTAGTCAATAGGACTCCCTGGGAAACTGCCCTCAGGGACAAGGGAGCGGAACAGAGCTGGTAGATCTTTAAGGATGCTTTCCATAGAGTGCAAGAGCTCTCGATCCCCGGGTGTAAGAAATCAAGAAAGGTGTCGTGGTTTAACCCCAGCTGGCAACTAAGCACCACAGCCGCTCGCTCACTCCCCCCCCCACCCAGTGGGATGGGGGAGAGAATCAGAAAAAAAACCTTGTGGGTTGAGATAAAGACAGTTTAATAGGACAGAAAGGAATGAAAATAATGATAATGATAATAATAATATGACAATAGTAATACTAAAAGAATTAAACTATACAAAGCAAGTGGTGCACAATGCAATTGCTCACCACTCGTTGACTGATGCCCAGTTAGTTCCCGAGCCATGATCTGCCCCTCCCAGCCAACTCCCCCAGTTTATATACTGGGCATGATGTCATATGGTATGGAATAGCTCTTTGGCCAGTTTGGGTCAGCTGTCCTGGCTGTGTCCCCTCCCAGCTTCTTGTGCCCCTCCAGCCTTCTTGCTGGCTGGGCATGAGAAGCTGAAAAATCCTTGACTTAGTATAAACACTACTTAGCAACAACTGAAAACATCAGTGTGTTATCAACGTTATTTTCCTACTAAATCCAAAATACAGCACTATACCAGCTACTAGGAAGAAAATTAACTCTGTCATAGCTGAAACCAGGACAAAAGGAAGGCAAGAGACTGGCATGGATGAGTTGAGACCTGCTGATCAAACTAAAGGGCAAGAAGGAAATGCACAGGCAGTGGAAGCAGGGACAGGTATCCCGGGAAGAGTATAGGGACACTGCCTGGTTGTGTAGGGATGGGGTCAGGAAGGTCAAGGTGCAGCTGGAGCTGAACATGGCAAGGGATGCAAAGGGTAATAAGAAGGTCTTCTATAAGTATGTCAGCCAGAAAAGGAAGGTCAAAGAAAGTGTACCCGCCCTGATGAGCAAGACTGGCAAACTGGTAACAACAGATGAGGAGAAGGCTGAGGTACTCAACAACTTTTTTGCGTCAGTCTTCACTGGCAATCTGTCTTCCCACACCTCTCAAGTGGATGGACCGCAAGATGGGGACTAGGGGAGCAAAGTCCCTCCCACTGGAAGAGAAGATCAGATTCATGACCGCCTGAGGAACCTGAACATACATAAGTCTATGGGACCTGACAAGATGATTCCCAGAGTTCTGAGGGAATTGGCTGATGTAGTTGCCAAGCCACTCCCCATGATATGTGAAAAGTCACGGCAGCCAGGTGAAGTCCCTAGTGCCTGGAAAAAGAGAAACATTGCACCCATTTTTAAAAAGGGTAGAAAGGAGGACCCTGGGAACTACCAACCTGTCAGCCTCACCTCTGTGCCTGGGAAGACCATGGAACAGATCCTCCTAGAAGCTAAGGTAAGGCACATGGAGGACAGGGAGGTGATTCAAGACAGCCAGCATAGTTTCACCAAGGACAAGTCCTGCCTGACCAACCTAGTGGCCTTCTGTGATGTCCTTTCGTAACAGGCCCTGCTAAAAAGTTTGTCCTTATCTTTCTTATAAGCCCCCTTTAAGTACTGAAAGGCCGCAATAGGGTCTCCCCAGAGCCTTCTCTTCTCCAGCCTGAACAACCCCAACTCCCTCAGCCTGTCGTCATAGGTGAGGTGTTCCACCTCTCTGATCATTTTAGTGGCCCTCCTCTGGACATGCTCCAACAGGTCCATGTCTTTCCTGTGCTGAGAGCTCCAGAGCTGGACACAGTACTCCAGCTGTCGGGTCTCATCAGAGTGGAGTAGAGCAGCAGAATCACCTCCCTCGACCTGCTGGCCACCCTTCTTTTGATGCAGCCCAGAATACTGTTGGCCTTCTGGGCTGCGAGCGCACAGTGCCAGCTCATGTCCAGCTTTTCATCCACCAGTACCCGCAAGTCCTTCTCCACAGGGCTGCTCTCAATCCCTTCATCCCCCAGCCTGTATTGATACCAGGGATTGCCCCGATCCAGGTGCAGGATCCTTCACTTGGCCTTGTTGAACCTCATGAGGTTCACATTCGCCCACTGTTCAAGCTTGTCCAGGTCCCTCTGGATGGCATCCTGTCCCTCAGGTGTGTCAACTGCACCACTGAGCTTGGTGTTGTCTGCAAACTTCCTGAGGGTGCACTCGATCCCACAGTCTGTCATTGATGAAGATATTAAAGAGTACTGGTCCCAATATGGATGCCTGAGGGACACCAGTTGTCACCCATCCTCATCTGCACATTGAGCCGTTAACCACTACCCTCTGGATGTGACCATCCAACCAATTCCTCATCCACCGAACAGTCCACCCATCAAATCCATATCTCTCCAATTTAGAGAGAAGGATGTTGTGGGGGACCATGTCAAAGGCCTTACGGAAATCCAGATAGACAACATCTGTAGCTCTTCCCTTGTCCACTGATGTAGTCATTGCATCATAGAAGGCCACTAGGTATGATTCTATGATTACAATTACAGCCAGGCCCTTGAATTGGCTATCACAAAAGCAATATTCTTACTCTATGGAAAAAGATATTTCCTTTTCCTTCCTCCACCCAATAAGGCTTGAAGTTAGAAGTCCTTGTCACCTGTGCCAGTTCCCCACCTTTGGTCCCATGTCCATTCTCCCTGGCTCTGAATTTCTAGCCACCTAGAATTTCTTTGACAGTACACTGCTCCCCTGCTACTACCTACGTACTACTAGCGGCATAAATCTATGTCAGGTGTTGATTAAGCTTCCTCAAGTGAATGAGGAGTGAACTCATGTGAATGAGGAGCGAACTTCCTCTCATTTGCAGTTTTGCATTGTTTGAAGTCCTAACCCAAGACTGAGTTTTCTTTCTTTCAGCCACCAGGAGAGCAAAAGCTCTGGTGAGAAATGGGAGGCACAAGTGTTGAAATGCCACATGGTCTGTGGAGTTGCACTTTTTTTGCATAAGTGGATCATCTAGGACATTTCTCTTAAATAACAGCATTCTAACCTGGGGTACCAGATATACCATTGGTGTAAATCAGCACAACTCCCAAAGGACATGTGTTGATTTTACACCCACTGGACATGTGGCTCAGCCAGCCTGTGATTTTTAGCACTTCATTTTCTTCATGAACAGAAAATAACATTATCATTTGCCTGTGATAAGGATATCTTTAATCAGGAACTGGGATCTACTGTACCGCTAGGTGCCAAAAAGACAGTCCTTAATTTAGAAGCATCTCGATGTAGCACAGAATTACTCCATGAAAGCAGGAAATTGAAGGAATAAAACGAAGTGATAATGAAAGAATGTTAAAGTGTTCAATTTTATGTGGACATGACTTGTTTAGGGATTTAACTGTGAAGGAAGATAATTCTTTTGTTTTCTTGAGTATATATTCAGCTGCAAATGTTATCAGGGAGCTGAATTCTGATCTCATTTCCATCAGTAGGAATAAAGAGCAGGTCAATGGAGTTATGCTATCATAAAGCTAAGATGTGCATCCTGACTATTATTCCTGAACAGATGTAGAAAAGGAGAGTTATTGGTTTGATAGCCCAGATTTAAATTATTTCTAAGAACATCCTGTGGAAAGAAAATGAATTTGAAAAGATATTGTAAAGGAAAATTCATTTACATCTTTTGTGCAGAAAGAACCTGTTGAATGACATTTAAAAGAGGATTAAAGCTGATTTCTTACAAGCAGTAGAATAATCAGATTTCTAAGCTAAAGTGGAATTAAGGTCCTTCAATTCATCTGCAAAGCTGACTGAAGTTGAATCATCGTTCGGTAATTTACATGTCATTTACAGGGGCATTCATTGTGCTTTTAGTACTGTAAATATGATCTGAACAGCTTTTGATCTTTTGCAGCACTTGCAGGAACATATTATTGTTTCTGAGAAAAAACCGAAGAGTTTTATACAAAAAAATCCGTAACGCTTTTTTACAATGTCAAAACAAATGTGTCAACCAAATGGTAATATCTGCGCTAGTTTCATTTATCTGCACACGGTGGTTGTGAGGTTTAATGATTGTTTGTCACAAAAATACATTTTAAGAGAAGCAAGCAGATTGCTGAGTAGCAAACATGTTTTATGGAATATGTAACATTGTAAACACATTTTTGTTTCAATAGGATTTACAGAGGATTGCAAAATGAATGTGTTCATACAAAATGAGAAGTAGACAAAGCTTACATTTTCCTAGCTAAGTATTTTGTGTTCATTTGCTTTTGCTAGAAGGATTCACTTGCTACCATTAAAATTCACACCTTCATACTTTTTTGTACTGGACTAGTCTCACCTTTGAACTGGGACTAATTCTTCTGACATATATTTGACCACAGCTCCCATAGCAAGAAAACCCTCCCACATTTCCCACAACTGCCAACCTTGTTTATCTTGTCAATTCTCTCTTGAAGGATCAGATCTTTAGCTCTGCCAAAGCCCAGGGAAGTCAATGAAAAGATTCCCAAAGGCTTTGAATCAGACTCTGGCAGCAAAGCACCAGTAACTTCAATAGAATTACACCAATTTACTCCAGTTGAGGATTTGACCTGGCGTTTAATACTACACTCATCACCATTCTGTCTGAGATTCATCCCCAACACTTCTAGGAAGCACGAAAAAAGAGATGTTCTGAAACCAGAGTTTTGGCTGGGGGTAGGGTAGAAGAAGGTAGTTTTTCTTTAGAAAGATAACAGCTCAGTCAAATAATTTATTATATAAACTATTGGGAATGTTTGGATATGCTTATGGGATGATGATGTCTTAGAACAAATCTCTATCTGAATAGCATGGTTGGCATAGATTATAGATGGAAAAGTGATAACATTTATCATATGTTATTGACAACTGATTTATTCTGAGATCAGTCAAATTAATACCTAGAGACCTCTATAAGGCTTATTTTTTGTCCATCAAATTATTTGCTTCTTCTTGTTGATAAAGGTTCAAGAGTCCCTTCAGGAGCATGACACGGTAGCCACACGAAAAAGGCACCAGTTGGTTGTCAATCAGGTAACATGGACAGCTTTAATGTTACGATTATGACTCCATCTCATGACATAAAAGCCAATTAAAAGAATGTAGTCTAATATTAATTATCCTTAAATAGCTATCTAGATTCCAGTCAATGGAAACATACAGGTGCATCCAGAAGGTTTTTTTTACCCTGTTCACTTTGGGCACAAATTTTATGATCTGCTGAATTACCTTTTGGAGTTTCTGCATCTTTCTATTGATGGTAGAGAGCCTAATGAGTATATTGTATCAATTCTCTTGTTTAGGGGGCTGAAATTAGGCAGATGGAATCCCAACAATACTGATTTAATTCACTATTTAAAGGTAATCGTGTTTATAGTCTTAGGAGCTATGCTGTCTGATACTGGAGGTTTCCTTTACCTTAATAGTAGTATGGTCACCAGATTTTGAGTTTTAAGCCCTCTTTAAGCCTCAGGTCATATTCATTAACAAGGATTCCTAACCTGAAAGCAAAGCAGTTCTAATTAGGTGAAAAACACTGGATCACAATCTGTCCATTGTATGAAGAGCCACAAGCTTAAAGTTTTGGAGTGATCTAAAAGGCATATAGAGGTCAAAATCCCCTTGACATTGTTAAACTCAAAAGACTATGAAATCCTATTAGCTTTGAAACCAACACCTCCTATCTGGCTTTAAATATCCTTGCTCCAGTTTAAAGCATCCCAACACATCTGAAATTCATGTCGATGTACACTGATGTTCATACTCACATTTCACATATATCTGCCTAGGAGCGGTCTAGGTAGTTCAATTTCTTTCTCTAGTTCATGCTGCCTACCATTCCCTTCCCTCTTCCTGGAATATTTGGAGAATTTATTATCAGTTTAAATCCATTAACTATCAGATTTAGATGTGTAAAGCTCCTCAATTTCCTAAATGACTTCTTGCATACCTGCTCAGAACTTAATCTTCTAGCAATTTTTGTTGCCTGTTTTCTGACACCCCCCCCCATTTCAGTTCATCATCTTAAAGATGCCTTTGCCTATGGTGTCTGTCTGTCTCTCCCTTGTGTCCTCAGGTTTCATTTCCTCCATCAGCTTCCAGGTGGCATCCAGCATGAATAGGATGGCTGTGATATCACCTGTACAATATTCATAATACTTAGCACTCACTCACCTATACCAGATTCCCATGGTATATGCACATCATCATCTTGTCCCATCCAGCCACTCGTACTTCAGCCAAGAATTCTACAACATTTGGTTTGACGGTTGGTTTCCTCATATGGACAACTTGCAGGTAAGCAACCTTTTCTTCCTTTCACAAACCTGTCCAAAGACAGCAGGAGTTTATTGGCCAGTGCCATGGCTGACCTGTTCTGATATGGACACTTATTTCACGTCGAAAATTTCTTCTCCCTGCCTTCTCTGCTCTCTTTCTTCTTTGTCTTTCAAGACACTCTCAGATCTTATTTTTGGAATGCAACAGTCAGTCTCATTGCATTGCTTGCTCTCTATTAAATGAGCCTTTTTGGGTTATCAGATTCTGGTAGTCCGCTCTCACCAGCTTGGTAGCACTCTGCAGTATGCTCACAAAGACTGAGTATATCTCTAGGTCATGCTGCATCTATAAAAAAGTAAAGAAATTTCGCTTCCCCAAGAGCTGAAGGAATAAGAAAGGACAAGTGCTTGCAGCGAAAAAGAGACTATGAGACAGGAACATCCTTTGCCACGATCAGGTATCCTGTGTATCTGAGGTCTGACAGGACAGAAGAGTGTATGATATCTCCAGGCACAGACAATCCATGTACCTGACATCTGGATGTCAGGCAAGAATAAGTGAAGCAGTCAGTTGGAT
This sequence comes from Gymnogyps californianus, assembly GCF_018139145.2. Classification (NCBI taxonomy): domain Eukaryota; kingdom Metazoa; phylum Chordata; class Aves; order Accipitriformes; family Cathartidae; genus Gymnogyps; species Gymnogyps californianus. The sequence goes on along the minus strand of NC_059473.1, from coordinate 123,211,123 downwards.
TTAATCCTTCGGAGCTAAGAAATGAAACAAGACATAGTCACTGTTGGGTCTTTGCCCATACAGGTGTTATCATAGAAAGAGGACTAACCCTGCCTTTTCTGCCCTTTTGGTCTGAATACAGACATCATGACCTAGGATCTTCTTCATTGCACGGCTGAAGGTTCAAATGAAGGTATGGGTGGAGGAGATCTTTAGACATGTAGGAAAACATGAGTTTCTGGAGTTTTTCCGAAGGTCTTCATGTGTGTGTGTGCATGCGCACACTTGTATGTGTGTAAAATGCTCTAAAAAAAGGCCAAGTGTCTTACTGCCCATGTTGGGGGCACATCCAGCTGTTTAGGAAGATATTAATGTTTCTGAGAGAAAAATGTCCATACATAATAGGGAAAATGATAAATCTATGGTCTGTTTTTCTTGCTTATCTCGCTTATCCAGTTTCTCCACCTTGTTGGAAGAGTTGGTCTTTTAGTGACCGTAAATCATCTGAAGCCCATCTCAAGCCCATGGGCAGCTCATCTATAACTTTTGGCTGCCCCAAGAAAAGCTTATACTGCTCATCTGTTTCAATGAATATTCGTATATGACTCATATCCCTTCAGCATTTCTTCAGATCCTCAGCCCTCAAGCGAATACCCCAAAGGAAATAATTTGCTTGGTCAGATTTCCACAGGCTTGATCTTTAGTGATGCTTGACAACTTTTGTGCCAGAAAGCAGAATGTTTTGTGTTTTATTGTCAGTCAGCTGAGTTTAGCTGTACATGACCAACAGGAGTTATCTTGGACACAATCAGGGCCACACTCTTGCGTAGTCCTAGGTTTCCTCCTTGGCTGAATCCTTTTCAGTAATTTTCTAGAAGATATTTTTGGTGGTTAAAGGAACTAGAAATGCCTCCACCGGGCCTGCTCCATATTGCCTTTGAGGTTTACACCATTGTGAATGAATGGCTGTTTTCTGCTTCTCATCTGCCTAGGCATCTGTTTAGGCTTGGGTGAATTGGCCCTTGAAGATGCCTGTCTCTCCAATAACTCTAGAGGCATCCCACATGCTTGCGTACATGAAACAAAACATCTGACTTTCAAATGGCTCTGTTTAAAGGGGGTGAATCTCATCCTAAATTGGCAATTTTATATTTTGGAAGCTGCAAATATAAAACTTTCCCCCACTTTGCTCCTAATTGTTCTTTTCACTGCTTGTTGGTACTTCGTGTTCCTTCTTGTTGCAGATGACTGCCAACTGCTTTTCAATTACCAAACAAATAGATTATGGCACCATTTCAGTGGAGTGATTTAATATTCTATTTCAAGAGAAGCTGTCCTCAAGTTTTTGGCTTTGATTCATTGATGTGGGGAAATTACCTTGTTAGTAATTATGTTTTTTATAAAGCATCTAAAGACCTTTAGAAAGAGTTGCCCAAACTGATTGTTTCTCTCCTTTGTAATACTACTCAATACATTAAATGACTCAGGGGTGTTTTGTAGCAGTCCTGGCTCACTTCTGCCTTGCTTTGCGTTTACAGTACTAACACAGTTGAACAGCCATTGTACTACCAGAAAGCAAAACAAATGATGCTGTAGTTAAATAGAAGCAGTTGGATTTGGGAAACCAGGATTCAACTTTATCTTTGGAATGGACATTCCCATCCTTACTGTCTTTATATCATGGGTCCTTTGCCGGTCATCAGACTTCACCTCATAAATGAATTTTCTCAACTCAGTGCAACTCACTGAGATCACCATTTAGAATACAGGTCCATCATTATTGCTGATATCCTTGGAGACCTCTCCCGGGAGTGTAGTACTGGGAAAATTTTGCTTAAAATAGTTGTTACTTCATCTGTAGTATTTGGTGCAACCACTTAGTAATTCTAGTCTTTTTTTCTGTCTCTTCCATTAGACTGAAAATCTTGACCTCTTGAAACCAGGGAAGAAAACTTGCTTGGAAGAATTTTCATAATTTAGGATGGGAAAAACAGAAAAGACCTAAAATATTAGGTCATATATCAATCATACTGTGGTGGCTTCCAGGCTTATATATATCTCTTACCAGATAAGACCTCTTTCTTATTTTTGTTCCTTTTGTTGGAACTATTATCTGAGAATCAAACCTACTGTTTCACTTTTCACCAACAGGGGCTGTAGAAACCAATTTTTTCCTCTTTGGAACTCCTAATCATAGAACTCACATCCACAGAGATGTCATATTTGTAGGAATATAAATATAAATAAGACCATAAATACCTAAGCTAAATAATTCCAAAACCTATTATTGCTACTTTCATATTTTTCAAATTAACTCTTTCTACATGAATTTGAAGTTTAGCGACTACTTAGGTCCAAACAGAGACCAGTTTCATTCTACATTCAATTTACTGCTAATCATGTTTTTTGTTGTAAGAGCTTCTGCCCAAGGAAAAGGTTTCTGAGAGAAAGAGCAGAATTCACACCATTTGTCAATATTTGAGGGACATCTATTTCCCCTGATGAGTCCTGTC